>NW_026057582.1:15090146-15303963 GCF_023721935.1 Panthera uncia
TTTTTTTTTTTTTTTTTTTTTGGTTTGTTTGTTTGCATTAATTTCAAATTCGACCCCTAAAATCGGGCTTATGTTGATTTTATATTTTTTCTTCTAGAGCTAGTCAGATTTCTCATTACTAACACAATATTTTAAATTGCTCTTAGATTGAGTTAAACTTTTTTTTGATGGTATGGGAAAAGCATGGGAAATATTCTCCTGAATCCCCAAAACAGAAAAACTTAGCATTTGGAAGAACCATAGCAATGTGTGCCCAGTAAAGACAGTGGATGAAGGTCATTGGGCATCTTGATGAGAAGTCCCTGGTTTTGTAGGAACCATAAGATGAAACTTCCATTTTTTTGTAATTGGAATTTCTTGATTGAGGATTCAGTTGTTTTTTTTCTTGTTCTTCAGAAAACTCAACCTTGGTTCTAAGAGACAGGATTGGCCAACTCATCCCTATATTTGACTTTATCCGATGATGAAAATTCCTACAGCAAATGTCTCTTGTTTGGCCCAAGTTAATACATCTCCTTTACTTTTAAAGGCAGGGAGTTAGGGCTGTTACTCTTGTTTTAGACAACCAAGAATGAGAGGGAAGTCAAAACACATGGCCTTTAGTGAGGTCTTGTGAATAGGGATATCTCAAATGGCCAACCAGGGCAAAGGTCACCGAAGACAGATACCATCCTGGACTCATGATGAGCTCCCCACATCTCCTTGCTGGGATCAAAATCTTGCCCTGACCCTGAGGCTTGCTTGGCCAGCTAATAATTTTCTCAGATATTTTAATTCTTCTGGGAGGGTAGACAACGATTGGCATGTCCTCAGACACTCACTGGGGCAGTCCCCTTCAAACAGGAGACCACCTGGATTCACTGTCCTGCTGGCTTTCTGAATGTCAATTGTCATACTTCCCGGGAGCTTTTTCCCAGCAGGATTTAATGCTGGTTGAAATCTTCCCTGTGTTCATTATGTTCCTCTAGGGGCTGTGTCTTAGCTGCTGGCTGTGGCTTCTCTTCTCTTGTTAGAGGTCTCTTGATTCCTACAACACAATCAGTTCCTTTCATTTCACAGTGCTTGCTTCTTTTCTGTTCCCACTAGCCCATGGCTGAGGTATACAGTATGCCTTGATGTCACTTCAATCAGAGTAGTGATAAGTAGGGACATATGCAGAGGTTTACGTTTGGAGAACTTCAGAAATTTTTCTTTTGGGTGGTCCTTAACCACCAGGAATCATAAGTCCATACAGAGGCAGAATTTCAGCTCTTTTGATTATGTGCTTCGGAGACTATCCCACACAATTCTGAAACAACCAATCAGTACAATTAACCACTCCTTTGCAAGGAAGCATGAAAATATAATCATGCCTTAAATAGTATGGTTACAGTGTCACCTTGTTTTCTATCAGCAAAGAGGAGGCATTCAGTGACATCTCAAAATAACATCCCTTGGCATTGATTTTTAAGAGCTTACAATTCAGTGCAGTGCGGTTGCAAACAAATATTCATTAGGTTTCTACTCTGAGCAAGGAATTATGCTAAATACTCTATGGGACTCAAAGATGAATGAGGAAGGATGATAAAATAGAGTGAAAATAAATAAGAAGACCTAAAAAACTTCATAAGAAATTGAATTGACCTGAGGGGGAAAATATGTGTAAGAGAGAGAGAGCTGTAGAAGAATTCTTGTACAAAAGCACACTGGAATAAATATTCCTTATGAATCTCCTTCTTTGATGAGAAGCACTGATGCTGAGAAAGACAAAAAAAAAAAAAGAAAGATCCAAAAAGGAATGAGGAGCTATTGCCTGTGTGGGAGCATCAGGCATGAGAGAAATGCCTCAGGAAGGGGGAGAAGCAGGGAAGCACTTTTTGTTCAAGATGGTGGGTTGGACACACATGTCTAATGTTGCTCCTTCCTGCAACACCTCTAAAGACTTACAGTGACTTTTAAGGGGCATAAATCTATAAAGATGGGGAGCATGCCACCCCTAATACCTGGGGCCCATGAGTAAGAATCTGAGTAAGAGGTCACGGCATATGTTTAAATATTTAAAAGTTATAAATCAAGCTAACAAGCTGTTAGAGTTTATCCTCTTGCCTTGACAAATATACCCTCATAATGACAACACTGAACATATAAATGTATATTCCTACCACATAACTGCAGACAGCGCAATTTGGGCAGTGGTGCACACACTTGAGCATGGCAGTATGCATCCAGCCCCATTCTCATCCCTTGCAAGAGCCCTCTCTTGACCATCCCTCAGGTCTAGGATGTACACGTTGGAGATTCAGCCTACTGGATGGATGGAGGAGGAAACCCTGGCAGGTCCCAGGCATGTCTTGCGGACTCCTTGGAGAGGGAATTTGGGGGCCCTGCATACAAAGAGTATGATCTCAAAGGGAAATAGGAAAGACCCTGGGTGGACATACCTCTTGCTTCAAAGAAGCTTTGCCTCTTTGGGATGGAAGCAGCTCAGCTCAGTTAACTCACCCAGAAATTTCTGAAACTGGAAAATGAAAAGGGTACAGAGTAGCTGACTTATCAGATACCAGTAGGGAAAGGAAGAACCAACCTGGTTTAACTATAAAATCCTCAAAAAGCTCTGAAATTGGGAAGAGGGTGGTGGTTCAGGGACTTCTAGAAGTGTGTATTTCCTATAAGAAAGAAGGGTTGAATGCTGTTTATGAAGTGATGAGATCCCTAGATTCTCTCTTCTTACTCCATACTTGTGGAGCAACCACTTTTCCTTCACCCAGGAAAGAAACTAAGCTTATTATCCATAAAGGGGGAAAAAGGGTCTGTGGACCAGGAGCAGCCAGGCATAATTGAAGGCAGGGTGCCAAAGTGAAAATATGGGGGTCTAGTTGAAATATGTCTATGGACAACAGAGACCCCACTTCTAGTTTCATCCTTCTCCATTCTGTTTATGAACACTGGCATCCAGGCAGAAAATTGGAAGATCTTCTCTGGAAAATATAGTTGGATCTTCATAGTCAATGTGCCCTCCTCATCTGCTCAGAGCTTCTAGTCCACAGGAACAGACAACCAAAAATTAGCAGAAGTTTGAAGTAGACTTGTAATGATAAAAGCAATATGAAAAAAACATTCTGGAAGAAATTGTGAGTGAAAAACACTTCAACCAAAAAATATGCTCTAAGAAAGTTTTTATAAAGGATCCAGCACCCATTGCATGAAGAACAAACTGCCAGAAAATAGTACTTTGAGAATATAAAAAGGCTTCTGAAAATGAAAAGCTTGATGTTAAAGAAGAAAATCCAATAAAGGGCCAGAAGAGAACACTGAAAAACCTCTTCAGAAAATAGAACAAAATGGCAAAAATATAAAAAAAAATAGGAAACAAAATAATAAAACTAGCCTACATGGTCTAATATCTGAATATCAGGCATTCAGGAAGCACAGTAACAAAGAGAGTAATAGAATATAACCCACTAAATAATGTCAAGAAAAGTTCCCAAATGGAAAGACCTGAGTTCCCAGATTGAAAAGCTCACAGTATCCCAAAATATAAATGATAATAGATCCATACTGATGTAACCCATGTAGAATTTATCTGAAGTTACTGTAGCATTGGAGAAAATTCTACAAACTTCTAGGAAGAGAGAGAAGGACCCCCCTCCCCCCGGCCCCACACACACACCCAGATTGAGAGAGAGAGAGAGAGAGAGAGAGAGAGAGAGAGAGAGAAGCAATAATAATAACAACAAAACCCCCCAAATGAAAAGCACATCTCATGCAAAAGAATCACAATGACCAGATCCTTCTTAAAAGGAATAGCCACACTGGAAGCTAGAACATATGGGAGTCATAGCTATAAAATTCTGAAGGAAATAAAAATTTCCAATAAAATTTTTTGTACCCAGAGATGCTATTAATGAATTGAGGCCAGAATAGATACATTTTCAGACATGAGGTCCTCAGAATTTTACTTCTCTATATAGCCCTTCTTGAGGGGATAAAAAAAAGCACCAAGAAATCAGAGGACATGTTGTGTTAGAGACAATGCTATGTGTCCCCTTATCCCAGCACACAGGAAGACTACATATCCCAGCATCCCTTGCAGCTATGGAGCCATATGACTGAATTATGCCTACTGGAATGTGGGAGGAAGTGAGGTGCCCCCCCACCCCCCAACTCCCAAATCAGGTCTGGCCCATCAGCTCTGGATATAAAAATATCAGAATGATCTTCTGGCTTCTCCTTCCCTTCCATGGTCACTTTGAGACCTTGTGTTCCAGGTGCTCTCTGGTGGAGAGCCACCTGATTTGCATTGGACTGTGACATGAACAAGAAGTAAAGACTTGTTGAGTCATTGAGATTTAGGGTTTGTCTTTGTAGCAACTAGTGTTGCAATTTCACTCATAGAAAGTGGGTGTTGAGGTAACAGGAGCTTGGCATTTGCTTAGTGGTTCAATGGTGAGTAACAAAGGAACTAATGTCAGAAATTAAGAAATGGGGACCCAAGTCACACAGTGACAAACATTTGATAAAATGATCACTTGCTGTGATGTGGGAGCTAGTGGCCCAAGAACAGATTACAAAGAATTGAAGCGTTGGTGGGATCGGCCACTCTGTGATCCATTTGGCAAGGAGTTGCCAGTGATAGATGGCCTTTGGAAATAACTGACTGGTGTGCAAGGAGAAATCACAAGGAATAAAAGGGGTACAGAAATTTGGGCCCAGAAAGCCATTTTCTTATAAAGCACAAAAGATAAGTGACATAGACTTACAGTAAAACTTCTCAGATAAAGTGACTTGGGCATGATGGTCCCATTCAAACCTGATGGCCTCAGTGTGGTGTGGTGGTCATTGAACTTGGAGAGGAACGGGGAGGGAGGGAGGAGGAGGCAACGAAAAGGGTCTCTATATAGGAGGCACCACCATGTTTAGAAAAGAACTTTGGGTACACTTGTTGCCTATGAATCTGATTGAAAGTGAATACCTCAGAAACTCCGGAGGCTCCTGAGGGAACTGTGTTGCCAAAGAAACCAGGAATTTGATTACCCCCCTACCCCAAAATCTTGAACCATTTGAAAATAATCCCTGCAGCCCAACCTCTACAACCAGAAGAGAGACTTCGCAGACTCTGTATACTTTCCTCCTGAAGGGACGCGCCTGCCAGCGCTCTGGTCAGATGGGAGAAAGGAAAATAAAAACCAGAGTCACTGAGAGAGCAGAGGAGAGGGTCACAGAGAGTAGCCACAGACGTTCCTTCCAGAGGCATCCGCAGGGCCCCATCCACAAATCTGCCTTGCCTCGGAGTGCCCAGAGGGATTTCAGAATTACTCCAGGGCAGTGATTGTTCTTCAACTTTTTTGGGAGAAGGACTTTTTGTCTCCAAGTTACCCTTTTATTTTGGTGTTTCTACAACCGGTGATTTTTGTTTTTACTTCGTACTTGTGAGATCAACAGGGCCAGAGCCAGTGGAGAGTACTGCTTTGGTTGTCTTGTCTACCTATTGGAAGAACGCTGAAATGGTTTGGTGCTCGGATGGGCAGACTTGGCAGACATAATGCTAGGCATTTCCCACACCATTTCTTCTTCCTGGTGCACAGGAAGTCTACCTGCCTCGACCCCCCTCGTAGTCATAGGTCAGGGTTCCTATGACTGAGTTCTGGCCATTGGGAGGCAGGTAGAGGGAATGTAAACCATTTCCAGGCCTGGCTCTGAATAATCCCATATACACTCCTCCAGCTCTCTATTCCGCTTCATGGGCAACTTTGGAAGCATGTGTTAGAGACAGCGTAGTTAAAGAGTGCACGCCCATACACAATAAGCGTGGCCACAACTGAGCGACTATGTGACCCGACTGTACAACCATGAGGATACAAATGCATTGTGTAAAGCTTGAAAGGTCAAGGTTTGTGTTTGCCAGCACTTCTTACTCTCATACACATGCAACATTGATACTGAGAGTGGGAAGATGGCAGCAAAGCCATGTGAGATCCTCAGGACGAACGGTGAGAGCCACACGTAGGGGACCACTGGTCTAGCTAGGGCAGGTCTGAGGGCTCTGAGAGGCCTCCGCCCTAAGGTGAAACCGGTAGAGTATCTGATATGAATGCTATTCAGGGGACCTAAGACTCTGCTAGAAAATTCGAGTTTGAATTACTGGTGAGAATACAGAAATTAAGGGGTGTGAAAAATAATTCACTCCAAGAAAAAGCAAGATTTGTGTTTACCAAAGGAAAAAAGAGTTATAGTTTGTTACATGCCTCACTTATAAATAGCATATAGAGTCATGATTTTACAGGCACCGACACGACCATGTTGGACAAAAGGGGATGGGGATGGAAAATGTGTGACGTATTGGTGAGAGAAGGGGAAGAAAGGGGGAGACTTATTTTTCATATCCAGGAAGCCAGTAGAAAATGCCTAAAACTCCCCAAATGGAGATACAGCAATAATAGTACATTATTTAGAGATATGCGTGTTTTCGTACCGAAAGAATCGATTGAAAACAATCCCTTCTGAAATAACAGTCACGTCAGAGAAGGAGAAAGAACTTTAAACCATTTTCAAGGGTTAATTTTGTGTGATAGTTGCCTTAATGGTAGCCATTCTTCACGCAGGCTATTAAGAGAAACGAACCCGGTTTCTGTAGAGGTATTAAACCCTACCTTCCTGTCCCCCACCCCCAACCCCGACAATCCAATGCCTCATTACCCCGTGTAGCTACATTGTCCCAATGTGTGATCTGCACAGGTGGCTCAAGAATGATGCTCCTATCCACAATTTCTTCTCTGATAAACCAAAAAAATCACAACTGTTATTCTTTCCTTTCTCTTCAGACAATGTTGCCTATCTAGTCACGGTGGATCAGCACACAGAAATAATTTTTGCTGTGGAAAATGTGTTCCCCGGTTTTCTTTCTCTCCCTACTTTTATTAAGTCAGGGGCCCACAGATTATGGCCCAAGGGCCAAATCTGGCCCATCACCTCTTTTTGGGTGGCCTGTGACCTCGTGTGGCTTCACATTTACCTCTCCTCCATTCACAGATATAAAGCATAAAAGGGGTAGTGAGAGGGGCGCCTGGGTGGCTCAGTCGGTTAAGCATCTGACTCTTAATTTTGACTCAGATCATGATCTCACTGTTTGGTAAGTTCAAGCCTCGCACTGTGTTGGGCACAGGTGGCACGGAGCCTGCTTGGGATTCTCTTTCTCCCTCTCTCTCTGCCCCTTCCCCACTCGTGCTGTCTCTGTTTCTCTCAAAATAAAGAGAACTTAAAAAAAGAAAAAGTGGTAGTGAGACCAGAATCAGAGACTTTTAAATAAAGAGGACCAGGAGTTTTGTCTAGAAATAGAGGAAGTGCTAATCAATTAACTTCTCGAAGACACAGTTGTATTATCTCCAGTGTGTAGTACAGTGCCTGTCACAGAGTGATAGTAAATGCTCATTGGCTTTCCATTCTAGCATCCGACACGTAATAGGCTGTTGGCAAACATGTACATGCATGTCTGAATGAATGGGGGAACAGTAAATAGGTATCACTGAGCACCTGATACATGGGAAGCATGATGGGGGATGGCATATAGAAAGTGATTCTTAGAATTCTTAAAATTTCATCAGATTACAATATTTTGTGATGATGGTATTAATACACAATTATCAGTTAAATTGTGTGGTACAGACCAGTGCCTTCAAATTGGGGTACTCGGATCCCTGGGCATCTCTTTCCTGGCGTTAAAAAGCTGTTCTTTCCCATCGTCCCCTTTCCATAGCCCATTTTCCGCTGCATCTAAGAAAGATAAACACGTTACCGTTTCCAGTTCTTACTGTGACCCATGGCTTTGGGTTATACACCCCACTCCCCTCCAGCCCTGGGCCAGGGCACAGTCCATTTGAAATACTGACTTGAGGGAAGAGTCTCTTAATTGGTGAAATTAAAGACCACCCCCCAAAGCTTCCTCTCCTTTTATGTCTTATGTGTATTTCTGTTAAAGACGAAGCATGGCATTGGAAATGGGGGATATTTGGGCCCCTACGGTTGTATTCTGCAATCAGAAGTACATTGACTCTAGGCCATGGACCTGACTTTCATGTAATTATCTGCTCTTTTATCACTGTCCCTGAGAAATGCATAGCTGTTGAGAATTTGATGAAGATAGAGCAAAGAAAATATTGATAAGAAATAATAAAAGCTAAACATGGCTCTCTCCCTTGTGGCCACTCCCCCAACAGATTTCATGTAAGGGGTCCTTCTCAGTTGTTCTCAGTGCTTATCCCTGGGACAAGTCATTAGCTGGAAAGAAAGGCACCTATGAGTAGCCCAAGCAGAAGCGATCAGTGATGGTTAGTTAAAAAACAAAAATGTAACTGAAATATTTTCAGGAGCTATCAGATTTTCAAATTACCTTGGATAAAGCTTGTGGATCAAACTTTTGTGTGTCTCCTTTTAGTTTATGATAATCCTGGCCTGCTTGTCTTACTTCAACTTATAAAATATTTCATTCTGTCCATCTTCCTGATAAGAAGTAGAAAACAGGATGGCGGAAGCATTGGTGAAACGTTGAAGCACGTGGTCTTTTGTGGAACAGAACTTTTTCTTTGCATAAATCATGTCCAATCACAATGTCTGATGACATTAATGGTGTTATTTCTCAGTCTCACACCTTATTCTGTTTTCATTTTTCCTGTAGTGTGTTCTCTATATTAATTGAGAATGTTTAGTTTTTCTATAAAAGGCGAGACAACAAATGGGATGGATAAAACCCACAAGTGTATAAAACAAGGCAAGAAAGCTAGTAGTAGCTTATGAGATATGGGCCAAATTGATAGGACACGTTTGGGATAGATAATGGGCAAACAAAGAGCTTGTGAGGCACAGGCAGAATTGGTAAGTGTGTTAAGTATAGACAGTAAGTAACCTGTAAGGTGTGTTGAAGATGGAATAAGTGGAATGTGTGACAGAACAAATGTGCGTTACTTACAGATACAAAGACATGGGAAGACCAAATTCTAAATAAAGAGGATGCCACTTCTGGGCATCTTGAAACTGGCCACCCACCGGAGGTTCCCAGTATGGTCCTATTCTGGCCCCACTTGTGCTCTGCCCAAGAAACTCAGCCAAAACCCGGAGCTATTGAGCAGGCTAACTGCCAGGCTGTTGCCATAGCCAGGCATCTGTGTTCTGAGTCTCTCGGGTGGTGTTTGTGTTGGCTCTAGGCACTTTCTGCCTGCTAAGCCCTCTTGTTCAAACCTCAACTCTGGTTTTCATAAGCCCACCTTCAGTGGGAGATACTGATGCGGGAAAGACAAGATGTAAATGTTGTGCGACCCAAGATTTAGGTAGTGTTGTTTTCACATCCTGGGCTGCAGGACACTTGAGCCTTTCTTCCTGGGCCCCTTCCTGCATCAAGAAATATTAAAATTATATTTTCCTACGGCATTGGAAGAAAGACTAACATAATCCAGGCTGGATTATACTCTTTTCTTCTTCTTCTGATTTTAAAAGAAGTTACAACAGTTTTGTGGGCCCCAAAAGTGTTGGGGGCCCTTAAGTACTACGTCCAAGGTGCCCGATGGCGAAGTTGCTTTGGTCCATCTGCTTGTACCCCATGCTAAGTGTGCTAGCCTACCCCATGTCTTTTTCTTGCTTCTCCTTGTGCTTCAACTTGATCAAATCACAGCTTTGTGGGATTCAAGTATTTTAATTTGAATCTTTAATGTGATTTTTAAGGTTTAATGTGAACCTTTCTGTTCTGTGACCTTTGAGATAGCTTGCCTGAGAGCTAGTTGAGAGGTAGTTGGAAACTACCATTATGTCAAGGTAATTCCCTCCATGACATTCCCCAACGCCAAATATCTGCATATGGTATACACATGCATACCCTCCTGCTTTTTCCCCTGGGCTCCCTTCACAAAGAGCTTCTTATTTTTAACTATACATTAAATTTTGAACTGTTACGAGTTAATGAAAAACAGCAAATCGACTTATGCTTGACTTTATAACTTATAAAAATCCATAAACCAATGACATTAGATCTGCCTAATTATAATCTTGACAACCTTTAGTAGTTCATCCTACAGTAGTGTAAGCTTACCATTGCGATTTGTGTCTTTTTCAGCAGATTGTGTACATGAATGCATTTATTTGGATCAAAAACTAAGTCAGAATTGTTGTCTTCTCCTGACAGTCTGATTTGATTAACTTGATAAGGAGGACTGGTTTTGCTAACTAGGTTATGTGGCAGTTATTTTTCATAAATTGAGTGAGCTAAATACGCAACACCAAGGTTTTGACCATATATGGATTCTATGAATATCACATACATGTAATCAGAAAAGCATATTGAAATTAACATGTATTTTCATCGCATTTTCCAAGTATGTTGGATTAAACAAGATAACTAAAAAAAAAAAAAAAAAAATTCCAATGTGAACGTGGCATCTGTCTTGGTGTAAACTGTTTCCCTCTCTGCACTTGGCCATGACCTAGCTTCAGTGTCTTCTGTGGTAGGGAAAATGACTACCAAAGATGTCCACATGCTAATCCTTAGAAACGGTGAATATGTTACACTACATGGCGAAAGGGATTATACAGATGTAGTTTAGGTTACAGACCTTATGGTAAGGAGATTATTCTGGATTATTTAGGTGGGGCTGCTCTAATCACACAAGCCTTTAAAAGCAGTGAACTTTCTCCAGCTGGGGACGAAAGAATGTGACCAAAGAAGACAGAGGGATTTGAAGCACAAGAAGCATGTTACTCACTGTTGTTCACTTTAAAGGTAAAGAGAACCGTGATCAAGGCTCTAGAAGCTGAGAGAAGCCTCCTGCTGACAGTCACCAATGATACCTCAGTCCTACAACCAGAAATGACTGAATTCTGCCAACAACCTGAACAGGTCTGGAAGCACCTTCTTTTCTGAAGCTCTCACTGAATTGCTGAAGCTGGCCGACACTTTGATTTGGGTCTTGAGACCCGAGAGCAGAGGTGCCGGCCGAGCCCATCTTACCTACAGAACTGGGACATAACAGATTTGTGTTGCTTCAAGACACTAAATTGGTGATCATCTTTCACAACAATAAGAGCAAAGGAATATATATCGTTCTAGCTTTCAAGAGAGTGCCACGCCTGCAGCTGGCCTGTTTATTGCTAATTTTCTATTTTATTCCCTCCGGGACAGTGGTCCTTACGGAAAAAAAATGCAACTCTGTTTCAATCTCAGTCTTATTGTTATGCTGTAGTAGCATTTCTTTGAAATGAAACCTAACTCAAAAAGATTGATTTTTAAAAGCCCTTTTATCTATCTCTCTATTATCTATCCATTTATCTATTTATTTATTTTAGTGACCCAGGTGACTGGACAGGGTAATCATGGAGGGCTGCCTGGTCATAGAAGACCAACAGCTATGGCTCTGGGAAATGATCCCTTGACCCTGGACTCAACATAATGTAACAGAGGACTAGTTCCTTCATAAGGGACTGGGACACTACATTATTAAACAATCTTAGCTCCCAGCAGGTTATACATACTTCAGATTCCAGAAGAATATTTGGGAGTTCTTTACTTCAGGTTTGAGTGTCATTCTTGAGTCCATTGTTGGTCCACGGTGGGAGGGAGGATTTGTGAGTGGTTCCTGTTTTATGCAATTCATTCCAGGTTTCTCTGTGGCCCCAAGTCCTATGTCCTAGGTCTTGTGGGCAGTCTCTTACGTTCGGTTCTCTTACAGTGTACTGGGAACCTATCCCTTGTCTTGATCCCTGCTTGTAGCCAGTACTCCTCTATTGATTTCCTTGGTCCCAGGATCATACCTCAGGATCCCAGGAGCCTCCTAAGCCACTGTCTAGTCAGTCCTATAATATTCTCCTCAAAGAGAACAAAGTGGTGACAGTGAGTGAGTGAGGAGCAAGCAGTAAGGTCTTCATATCCTTTGGGTAGAGAAGTGAGGCAAGCAGCCCTTCCGTATCGACACCATGAAACTCCCATTTCCTAATCCCAGTGAATTATTCTCAAAGAGTCCTACTGTCTTGAGCTGAATGCCCAAAAGCTACTAATAGTATTCTAGCTTTGTTACATGTCATGACCCAAGACAAGAATTGGGAGGTAGAGAACAGAACTGCGAGTGGTTAAGGGAGTGTGGAGAGAGAGAGGCCATGTGGACAGAGAAGAACAGTGATCTTCAGTTAGCAGAGGCAGTCAGCCCATGGCAACCCCAAGGGAGGAAACTGGGGGGATAAATGTGCTGACTTTACTCGGCTTCCTCTACCTTGTATCTCCTGCAGGGACTCCCTAGTAGCTATACTCTAGCCAGAAGCTAGAGTTAGGGAAAGTTAACCCTTGCATGTGATCTACCCACGTTAGCTTTGCAAGGCACAGAGCAGCTTGGAGAGTGGATCTGGAGATACAATGGAGCATATCTAGCAGCTCTGAATAGTATGGTGCTAGAGACCACACCCCAGTTTGACTCACTGGGTAAGACCTGAAGTCCTGTAGGAGTAGGGGTTCAGAGGCCAAGAGAACAGGGGTGCGGTAGTGGCTATGCTTTTAAGGAATCTAAAAGCCTTACTCCAGAGTGCTAGGGTTGAAGAAACTGACAAATGGCATCACAAGTCACGGTCCTGGGGCATTGAGGGACATCCTGATAACTACCCCGATTCCAGAGGGCATGTCTGTGTTAACTTCAGTGAGACCCTCATTTAGGACTATGGCACTCAGGTCCCCTGAAAACGGTGTGTGTGTGTGTGTGTGTGTGTGTGTGTGTGTGTGTGTGCGTGGACAAGCACGCATACTCACAGCAGTCAACACTGGAAAGTCAAGGTGTGGAGGGTACGAGACACCTTTTAGTAGTATTGTCTTATTCCTAAATATTTTACTCTGGGAACAGCCCTGGATCTATAGGAGCTGGTTTCTCACAGCTACATATGTACTAAACGACACTACCCCTTAGCTACAGCTGAGTGATTCAGGAATGGGTACCTGGCCTATGTCAAGGCAGTTTGAATCCTTTCCTAGTATCTTGCTAACTGGAGGATAAAAAATAAGCTTTCTAGTCCAGGGGAAGAAGGCATTATTCAATGGGACATTCAGCAACTGGCGGATGCCCCATTTCCTGCCACATAGGAGAAGTCCTCCACTTTGAGAAGAAACAGTCTACCCAGGAGAAGCAGAGGCAAGACAGAGTCCAGGAAGTGCTCAGTTTCAGTTGCTCTTGACTTCCAGCTGCACCTCTGCCTTTGCCACTTGATTGTTCAATCCTTTAGTAACGTAAGTTGCCCCACTATTCTTTCAATAAATATCTTTCCGTGGGGGCGGGGGAGGCAGGCTCAAACCTTGCTTAAAGTTAAAGAGCCCTTTCTAATAGAGCTGATAGAGCGGATAGGTCACACTGATCCCACCACGTGGGGAAAAGATTGCAGTAAGGATCAAATGTAAGGAAGTCGGAAGCTAGAGAGATCCTCGTGGACAGGGGGGCAAGATGAAAAGCCTGATTAAAGCTTGGACTCAGAAGGACGGGGAGGATTCTTTGTTGCAGAATATTCCAGGCAAGGAGAACAGCATGTGCAAAAGGGTGGTGGTCCTGACTGCAAAGATAAATTTCCGTGGCAAAAAATAGTTGAAGTCAAAATGTGTGCAGGGGGAGACAAGGTGGAAAAGGAACTTAACTGTTGAGGACCTTGAATGCTAGGGGAAGGAGTTTGTGGTTTTTGAACATGGAAGTGGTATCCCAGAAGCTGTATTTTAGGCACATTGACCCGGTAGTGTGCCAGGTGAGCGGAAGGGTGTAAGAAGTGGTGTTAAATGGCCTGATCATCCTGAGATGGCCAAGGGCCTGGACCAGAGCAGTAGAGGTGGGAATGGAGAGGGAGGCGGTGGGGGGGGGAGTGTCGTTCGCCTCTGTACCCTTCACATTCCTTTGCGGAGTGACTGGCATCTAGTAGGTGCTCCCCAAATTCTTGTTAATAAGTAATGAGTTCTAGTCAAGTAACGTTATATCCACATTATCATCATAGGCTCTAATATCTATGTACGTAAGACTAGAACTTTAAAATAAACTGTATTGTTGAATTATTGAGGACACTTGGTCTGGTTATTTTAGCTGTCACTGAATTTCAGTAGAACCTGAGGTAAATTAATTAGAGCAATACCTGTGCCTTATTGTTGAGAACCAATCATTCCCTTTATTTTTTTTTATTTGTATGTTAAATATTTTTAATGTTTATATTTGACAGACAGAGGGCGCAAGTGGGGGAGGGGCAGAGAGAGAGGGAGACACAGAATCTGAAGCGGCTCCAAGCTCTGAGCTGTCAGCACAGAGCCCGACGCGGGGCTCGAACCCACAGACCGCGAGATCATGACCTGAGCTGAAGTTGGACACTCAACCGACTGAGCCACCCAGGCGGCCCCCAACCATTCCCTTTAGATCCCAGCAAAAAATCAGGTGCTGGAGGAAAACTTGTTCACGTGGCTTTTAGAAACTCGCTTTCCTTGCATGTTTGAAATATACTGAGGCCATTCTATTAAAGAATCATCATTTCATAAGAAAATGCAATAGCTTTAGCTACTTAAAATGTTAATTGGTATTCTACAACCAAAACATTTATTAGTCTGATGTAGAATATGAAATTTTCCTTTGCCTTATAACTTCTCTTTGGAGAAAATGGCCAAAGAGCCTTAGTAATGATGCAGGAAGACAGAGCATTAAAATGCCTCATATATTCCACGGGTCTCCTATCTTAAGTACTATGTTTTCAGTACTTCATGAATCTCTCTCCTTTTATTAAGTGGGAGACGCTGTTCTCCCACTGTGCGTGTCTTCATTTTTTTTTTAATATGAAATTTGTTGTCACATTGCTTTCCATACAACATCCAGTGCTCATCCCAACAGGTGAATGTTCGTGTCTTCCTAACTTCCCATTCACTGATGTCATATTAGTAGCTTGAAATTCCGGTGGGATTAGCAAATAGTATAAATCAGGTCTTCTCGGGCACCTGAGTGGCTCAGTCAGTTGAGCATCCGACTAGTGATTTTGGTTTGGGTCATGATCCCAGGGTCGTGGGAGTGAGCCCCACATTCGGTTCTGTGCTGAGTGTGGAGCCTGCTTAAGATTTTGTCTCTCTCCCTCTGCCCCTGCCCCCGCAAATAAAAAAAATTTAAGTCAGGTCTTTTATTTATATTCTTGGTTGTCTAGACCCAGAGGCTGGCGAACTATGGCCTGTGGGCCTTCAATCTGTTTTTGCAAATTAGGTCTTAGTGGAATACAGACCCATCCATTTAGTTTTAATGTTTATTCATTTTTTTTTTTTTGATAAAGGCAGAGTGCGAGTGGGGGAAGGGCAGAGAGAGAGGGAGACACAGAATCTGAAGCAGCCTCCAGACTCTGAGCTGTCAGCCCAGAGCCCGACGCAGGGCTCGAACCCACGAACTGTGAGATCATGACTGAGCCAAAGTCAGATGCTTAATCGATGGAGACACCCAGGTGCCCCCAGGCCCATCCATTTAATATGCATATTGTCTATATGGCTACTTCCAGGAGACAATGGCAGAGTTGAGTAGTTGCAAGAGAAAGCATACAGCCCACCAAGCTTAAAATATTTACCGTGTGTCCCTTTAACAAAAGTTTGCTGATCTCTGGTCTGGACTTAAAAAGTGATGAGGTAAATGCTAATAATCAAGATTAAACTTAAGAGCGGGCTGTGTTCATGGCAGAGAGAGAGAGAGAGAGGAGGGAGAGAATCCCAAGCAGGCTTTGTTTGCACTGTCGGCGCAGAGCCTGACGCGGGGCTCAAACTCACAAACCGTGAGATCATGACCTGACCTGAAATCAAGAGTCGGATGCTTCACTGAGTCACCCAGGCGCCCTGACTCTTACAATTTATGATGAAAGTACAACGTATAATATACATACCTCTTTTTCTTTTTTTCTGGAGAGCCAGTTGTTAAACACTTGCGAGCATGTCTCTGGACAGACCTGGGCAAGGTCAAGTAGGTCGTTTAGCCTCTCTGAGCCTCGGTGTCCATGTCTGTAGTGTGTTATAGTAAGAAGAAACTAGTATTATCCACTAGACAAGGGATCAGCACATTTTTTCTCTACAAAGAGCCAGCTAGTAAACATCTTTGGCGTTGTGGGCTAGCATGTGGTTTCCCTCACAAGGACTCAGCTCTTGTCACCGTAGCACGAAGGCAGCCCTAGAAAATGTATAAATGAATGGGTATGATTGTGTCTGATACAATTTTATTTAACAGGCAGCGGTCTGGGTTTGCCGCTGAGCGATGGTTTGTTGGATCCCGTGCAAGATTATACGCTTCTCGAGAGTGGGAACTGTATTTCTCGTGATGAGACTTGTGTCCTTAGAACTTGGCACGGTTCCTGGCACACATGGCAAGAAATCAATAAATATGTGTAAATACAAAAACAGCCACGAAAATGAAGCGGCAAATGCCACCTGCACCAAGACGGCTAGTGCTCGCCAACAGGATGCTGAACAAAAGAAGCCGGAGACAAGAGAGTGCCTGCTGTATGCATCCATTTCTACAAAGTGCAGGAGCAGGCAAAACAGAACTCCCCCTTCCAGTCAGGATGGGATAACAGACAGAACTGATCCCTCCCACCACAAGCAACAGAAAAAAAGCAGGTAGAATGTATGATTTAATGATGTATGACCCTGGGCCAAGAGGGCAGCACTGGTCTGTGGTCTCTGAGAATAGGGGAAAGGAATGAGGCATCCAGACACAGCCTGATGGTCTTTCTGAGTGCTGGACATGGGGACAGGAATTTTTTTTTAATGTTTATTTATTCTTAGAGAGAGCTCGTGTGCGCAAGCAGGGAGAGGGGCAGAGAGAGGGAGGCATGGAATCTGAAGCAGGCTCCAGGTTCCAAGCTGTCAGTACAGAGCCAGACACGGGGCTCGAACTCACGAACTACGAGATCATGACCTGAGCGGAAGTTGGACGCTTAACTGACTGAGCCACCCAGGTACCCCCAGGGACAGGAATTTGGAAGTGCCGATGTGGCTGTAATTTGGAGAGGAGGGAAGTAAGTGAACAGAGCCCCAGAGAGTATCTTCGTGTTTCTGGCTGGGCGCTAGCCTGCACCTGAGTGAGAGGAGACGACCCTAGGCCGCGGAAGGAACCATACCATCTGACTCAGCAATTCCTGTCTTGGGCTGCTACTGATATTCGTGCACAAGTTTTCTGTGGACACAGGTTTTCACTTCTCTGGGATACATACCTAGAGTTGGCATTGCCGAGTCCAATGGTAACTTTATGCTTGACAACACGATTTGCTACGGAACTAGTTTCCAAAGTGGCTCCACCCCCTTGCCCGCACCTGCTATTGTCTGTCTCTTTGACTGTAGCCATCCTAGGGGGTGGGAAGTGATCTCTCACTGTGGCTTTGATGTGTATTTGATTTTTTTAATTTCCCTGATGGATAGTGATGTTGTGTAATTTTTCCTCTGTTTATTGGCCATCTGTAGATCCTCTTGTATCACCATCTATTTTTAAAATAAAGTTTTATCAAAACATAGCCATGCCTTTTGTTTATACACACACATTTTGTTTTTGTGTTACAAACACCAAGCTGAAGAGCTGCAAGGGAGACCATCTGGACGGCAGAGCCTAAAATCCCTCTGTGTGCAGCCCTTTATGGAAGGAGTTTCCTGACCCCTGCCCTAGACCACAGGCCTGAGCGATTGTAGGGTTTAAAACCCCATTTCAGTTTTCCAGTGACTGGTTATTTTCTGGAATGAAGCATGATCAGTGCTACAAAATGGAACGTCCTAGGTAAAGTGGCACAGCTGGTCACCCTGGCCACTGCACAATACATGTTTGCTGAATGAATAAACAAAACAACTGCTTGCCACTTTGAAAGCAAGCATTATGGAAAAATACTCCTAAAACACAAAAAAGATTCTTACCTAAGGCTTTCTCTTCCTGGACTGGAGTGGAGGGTCTGTTGAAGCGTAAAGAAAAAAGAAAGATCTAAAGGAGAAACCACAAAATAGGTAAATTGGAGGCCACCCCCAAGAGTCACAATAACCCTTGCAATATTAGAAGGTGGGACCCTAGCTCTGTGGTCCAGTTGTGTCATTAGCCTTGACTCATGGATTAGTTTTCTATTGCTACATAAACTCCCACAAACTTAGTTGTTTAAAGTAAGACCCGGGGGAAGTTCTTTGGAAACAGCCAAATAACAGTCTCTGAGAGTCTTCTCTATAGAGAAGCAATGGGGACATTAGCAAAAATTGTCCAAATTAACTTTTTCAGAACTCTGTAAAATTAACCAAAGGCTTGCAATGATCTAAGGAGAATTCAAGAATACCAGCTAATCTTGGCATGAACAGTGAACTGTAGGCATTTTAAAGTGCCCTATTTCCACCTTCCATTCCCAAGCTCCATGGAAGCTTTGAAAACCAACAGCTTTGCAAACCTTGTAACTAGGAATACCTAGTTACAGCCGGAAGCCTCACCTCCACTCGAAGGGGCTGAAAAAGTTTGGAGGTTTCCAAGAGTCTCTCCCCAGAGAACTGTCACTATTTGACCTGTCTGGCAGTTCCCTGAAAAAAAAAAAGTCAAAGTATTTGAATAGAACATTCCTCTAAAGAAGATACAGAAATGGTCAAAAGCCCATGAAGAAATACTCAGCAAAGGGGCGCCCGGGTGGCTCAGTCAAGTGTCTGACTCTTGATTTTGGCTCAGGTCACAATCTCAAGGCCCCTGTGGGGTTCCATGCTGAGCTCAGAGCCTGCATGGGATTCTCTCCGTACCCCCTCCCCCTGCCCCTCCTCTGTGTGGCCCTTTACAGAAAAAAATTTTTTTCAGAGCAGCACACACATGTTCTGTCTCTCAAAAAACAAAAACAAAAACAAAAACCCACAGGGAGATAACACTTTACCTCCACTAGCCAGACAATTAACAAGTGTTGGCAACTCCCCCACCACCAGAAAAAAACCCCACAAAACACACAAAAACAAGGGTTGGCAAGGATGTAGGCAAATTGGAACCCTCACACATTGCTGACAGGGTTGTAAAATGTGGCAGTCACCTTAGAAAACGGTTTGGTAGTAGCTCAAAGTTATTCTTTGACCCAGCAATCCCAATCTAGGTATATACCCTAAGGGAAATGAGAAGCCATGTCCATGGGAAATTTGTACACAAATCCTAATAGCATTTATTCATAATCACTAAAAAGTGGGAAACATCCAAAGGCCCATTAACTGATGAATGGATACACAGAATGTGATACACTCATACGACGGAATATTATTCAGCCCTAAAAGGGATAAAATCCTGATAACACGCCGCACCGTGGGTAGATCCTTGAAAACAACATGCTACATGCAAGCAACCAAATACAAAAGGTCACATACTGTAGGATTCCACTTACAGGAAATAGCCAGAAAAGACAAATTTGTGGAAACAGACAGTACATCAGTGGTTTCCAGGGACCAGAAGGATGGAGAGGACTGCTAATGGGTACAGAATTTCTTTTTTGAGTGAGACAAATATTCTGAAATGAGACAGTGCTCCGGCCGCCCATCTCTTTGTCTACTGAAAACTCTTGAATTGTACACTTCAGAATGGTGAATTTTATAGTGAGGCATGTGTCAATAAAGCTGATAAAGCAAGCACCCATTTATCCGCTCTCAGCGCTGTAGGTCAGAATTCCGGCACGGATGGCTGGGTTCCAGCTCAAATGAAGCTGGTGTTTGGCTGTGTTCTCACCTGGAGCACGGAGTGCTCTCTCAAGCTCATTCCTGTCGTTAGCAGAATCCAGTGTCTTCCAGCAGCCGAACCGAGGTCCCTGTTCACTTGCTAGCTGCCGGCAAGGGGCTGCTGGCCACTTCTGCAAGACCCGGCCTCCCTTGTTGTGTCCCCCTCCATTTTCAGGCCAGCAGTGATGCTTGATGGAATACTTCCCGTGCTTCAAATCCCTGACTTCGGTTCCTAGCTGGAGAAAAATTCTGCTTGTAAAGGGCTCACATGACTCGCTGGGTTTCTGTCTTAAAGGTTCGCCAACTTGGTGCTTGATGTTTTAATTACACCTGTAAAATGCCTTCAAGGCAGGACCTATAACGGTGTTTGAATGAGTACTCAGGACGCTAATATATCTGCGTGATCTTTAGAATTCTGCCGACCATAGCCCATATCTGTGGTCATTCTGCTTGGGGTGGGGGTAACCGTGACCCTTCATTTACCTCAAGGTTCCATGTTGCTAAAATTGTGTCCGGCATTTTGATCTCTCCAACTGGCCCATCTGTTAGGAATAGTTCACACGAACATCGGGTGTTGTTCTGCTCCGACCTTGGCCTCAAAGGGTCACTGTGATGCCTTTTGTGAGTTGAAATACCTCTGTAGGAGGGTCCACTGGGGGGCTACCAGTGGTGGATCTGCAGGCCGCATGGCCGGTGACGATTCCAGCTATCGTGGGGTTTCTCCTCTGGCGAAGGGCGAGCTGGGGAGGAGTAGCATCCAGCCCTGTCAATGCCGGTGATATTGAGCCGGTGTCCTATCTTCCTCTTTGTGATCACTGCCATTTCAGGCTGGTGAAAACCCCAGGCTTAACCTTCAGGTACTGAGTGTTCACAGCGGTGTGGTGGAGGTTGTCTGGAGGCACTGGTGGGGGCCATAAGTAATAACTTATGATAAGAAGCATCACATGGATACAGAGAAAAGAGAAGTTACATTTTTCCAGCACAGGATCAAAAGAGAGTAAACCAGAGGCCTGGGTACTCTGTTTTGTTTCTTTTATATCACTCCCTAAGAGGATACCGGCAATACGCGATAAATACGCGTGGAATGAGGAACCGAGTGAGGGCTATTTCCAGGGCCTGATTGTGCCTGGTCTATAAAAGTGCAAAGGCCTATTTCCTTTTAAATTGTTCTCTTGGAGTCAAAATGCAGATGATCTCCTCCAGTTTATGACTAATAGTGGATTTCATTATTCATGGGTTAGCACAGTCCCTAAGTCTGCAGAAGGTTACAAGACCAGGGACACATCAATTCTGCTCCATTCGGAGCCCGAGAAAGATGACTGATAGGCGGGCCGGCTGCTCTCCAGGTCCTCACTCCCAAAGCCTAATCTTTCCATACAGATGCTGAACAGGCCTTGGGCAATTTGAGTGAGGCTCCCAACGAATCTTTTCTCCCTCAGAATAATCAAATTTTGAGAATGTGCTATAGGAAAGAGCTGTCACGTTCCATTAGGTTAGCTCTGTGACTTGCACAGAAATTGTCAGGTAACTCAATTGCCGTAGTCCAATCATTTACAGGGATAATTTAGTTCACTTAGAGTTAATGATTAATAACATGTCCTATTTGGAGCTGTGGAAAGCAAGCAAGGAACTGTGGTGCATCTGATAGTTCACAGGGGCTGCAGAAGCAGACTGCTAGGGTTAGAATAGGCATCCAAAGACTGTGATATCAGAGGAATGCTTATGATTAATTTAAATTATACAATGCTCTATAGTTCACAAAGCAATGTCACTTATGGTCTGTCTTGATTCTCAAGGCAATGTATAAGGTCAGTATCATTATCATCTCCATTTGTAAGTGCAGATACTAAGGATCAGAGGCAGTGCCTCATTCAAGGTCACTTGGCTGGTTTGTAATAGAGTAGAATGAGAAGCTGAAATTAAACTCCCATTATGGGTGGAATTGTGCACCCCCTCAGAAGATATGTCCCAAGTCCTAACTCCTAGCACCTCAGAATGTGACCTTATTTGGAAATAGGGTTGTTGCAGATCAAATTAGTTGAGATGAGACCATACTGGAATAGGGTGGGCCCTCAATGCAATATGACTGGTGTCCTTATAAGAAGAGGAGAGAGACACAGAAGATACATGGCCATGTGGAGACCCAGAGACACAGGGAGAAGGTCATGAGAAGATGGAAGCAGAGACCAGAGTGATGTGTCTACAAGCCAAGGGGTGCCAAGGATCGCTGAACATCACTGGAAGCTAGGACAAGCACGGAACAGATTCTCTGTCACAGCCCTCGGAGGGAACCAACTCTGCTTGGGCTTGCAAGCCTCTAGAACCATGAGAAAGAAATTACTGTTGTTTTAAGCTACCCTATTTTTAGTACTTTGTTATGGCTGCCTTGGGAAGCCAATATGGATTGTAAGAATAATAAGTTTCCATTTCTCTAGACCCTGGGTGTGGCCCAGATGCATACTAGTATGGAGTCTTCTAGAAACTCTTTAAGATGTATTATTATCAGTGACCTTTTTGTGACTTAACTGAGTCAAATAAGCACAGAGGTGGAGCTGGGAGCCCAGCCCCAGGCCCGAATTTAAAACTGTGTCCTGTCCACGATGCCCCTGAGCCACGAGAGTGTCCAAAACGTTTGTGGCAGTGTCGGGGCAGTGCTCCTCAACCCTTTTGGGCTGCTCCTTTATTTGGGTTCTTCCAGGGACCACTGACTTAGTTTGAATTCCACCACGCTAACTTGTATCCTTTTGTTATGAATAACCACAAAACAGTGCCTGACCCCCAGAAAAAGCTCAGTATTTGTTCTTTGGGGAACAGGTAATAAAAGCTCCTTAACCTGTCACGGTCCATTGAAATTCACAAAGGATTTTCACATCGATTCTTTAATTAGATTGTTTACAAAAATAGCTTGAAGGCTGCTTTAAGTGTGTTCCTGTCTTTTTCCTTTCTTTCCAACTTTTTAAAGAAGATTTTGCCATGTCATCAACCAGGTAGTAAGCTTCTAGGAGGGAATGGATATTTTCTTTTCTTTCTCCTTGAATGATACTGGTTCTTGAATGGGTTTCACTGGATCTAGACATATGGTCTTGAAATGATCGCCCAGACCACTCTGAAAATGATTATACAGAGTGAATTGGAGAATCTCTATATAAAAATTAAAAATAGAACTCCCAATTTTTATCTCCCAAATCATAGAAGCATTACCAACTCTTCCGGAATGTTGCTGTGATGCATTTAAAAATTCTTTCCCTGCTTTACTAGACTGTGAGGTGATCCCAGCTGTCACTATTCCCTTTGGACTATGAGACTCAGGGATAAGGAGGGATCAGCCTTCCAGTTCAGTGCTCTGTGGTTCCTGGGGTCCTGGAAGATGAGAGTGCTCTTCCCAGAGTATCACAGGCTAGGACTGCCTTTCCAGAGTCCATGAAATGCCATGGCCATGTTCTTATCATGTTCTTGGGTGACCAGTAAATTCCTACCCATTTTAGCATCTTATTTATGTTCAATTTCCTCCCATATTAGTTTTCATGATGTTTTTGTTTGGCATAGATGCCCCAGGCAACTTATTCAAAGTTGAGGTAGGGAAGCCTAAATGGACCGTTTCAGATTTTTAGTGACACAAGAGATGTCCAGTATAATTCCACTAAGTAAAAGGAAGTGGCTAAAAATATGCGTAACGGGATCCCAGTTTTTAATTTTTCTTTCTGCTATTACAGAGGTGTGACTTAGAACAAGTTACCTATCCTCCATGAGTATCAGTTTTCTTAGATGTGCACAATAGCATGTACCTCGCAGGGTTAATGGGAGGGTTAAGAGTGGTGCATTTGACAATCTTTAACAAACTTTGATGAGTTATACCTTGTGTTAGTTTACTAGGAGTGTCACAACAAATACCATAGACTGAGTGCCTTAGACAAGAGAGATTTCTTTTCACTCACAGTCCTGGAAGCTGGAAGTCCAAGACCAAGGTGTCACGGGGTTGTTTCTTTTGAGGCCTCATCTCCTTAGTTTGCAGAAAGCCACCTTCTCCCTATGTCCTCTCCTCACCTCTCTGTGTTTGTCTGTGTTCTGACTTCCTCTTTTTATAAGGAGACCAGTTGTATAGGATTACGACCTCATTTAATGTAATTAACTCTATAAAGGCCCTCTCCCCCAATACAGTCACATTCTGAGGTACTGGGGGTTATGGAGTGCTGGGGACACACAACTCAGCTCGTAAACATACCTCCTGCACAGCCCACAGTCCACTTCCACGAGGCTCCTGCCGTCTTCTTCCAGCACCTGCGGAAGCTAGTTCCTTCTGCCTGGAGCGTCAGATCAGCCTCTTTGGCAGGTCCAGCATCCAGCCCTTCCTCCCTTCTGAAGTTCAGCTCAAATGTAAGAATCTTTAGGAAGCATGTTTGGATCCCAACCTTAAGGGATTCATCTCTCCCCCTCCAGGACCCTGAGCTTTTCTCTTGCATCTGTATCAGAGCAATGCTGTCCCATATTTACTTCTGCATCCCCATAGGCCTAAGACAGGATCTGGCACATAGTAGGTTTTCAGGAAATAAACAGGTGAACTGCACTGAATGCCAGTTAGTGATACCAATGCTTTCTCTTTGTCTGACAAAGCTGAGAAATGCCTTCATTTGACTGGTAATGGAGCATTCTGAGGGGGACAGACCGGAGCAAAGAGCACGGTCCCAATGAGCCATTAAGACACATGGAATAAATAAGTTCATTGATCTTCCTTCTTGTTTATTTCATGTCTAAGAAGCCTATCTTAGGGTGTGTTTGAAGCAGCCTAACATTCATGGATGCTGACATGAATGTTAAGTGACTTTCCTGATTTATAGATAGACTTTGAATTTTTAATCAATATAGGAAAAGCTATTTTGCCCAGGAAGTCTGGTGTATCATGTGGAGTGATTATTTAAACTGCTTGTGTAGGAGGATAAATAGTGCAAAAAGGAAAGTCTGCTGTGAAAATGTGCAGAGATTATTTAAGCAGGGCTGTGTTTTTAAATGTATGGAAATGCATACACATACATTTTTTTCTGTCCCAACAATTCAATTTAAAATGGACTTCCTCTGGATACTGAGGATTATGGCACAACTAAAAGAGTGGCTATGTGGAATTATCCTCACCTCAAGGATGTTCCCTTACTCCCACCACCTCAATTACAAACATGTGAGCTCTTATGAAATCTTAAAGCAGGGGCGCCTGGGTGGCTCAGTCGGTTGGGCATCTGACTTCAGCTCAGGTCATGATCTCGCGGTCTGTGAGTTCGAGCCCCGCGTCGGGCTCTGTGCTGACAGCTCGGAGCCTGGAGGCTGCTTTGGAGTCTGTGTCTCCCTCTCTCTCTGCCCCTCCCCCACTCGTGCTCTGTCTCTCTCTGTCTCTAAAAAATGAATGAACGTTAAAAAAAAATCTTAAAGCAAAAAGCATGCCTCACACACTTCCCTTTTCCAGGCAAACCTGAAACAACACCAAGCCAGGTGATAGATAATCTTCTGTTAACAGCTTAAGCAGTGAAAGGTCCAACATGCTTGTACATAGCCTAGAGAGTTCTGTACTTTACAGCCTTTACAGCTGAGATGTCTTTTAATTTTTTTAAAATTTGAATTCCAGTATAATTAACTCAGTGTTAATTATAATTACTTATTACACTCAATTATAATTACTCAATGTTCACTGTGATTAAGTGTGGTCATTAATCCGCATCACCTATTTCACTCATCCCTCCGCCCACATCCTCTCTGGTAACCATCAGTTTGTTCTCTATAGTTTAGAGTTTGTTTTTTAGTTTCTCCCTCTCTCTCTCTCTCTCTGTCTTTTCCCTTTGTTCATTTGTTTTGTTTCTTAAATTACACGTATGAGTGAAACATATGGAGTTTGTCTTTCTATGATTGACTTTTTTGCTCAGCATTTCTCTCTCTCTTTTGGTGCAAAAAAGGTGGTTTTATTAAAGCACAGGGACAGGACCTAAAAGGTGGTTTTATTAAAGCACAGGGAACAGGACCTGTGGGGAGAAAGAGTTGCCAGAATTATACTGTCTGGATCCATTTGCAATCTTGTTGCAAATGGCAAGATTTCATTCTTTTTTTTACGGCTGAATAATATTCCATTGTATATATACCACCTCTTCTTATCCATTCATCTATCAATGAGATGTCCATCTTTAAAAAAAGAAAACAATTTTACCACTAATGGGCAACTTTAAAAAAATCCTCTGTTCCTTATGCAAATTCCTTATACAAGTTCAGTAAAAGGTGTTAGGATGGATGAACATATGCATTGAAAATTGAGATTTTTTCCAGCAAACTTCCACATTTTCAGAAGTAATTTAATTTTGCTCTATTCTTTTTCTTTGATGACTTCACCATCCACCCAGCCTTCAGACAAAGGCTCGTAAGGGGTGCACTTGACACCCCCTCTCTTGTCTCCTACATCCTGTGAATAAGTCCAACAACTTTCCTCAAATCTGTTCTCTCTGTCCCATTCCTTCTGCCCCTGCCTCGGATCATCTCCTTTCATCTAGGAAGAGAGTCACAGTGGCTTAAAACACAAGATAGAAGTGTTTTTCTCTGTCATTTAATGACCCAAGCTGGGATGGGGCCTCTTCCTCTGCAGGGGCTCAGATTCCTTCCATTTTGTTGCTCTGCTATCTTTAGATACTGTTCTCATCTGTACGGCCCAAGATGGCTTATCATCGAGCCTAGATTCAGGAAGAAAGAAGGGAGAGATGGGAAATGAGAGGGTTTATCCCTTTCTTTTGAGTCAGGACCAAGAGGTTTCACATGTAAGTTACACTCACATCCCCTTGGGCAAGATTAGACATATGGCCTCCCTTCACTGCAATGAGATGGCTGGGAAATGTAATCTTCATTCTGGACATCTTTATGTCCAGGTAAAAATTTATTTTACTTACTTACTTACTTACTTACTTAATTAATTTTCTTCCAAGATTTTATTTAAATTCAAGTTAGTTAACATACAGTGTAGAATTGGTTTCGGGAGTAGAATTCAGTGATTCATCACTCACATATTAAACAAGCCCTCCTTAATGCTCATCACCCGTTTAACCCATCCCCCCCATCCACTTCCCCTCCAGTAACCCTCAGTTTTTTCTCTATAGTTAAGAGTCTCTTATGGTTTGTCTCCCTCTCTGTTTTTCTCTTATTTTATTTTTCTTCCCCTCCCCTATGCTCATCTGTTTTCTTTCTTAAATTCCACACTTGAGTGAAATAACATGGTATTTTTCTTTGTCTGACTGACTTACTTCTCTTAGCTTAATACACATTCTAGCTCCATCCACATCACTGCAAATGGTAAGATTTCATTCTTTTTGATGGCTGAGTAATATTTCATAATATATATATATATATATATTCCAGTGTTCATAGCAGCACTATCAACAATAGCCAAATTATGGAAAGAGCTCAGGTGTCCAGGTAAAAATTTTAATCTTTATGTAAGAAGGGAGAAAGGATATTGGCGAACAGTTTGCAGTATCGACCTCAATTCCTGACTGGCTTCTTTGCTTTCTGCCTCACCAGATTTCCCCTTTTCCTCAACTCACACCAAAGGTACTCTGACCATATGTCTTTCTCTTTGAAAGTATTCAACAAGCTCCTTACGGCCTGTGGACAAACTCTTACCCCCCAACATGGATTGAACAGTTTTCTTCATATGCTGGTTCCTGTCTACCTTATCTTCTAGTTCTGTCACCTTTGCACCTTATTCTCTAACAACCCGGAACTTGAATAACATGGTGTTTCATGCCTCAGTGCCTTTGCACTTGCTGCTTCTTCTTTTAGGGATTTTCTTCCACCTGACAAATTTCTAGTTGACTTTGAAAACCATTCTCAGAGGTCATCAGGGAGTCTATTAACCTTCCCTGTCACACCCTTAACCAAGAGAATTAATTGGTCACTTTTTACACCTCATACTATACTGTTCACTTTTGGTCCTTAATATATTATTTAGTCATCTATCACCTCTTCTACCCTATGAGCATTATCGGATTCACCTTATATTCTCAGAACTTAGAACAACATTCGCCACAGCATAGTTCAATAATTGCTTGTTCGCTCTTGACTGAATGAATGAATGGGAAAGTGACAGAATGATTGCATTATATCAGTCCCGATTTAGCACTCTTAACCTTTATATGGGGTCTCTTTCTTTTGGTTAAATTTTTTTTTTTACGGTTTATTTATTTTGAGGGGGGAGAGACAGAGAGAGAGGGACATAGGATTTGAAGCAGTTTCCATGCTGACGGCAGAGAGTCTGATGCAGGGCTCGAACTCATGAGCTGTGAGATCATGCCCTGACCTGAAGTCTGATGCTTAACTGACTGAACCACCCAGGTGCTACATATATGGGGTCTTCTTTCGGTAAAAGGTACTATCAAGTACTTACTCTGCTTGAGGTCCACTTATTTTGTGTTAGAGTAGTAGCAGTTATATCTAATTTAATCTTTATAAATAGTTCTGTGAGGTAGGCATTATTATGCTTATGTTACAGATGGGAAAGTGAGGCACAGAGAACTTAAGTAACCCACTTCATTTCTTTTTTAATTGTATTGACTATAGGGAAAGTGGAGGGTGGAAGAAGTGGAGTAGGCGTTTGGAAAGTAGGTTGGGCTGGCAGCTAAGGGACTCTCGTCCAGTTCTATAATGAATTAGTGTGAGTGTCCAGGGATATGGCCCTGTTCCGCTCTGGCTTCCGTTTTCTCATCCATCATAAGAGGGCTTGGCTCAATGATCTCTAAGTTTCCTTCCAGATCTAAAAGTCAGTGATTTTCTTACTTTTCTAATGTGACAAGTTGAAATGTAACCCTCCTCCACACCAATATGCTACATGCACACAGCTGTGATTTTGCTAAAAATGGACACTTTCTAAATGTTAAAACAGTACATGGTAGAGAATAGTCAGTTCAGAGCCAACAAAACCGACTCTGCCAGAGGACTGACGCTAAAGTAAAGCCCTGGATCCCACTCAGTATCAAATCTTCCCAGAACAGAGGATGTGACTTGGCATTGCTTTCACTGGAGCTTTTTAAAAGGGTACATCCAGATATATTTAACCACCAAATAAATTTGGATCTGGGAGTATTGCAATTGAAATGTAGCTACAAATATACCCCGGATTCTCTCTGTGACATGAGTCCACAGTGTAGGAAATTCTATACAACTCCTGTGTGTGTTGACAAATTCCGTGTGTGTCTTTTCTTGAATTATATCAGAAATCTTGAAAGGTCTATAATACTATCTCCCAGCTTCCCTACCTGGGTTCTGAAACAATGAAAAGAAGACAAACTTGTTTAGCAGGTGGAGATAAATGTATCTCCTTTGTGGTGTCCAACTCGATATTGGAGAAAATGGCTTCTACTGGTGGCCAAGGCAACTGTCTACCGCTGATCCCTAGAATCAGGCAGATATGAACCCAGACCTGCTAGATTAGGATGAGCCTTTTCCCAGCAAGTGTATAAGTTAAGCATTCTGAGTGTTTCCTTATAAACTCACTATGGAGAGACTGCTAATTATCAGCTAAATCCCGTCTTCCTGTACAGTAATACATTCCCCACTTTTCGGTGGGGCATGGTGGCTCCTCAGAATAAAGACTACATTCCCCACTATCCCTTGCAGCTAGGTGTGACCCTGTGACCCAGGTCAAGGGGGATGGTGTGGTGGGGTGGTGATAAGAGCAAGTCTGCTCAGTTTCTAGAAGAGTGATTATCTGAGCTTCTCTACCCAGTTTTCCTCATCCCTTCTGCCAAGACTAAGGAGCTGGAGTGTCCATTTGGACCACGAAATGGAAATTGAATTTTGACAATGGCATACAAACTAGAAATGAGCCGGGGGTCCCGGAGACTTCATAGAAGCCCTGGACTACCTATCTTGTACTTTATGTATGGGACACAGAGACGAACTTTACCTTGTTTAAGCCACGATTATTTTAAATTTCCTGTCACTTAGGGCTGAGTCCAATTCTTTTTTTTTTTTTAATTTTTAATGCTTATTTATTTATTTATTTATTTTTAAATTTTTTTTTTTTTAACATTTATTTATTTTTGGGACAGAGAGAGACAGAGCATGAACGGGGGAGGGGCAGAGAGAGAGGGAGACACAGAATCGGAAACAGGCTCCAGGCTCTGAGCCATCAGCCCAGAGCCTGACGCGGGGCTCGAACTCACGGAGTGCGAGATCGTGACCTGGCTGAAGTCGGACGCCCAACCGACTGCGCCACCCAGGCGCCCCTAATGCTTATTTATTTTTGAGAGAGAGAGAGAGTGAGAGAGTGAGAGAGGAGAAGGGGCAGAGAGAGGGAGACACAGAATCCGAAGCAGGCTCCAGGCTCTGAGCTGTCATCACAGAGCCTGACACGGGGCTCTAACTCACAAACTGTGAGATCATGACCTGAGCTGAATTCGGATGCTTAACTGACTGAGCCACCCAGGTGCTCCAAGGCTGAGTCCAATTCTAATTGATATACTCTCCAATCAGATAAATCATTCCATCGCCTTGGGTGCTAAGTTAGGAATGGGGTGACTAAGAGGTTGGGGAGCAGCCTAGAGTGTTACATTAATTTACGTCCCTCCACATGGGTAGGGAAGAAGAGTTCTCCTTCTGACAGGTTTACTCATTCAACAATTATACACCATCTGCTATGTGCCAAGTACCCTAAGAACTTTACAACTATTATTTTTCAAAGTTTATTTATTTTGAGAGAGAGAGAGAGAGAGAGAGAGAGAGAGCGAGCACGCAGAGAGGGGCAGAGAGAGAGAGGGAAAGAGAATCCCAAGCAGGCTCTATGCTGTCAGTGCAGACCCCGATGTGGGGCTTGAACCCACAGACTGTGAGATCATGACCTGAGCTGAAACCAAGAGTTGGATGCTTAACCAACTGAGCCACCCGGGCCACCCCACAACTATTAACTTACTTAATCCTCACAGCAATCCTATCAGGTAAGTATTAATAATATCCCCATTTCACAGATGAGGAAACAGAGACGCAGAGAGGTTAGGTAACTTGCTCCAGGTCACATTGCCTGGAAGTGAAGGAGCTTGGAAACTAACCCAGGAAGTCTAGATCTAGAACTCATGCTCTTCACCACAAACTAGGCAGTTTCTTTTGAGGGACAGACACACACCTTCTTATATTTCTCAAGTTAGAGATGTTTGCTTTTAGGATAGACGGAGAGGTCAGAAAAATAAAGAATTATGTCAGTGGTCACCTGAGAGGTCTGTCTGGTTACCCTTTCAGCGGGATGGGTCCATCCTCCTAGACTATCGTACTAGCATTATGGTGACTCAGTTAGTCTCCATCATAAGTCCTCTACCACCTGTGGCTTCTGCCTTTTGCCTTCTCGGTGTGCACACATTTCTGTGCACCCTATTATCCAGTAACGATATTACCTTCTCCATAAAAAGGATTGATGGGATCAGCCTGTTATCCTCCAGTAATGCCCAGTCAGGTAAGGTGTTTGCACCAGTCACTGTCTTTGGATGGTCCATCTGGTGACCCCCTCCCCAGGTCACCAAGAGTGCTACAGGCTATGCCGCCCCCTTCCAGGACTCTGCCACACAGTTTGCATTCAGTTTCTTCAAGCAGGAGGCGTGCCCAGCAGAGAGTTTGGACATGCTGTCCTTGTTATCTTTTCTTTGTTAGTCTTTCGCTTTATAAATGAAGCCAAAGACATAAATGGGATATTTAACGTTTACTCTTTCTTTTCCTGCATCTCATCAAAAGAAGATGGAATGAGCTTTAGTTACTTACTAGTAATTTAATCAATACAGGTGGACTACATTTTAAAACAAAGGCTAAGATTTTGCTAATAATCTTTATCTACCTTAGTTTTCTATTGCTGCATCAATAATTACCACAAACTTAGTTTAGAACAACATCCACATACTATGTCACAGATTCTGTAGGGCAGGAATCTGGGTATAACTTAGCTGGTTCTTCTGTTCTGAATCTTACAAGCCTTAGGTCATGAACAAGCTGGGATCTCATCTGGAAGCTTGACAAACGAAGATCCCTCAGGTTGTTGGCTGAATTGGTTTCCTTGAGGCTATAGAATTCATGGGAGCTGGCTTCTTCACAGCTAGCAATGGAGAGAAAGACTGCTGCTTTGAGCCTCTGACCCCTTAGTCCTCTTAATGGACTCATCTGATTAGGTCAGGCCCACCCAGGATAATCTCTCTTTTGATTACTTAATTGAACTGTTAAGGAATTTAATTACATCTTCAAACCCCTTCACTTTTGCCATATAACATAACTTGATCACAGTTGTGATAGCCCATCACCTTTGCCATGTTGTGTTGATTAGAAGCAAGCTATAGGTCCCACTCACACTTAAAGGGAGGTGATTATCTAAGGGCGTGGATCATTGGGAGTCATTTTAGAATTCCACCTATCGAACTACCCATATGGAATCCTTTCAATAGCCCATGCACCTGGCTCTCTCCCTCCAAAATCTATTTGTCATTCCCTTGCTCTCCTTTTCCTATAGGTTTATTTACTTTCTGAGACTTGCTTTATTTGTTACTTACTATTATATTGCTAAGATTCATATGTGTTGGTATGTGCTTTTATAATCTCTTTACTTTTAACTGCTACATAATATTCCACGAAATGAATTTTTTTCATAATATTCATTTGCTCTCATGTTAATGGGTATTTGGGTTGTTTTTAGTTTCTCTGCTATTGGAAACAATGTTGATGTGAACATTTTTTATAGATATGTAAGACTCTATTTTCAGAATATATGTAGGAGTGGAATTTCTGGGTCATGAGACATGACTGGTCAACTTTAGTAGATTATGTCAACTTTCCCAAACTTACATTTCCATCAGCAGCATGTAATAGATTCATCCCCAGTACTTATCATAGATGATTTTTTATATTTTTGCCCAGGAAAGGCATGGAAATTGGTGCCCCATTCTGGCCTCGATTTCCTTCCTCACTAATAATGTTCAATGTCCTTTATATGGTCACTAGCCAAGCGTTTACTCTTTAGGGAAATACTCTTCATGTCTTAACCCGTTTTTCTATCATTTGCATTACTTTAGTATTTATCTGTAAACGTTCTTTTTAGATATTCAGCTTGCTTTTCTTGTCAGAAACATAAAAGAGTTGGCTTCTGAGGACAATGGCTTCTGAGTTCCTTCATCTGTGAATTAATAATTGGTGTTATGCTCACTTCTCGAAGCTGACGCAAAGAGCCCATGGAAGAATGTACGTGAAAGCACTCTGCACATGAAAAATGAGGTAATAACTTGTTTCAGGGTAATATAGGCCTGATAACTGGCAAATATGGAAACATTCAAATTTGCTTTTTTAAAAATGTGTATTCATTTTGAGAGAGAGAGAGAGAGAGAGGGAGAATGTGCACGAGTGTGGGGGAGGGACAGAGACAGAGGGAGAGCAAGAATTCCAAGCTGGCTCCACACTCAGAGAGAAGTCCAACACGGGGCTTGATCTCACCACTGAGAGATCATGACCTGAGCCAAAATCAAGAGTCAGACGCTCAACTGACTGAGCACCCAGGCACTCTGGGAAGCATTCAAATTTGAACTGGGAGGCAGTATAGTGTGTTGAAGAAGCACACAGACTTTTGCACCAGATTGTCTGGGTCCAAACCTTGACCCTGGTTACGAACAGTGTGACCAAAGGAGACTTCTGTAACTTCTATGTCTCAGTTTTCTAAGGTATCAAGTGGGGATTTTAATAGTGTTTACCTGACAGGGATTTTTAAGGAGCAAATAACTTAAATATAGCTAACACTGAGAACAGTGTCCAGCACGTAATAACCACTATATTAATATATATGGAGAGCATTATTTCATGTGGATTTCCAGGTCCTGCTGGATGCTAGGGCAGTGCTCTGCTTAGCAAACTGGGGAGAATCACTTTCACACCCCCCCCCATTCCGATATGTGTGTACTCTTTCACTCTTGACTCATTTCTAACAGGTCAATGTGGATTTTTTTTTTCTTTCATGGATAACTCTTTCTTGAGTAGTGGATTAGTAGCTGATGGAGAAGTAAGTCAGACCATTGAAATGCACACATATCAACATAATACAAATAACATATAATAATAATACATCATATAATTCTGTCTCTAAGCTCTCCTCCAGCTTTCATAGCCCGTGATTCCGTAAGGAATGTTGAATTACTTTTACCAGACTACCCAAAGCTGGACGATAAGGCATGATAGGACTTAAATTGCTCTGCTTTGTTGAGTCTGAAATTATGTTCCGAAGCAACAGTCATTGTGTATGTAAAATCGACTGCCAATTATTTGAATAAAGAGAAGTAATATTGTCCTGTATTAGCTGTCTTTCTTTCTCCATTAATAAAATTCATTTGCTCCCATTTGTTCACCTCTCTTTTGTTCTGCCAGGCCTTTTTTAATCCATAGATGCTTTTATCTGCTGCAGACAGACTGAAGGAGTTTGATTCTTCTAGCGAATATATTTTTAGCATCAATTAAAGCTTATGTCGCCTGCTTTTCTGAGCAACTGGCACCCTGCATTGTTCAGAACCACCTGCATTCAGCCTTCAGGGAACTGTACTGCTTTGCTAATGGCTGAGCTATCAAATGGAGGCATAAACACTGCAGGTTATAAGCTGGAGAAGGTAGCTAATTATGCTAAACAGGAATATTAATAATGCAAGATGTGCAAACAAAAACACTCTTACCAATGCATCAAGGCATGATTCCTCTTCTCCTTTTCCTCACTCCGCACCTCTACTCATCTGAAGGACATGATAACAACAGAAAGTGGGTCTCCTCCAGCAGACCCTGGATCCTGAAAAGCAAGAGATGAAACTGACAGTGAAATTACCCATTGCAAAAAGAGAAGCACCATGTCGGCTTCCGTTGGAGTTGGACTTTTATGAAGGATTTGAAAACAACAGAAGTGTGTTAACTGGTAGAGTTTCTCATAGTGACTCAGGCCAAAGGTCGGGGATATTGTCAGGTCTTGTCAGAGATATTCTAGGCTACTCCTCTCCAGCCCAGAGCAAAGGAAAGTTTGATATGTGGGCAGGTAAGATTTGGATCCATTGTGAGGAACAAATTCTTCTTTCCTGCTCTCCCAAGTAAAAGGATCTGAATACATGTCGTTCTCAGGAGGACCTGTCAGCTGATACAAACTGGATCTCTTAGACCAAGTCCCTATATGAGTCTTAATATGTCATCGGAAGGCATTCTGATTATCTATTGCTGTGTAATCGACTACTCCAAAACTTATCGGCTTAACGTAATCTATTATTATCTGCTATGGTTCTGTAAGTTGACAGGGCTCAGCTTGGCAATTCTTGCTTGGCATTTCTCATGCAGTTGCTGTGAAATAGCTGCTGAGGCTGGAGTCATCAGAAGGCTCAAATGCACTGCATGTCTAGGATGACTTCCTCACTCATAGGTCTGGTGCCTGCCTCTCCAGCTGAACAGCCTAGATTTCCTACATGGCAGCACAGCGCGCCAAGAAAAAGGAGTGGCCTGGCATAGCACCACTTCTGCCACATTCTATCAGTAAAAGCAGTTAAAGGCCAATTCAAACTCAACAGAATGGAGCGGCATGTGGATACAAAGAAGGCAGGAATTGATGGTGCCATCTTTGGAGACAAGGTACCACAGCAGGTGCCTACACCTCGGGAGGTCTCCCAGGAAACTTACCCTTTGGGAAGCACAGAAACTTTCACTGCTGGGGCTGGTGGAGAGACCTTCCTGCTTAACTACTATTCATCCTTCAGCTCTTAGCTGAAACATCAGTGTCCCCAAGATGCCTTTCTAAGGCCCCACCATTAAATTAGATTCTCTTGCATGTTTCCTTCATTTCATTTTATCACAGTTTATAATTGCTTCTTTCCATGATTATTGACTTAATGTGTGTCTCCAACACTGGACTGAAGATCCCATGAGAGCTGGCCATCACACTTGCATCGACTTGTGGGGCCTAGCATGGTGCTAGCTCTCAGTGAGAGCTCAAGAAACAACTGTAGTGGATGAACGAATGGATACGTGGTGAACGTATCTGGTTTTCCCACTTGGCTTCAGTGATTCACACGAAGTTTCCATAAAAAGGAGTCAGAACGCCCTTTCATTAATTTGTGACGTTTTAAAACCAATATATACTGAGTACCACGTGGGTACTAGACACAGCACCGGACCATGGGGGTAGAACCCAGGACAATAAGGGAGAGGTGAACTCTGCCTTCAGAGTCTATAGTCTATGTGCGAGGGCAGACAAATAAACATACTACTACAATCCAAGAGAAAAGTGCCAGAATGGTAGGGTAGGGTAGTGTTCATAGTGTGTGCTGTGTTTCCCGCCCCCCCGCCCCAAACGTGCACACACACACACACACACACACACACACTCCTATGGAATTTCATACATAATTTCAGGGCCCGTTGATTACTCCTAGTTTAGATGCTGTAACATTAAACACACTGCATTTATACTTGCAGCAGTGGTATTATTTTGGGTTTATTTAGAATGACTGGGGAATGTCCTTCTTTGATGAGAAAATTAAAAGTAAACTTGCTACATTTTAGATGTTCATAATAATGGAAAGCTAGAGTTCACACCAGAAGAACTGGGCTCATCAAGGGGTTGAAAAGTTTGCAACATGTTCCCAATGTCAGAGCTAGAAGTTAGGGTTTTTCACTTTTGGACCTGCTTGCATTTCAGATCATGCAAGCCAAATTTACTTTTGAATCTACTCTGTTCATAGTCCACAAGGATTTGTCTAAATGTGAGTAAAATACAGAGCAGTTGCAACATTGCCCATTGCAAAAATGCCGAATTTTATTGTGTCAGGTCAGCTGCCTATCCCACTCTGAGAATAAGAGTGAACTTCTAACATACTGGGATAGAGAGTATGGATTTTGTTATCAATGTTAAGTGATTGGAGGGTTTTGAGTGGAAGAGAGGTATGGTCGAATTTACATTTTAAGGAGACATTCTTGCTTCTGAGTGGAGTTTCTTCAGATTACAACAGTTTAAGAATAAAGCGAGAAGACCAGTCAAGAAGCTTCTGCAATCAGCGAGGGTAACATGAAGACTGCAAGCAAGTGCCTCGAATAAGAAGGGATTTAAAATCCTGTCATATTTGTATTTCTAAAAGCCAAGGGGGTTTAGGTGTTTGGGAATGTGAGAGGTGCCTTCAAATACAAGACGGGCTGTCATGTCAAAGATGGATTAAAATTATTCTGAGTCCCCAAAAGGCAGACCCGTGCATGGAAACCACAGGGCATGAGATTTGTGCTCAGAATAAGCAAGCGTTTTCTCTCAGAGCTGCACAAAGATAGAAGGGCCTTCTGGGAAGTCTGGGAGTTCTCATCCCCAGCACTGGATGAGCAGGGGCTTGGAGGACCCAAGGGAGGAGATGGGGAGCATCTAGGAAGGATGTTGAACCAAATGATGCACAGGCTTACGCTGAGATTCACTGATTTTGGAAACTCATAAATGTAGCAGGATTGAGAGCTGTGCATATCCTCATTTTGGCATAACACCACTAAGATGGAGAAAATTCACTAGAGATAGAGATAAAGAATTATGTTCTCTATCTTGAGGCTTTTAGAGAACTCCCATTTTTTTCTTTAATCTTTTTAGAGAGATGGTGTGAGGCTCTGGGTGTAAGTCCAGGCTCTGGGTTTGGGAAACCGAGCTCAAAATTCTCTGTCCCCACTTGCTAACCAACCGCCTGAGTGTAGGCAAATAATTTAATAATTTAATGTCTTTTCATTTATCTATTGAATGGGGATAACATTGCCTATTTTCTATGGTTGCTATAAGAGATCATCTGTACAAAGTTCCCAGCACCTAGTAGGATTTTAATACATGGGAACCAGAAAAACCAAAAAAAAAAAAAAAAAAAAAAAAAAGCCCCCTCCCCCAAAAGCAAAATATTTTCTTGTGTTAGCAAATGGAAAGTAGCTATTATGTGCAGGAAGTGGGTACTATGAGTCACAGTGATGGAAGATGGGCAAGCGGACATGCTCACTGATTGAATCAATGGAGTGCCAATTCCAGGATATTATTCATTTTTCCCTTCAATTTGATGCATCTTTAAAGATAACCATTTATACTAGTTCTTAAAACACTCTGAGAAATTGGCAACGGTTTAGAGGCAATGATGCATGATGCTCAGAGCTTTCTCCAGACTGGTACTGGGAAGCTAGAGGGAGTAATTGGGACTCTTCCATGAGCGCTGGTCTTCCCGTGAATAGCGGGGTGGGGGGGGGGGGATTGGTCTTCAAATAAGTATGATTCATGGTTTAGCAGAAAAACTGCCAAGTTCCCCATGAAAACTGAATAGCAAGTCAGTTCATTATACATAGTTCCTATATATACTGTAGTTTATTGATATTATAATCTGTTCCCAATGAATGCAATTAACAAATCCATTTAGGAAGGAGTGCATTAGGGATTTTGTTTGCTTTTGTTCATCCTTTAGGTGCCTGAATGATGTTTTGCAAATGAAACCTGCCTCCCTTCCACTACCTTTGGGTTTCTGTTCACTTCTACACATCCAATACCTGTTACCGTGCCCAGCACACTGATGGTTCTTGCTAATATTTGCTGACTGATTGGAACTGTCCTCATTATGTGTCTCTGGGCGCCTTTGCCCACTCAACACAGGGATGCTCAGAAACTGGTTATAAAGTTGTCTTTATGTGTATATCCACTATACCCACTACGCATGCTCCCTGAGCCCAGAAGCTCTGGTTCTCAACTACTGCCAACCTTGACACACAGCCTCCATAGCTCTTTATATCGACAATGAACGACCCATTCACATCAATGCAATAGTGTGAATAATCTGCTTGTGCATGTGACTCTCTGTTTTCTTAGGGTTTCCTATAAAGCCCCCAACCTGAGAAGAGCAGATAACTTCCCCCATGCTTTTAAGACAGTGACAGGGAGCTGGCAGACATGCTCTTAATGGCTTTCTAAGATAACCTTTTTTTTTTTTTTTTAACATTTATTTATTTTTGAGAGATAGAGGGAGACAGAGCACAAGTAGGGGAGGGGCAGAGAGAGAGACACACACACACACAGAATCTGAGCTGTCAGCACAGAGCCCGAGGTGGGGCTCAAACTCACAAACCGTGAGATCATGACCTGAGCCGAAGTTGGACGCTCAACCGACTGAGCCACCTAGGCGCCCCCTAAGATAATCTTTTGATCCTGTTACTATCACCATCCATCCCTACCCACTCCAACCATCCTGTGTAAAGTGAAGCTGCACTTTTGAAGGGAGCTCACCCAATAGTTTATTGACATGGGGAATCTGGGCCTCATGGGGAGTGGTGTGGCATTCTCATATCTCCAGATCCAAGTAACATAGAGGTCATAGAAGCCAAGTCAAAAAAACTGTCATAGGGTTTTGGGGGGGGGGGACAGTGGGGAGGTGTGCTTCAAGAAAGGGAGACTGACAGTTCCCTGGCTGGATGCTGGCTGAGCTCTGAACCATGGCAGCCATTGTTTGAGGCTGGAGTTTAGGAGGCTTCCTGAACATAGAGAACAAGGCTTAATTACAACCTGGAAAATTCTGGAGGTAGGAGGCAGATGGTACAGCCTGCAACAGCTGCAAGAAGAAAAAGGAGGAGAGAATATTTGGCCTACCTTTCTTTGCCACAGAAGGTGGTCAAGCTTGAGCCATTGTTTTGGTCAGTGTGCACCACTATAACAGAATATCATAGACTGGGAGGCTTCACAGAAATTTATTTCCCACAGTTCTGGAGGCTGGGAAGTCCAAGATCAGGGTACCACCATGCTTGAGTTCTGGTGAGATCTCTCTCTCTCTCCAAATGGCTGTCTTCTTGCTGGGTCCTCACATACCAGAGACAGGAAGCAAGCTCTCTCCTGTCTCTTCTTATAAGGGCATTAACCCCATCACGGGCGGTTAGGGTTTCAACATATGTATTTTGGTAGAACATAAGCCTGATCAGGGAAGGGTGATTAGTGGAGGCAGGAAAAAGGAGAGGGACAGAGCTTGGCATTAGATACGAGGCTCAAGTTTTGTTTTGTTGGACAGGACTTTATAGAATCTGAAAATTAGTTTTTACACCTGAAAGGAGATTATTCATGAGACCAGAGAAATCAGAAAGCCACAGTTTCTGCCTGGGATGTCATCAGAATGTGCAGAAAGGATCCATCAGAACATGCTGGAAGCAGTGGAAAGAAGAAAATAAAGCTGTTCTTATTTGTATCCTTACTGAATTCATTCATTAAACCGCTTCTACGTGCAGTGTAGACATTACTGAAGAATTGATAGGCAAGAGGGAAGAGAGGACAACATTGCACACAGCAGATTGCCCCAAGCATTAGACATGCTTTTCCTCTCTGTGGAGTGGATGGTCCTCAACTCCCTCATGGTGCTCGCTCTCTTTTCTCTAGCACAAACTTGCATACCCTTGCATGCAGGCCCCTTAGTGACCCCTGGTGTGAAGGGCGTGACATCAAGGTTGGCATGCATGGGGAGGCAGTGGACATTCTTGCACACTTCCCCCAGACTTTCTTTTGCCAACAATAAACCTGTAGCTAGCTTTACAGATTGATCTCAATCTAATAGAATACACTTCCATTTAGGTTAAAGTAAGCAGGTGTTGTGCTCAGAAAGGAGACCAAAGACAATTTCTTAAGGTTATTCTGGATTTCTGGATTCTCAGTGAAATGACACTCAGTGGGGTATCTCAGTTGTTAGACATGAAAAGTTCACAGTGACATTAGGTATGTGCTTTTTATACCCTCTTTCCAAACTCCAGGTGAATTTCCTATTTTAGGATATCTTCTCTCCTTAATTTAAAATTGCTGAGCTCTATCCTATTCAGTCAGTGTGAAGGCTGTGTTATAGTATCACCACACAATAAATCAAGAACGCATTTGTTATTTATGAGAAAAAAATAAAATAAAATAAAATAAAATAAAATAAAATAAATTGCTGAGCTCTAACATTATTATCCAGATGGTTTTATAAAATGATTTTGAGTTCTCATTTGCTTTTAGTAGATGAGCTCATTTGGATATGAAAATTTAAAAAATAACCTAACAGTATCAACTAACACAAGTGACAGTCATGGGTCTTTCTATGGAAATCACAACGAGATCGTACATGATTGGGTAGTGTTAGATCCATCCTTCAAGATGGCCTCTTCACAGTATGGTTGTAGTAGAAGCTAAAGAACAATAGCATTTAGTATTTCTAAATTGTGATGGCCTTCTGACACATTCTACTCCAGTCTGTCCAGGTGTGTAATCTTTGAAGTCAGGGATGTGTAATCCACCAGTAATCCTGTGGATTATATCTGCAAAATATATTTTCAACCAATTCTCTTCTCCCCACCTCCATTGCCACCACTTTAGTCTGGGCACCTAAGTGGTCTCTTTGCTTCTAATTTGCCTTTCTTTGATCCATTCCCCACATTGGAGCCGATGTGATCAAACAGCAAAAACAAAAACAAAAAACAAGTGGGTTACAATGGTGAATGTCTCTTCTTCAATAACTAATAAATGAGAGTGGGGGAGTACAGACCAGCCAGGAATGTATCCGGTTGAATAAATGTTAAAAATTCTCTCATTCCTTGTGCATCTCTCCAGATTTGGGAGTACAGGTGAGAATGCCCAGGCCCTTGTTGGCAGAAAGGCTCCTGGAGGATGCTTAATAGGTTAGGAACAGGCTGGGCTGAAGTCTCCCCTCTTCCACAGTAGAGCTCTTTTTCCCTTTTTTGGTAGATAAAAAATGTCCTGTTTGGCTCTGAAAACTATTGTTGAGTTTGTACCAAAGCCATGTTGCCCATGGGCTGCTCCCAGACATTGGCTGGCTGTGCATGGCAGAGATTAAACAGGCCCATTCCCAAGAGATGTAGGATTCCTCTGATGAGCAACCCTTGGCTTCAAGACACCCCCATGGCCTTGCCTAACTTTTCTTAAGCTGGATGGCTATCTAGGAAGCATCCACCCAACCTTGCTTCCTTCCTTCATGCAGAGTCAGACCTGCATCATGATCTGATGGCTCTCTCAGCCTTTCCCGGCACCCTTCCGATTATCCCTCATAGATGTTCCCCCTAATAAATTTCTTGCACATTTAATCCTGTCTTGGTGCCTGCTTCTTGGAAGACCCAGAATAATGCACTGGTGCACAGGAGATGCTTGATAAATTTACTCAGGAAGTAAATGGGAAAACTGAATTAAAATTTGATGCTTTCCTCACTTTCCTCTTTCTGGTCCTTTGCTTCTCTGTGCCCAACTCCTTGTTATAAAATAGCTGCATCTGAGGAGAAGCTTTGAATCATCCTCCTCTCAAGCCAGATGACTTTGGCACCTAGGACAGTTTCTAAGGTAATGGAATCATAAAATTGCATGTAAATTCATTAAAAATACTTTTCGTGGTGTTCTTGAAGGGGTTAAATTAAATCAATATAAAGACTTTAACACAGATCCTGAAACATAGTAGGTTCATTATACATAGATAAAATGTGGTGGACACATACCAGAGGGTCTCATGCGTCCATCTGAAGCAACACAGTAAATGTACATACATCAGCAAAGATGAATCACAAATTATATATGTTGATTAACAAGAGGGCTACTAGTTGGATCCAATGTTTATATTTGGTTGGAGAATTCTGAGTGCCTATGGTAGGCCCAGAAGCCGGAGTTCTTAATCCTTATGATATTTGACTATGAAACGGATTTTGGGTTGCAATCAGAGTCATGGTGGCAGCTGACACTTTCCATACACTCAGCCTATGTTCAGTAACTTGCTGAAGATCACAGAGCTAGTATAGGAGAAGATGGGCTTGTCTAGGGTGGTAGGGTCGGCAGTGATATGAAGATGGGACGTGAGGCAAAGAGGAGGCTAGGGTTAGCTGGAGCTCTCGCGAGTACCATGTTGCCCTAGACCCCAGTGGGGAGTCATGGCTGCCATGGCAACGCTGGAGTTCTTTCTCTGCAGCACCTGGAGGCAGCATCCAGTGGCAGGCAAGTGTGGGCTAAGTCCAGAAACCCAGCTGTTATGTAGCTTTACCATTTAGCAGTGTGGAACATTGGGGAAGATACTTTACTACACCATGATCTCTTCCAAAAAATGGAAAAGTGCTACCTATTCAGATGGCAGTATGAAATTCCCATGAAATGATACACGCGTTCTAGTTTCTGTGCTAACAAACCTTCCCAATCATAGTGGTGTAAAACAGCTCACAATCCATGAGTTGGGAATTTGAGCAGGGCTCTGATAGATGATTATTTCGGTCCTTCTGGCAACCGCCTGGGGTCACACTGGTATTCAGCTGGTGGCTAGCTTTCTCTGGAGGGTTAAGAGGGCTTTATTCACATGCCCGGGGCCTTGGTGGGGATGGCTGGAAAACTGCACTCAGCTGGGCTGCTCACCCTCTCTGTGTCATCTCCAGCTCTTCCAAATGAGCCATCCATCAGGGTAGTCTGATTTCTTAAATGCAGACTCAGAGCTCAAAGAATGAGCATCTATGCAAGTAGGAGACAGAAGCTACTAACTAGTCTCTTAAGACCTGGGCTGGGAAACTGGCACATCACTTCCTCCACATTGTATTAGATAATCACAGAGCCAACCCAGATTCTATGGAAGGGGCCATAGAATCCACCTGTTGGTGGAAGGTGTCAAAGAATTTGTAGCCATCTTAATACACTACATTATGTAGTGTAGACTGCGTGATTATTAGGAGTGTAAGCTCTGAAGACAGAGTTTTGGTTTCACTACTTCCTACCTGCATAGTGGACATATTACTCATAAGAATCCTACAGCTCAGTTTCCTTGTCTGAAAAATGCTATAAAAATAGACTATCCCTTCTAATGCTCAAAGAATCTCTTCGTTTCCTATCTTGGAATTATATTACAAAAACCTTGAAAGGCATCAGACTCCAGAAAAGGGAGAACAGAGAAGAAAATAAACTTGCCATTTAAAGGTTTCTCTCACTACCTAGGAAACCGCTCCTAAGTAAAATGGTGTAAATCAATTACCATTTATTTATATAGAAAAATTCCTGGGCATTCCCGGACCCCCCAAATCACCTCTTTTAGGCTTTTCTGGTACCTTTTCTGGTACCACATCTTGCTAACAGATGCACAAAACAAATTAAGATAAAGCACAGATGCTCACAGACACAGTTCATAGCCCTGTGGGGGCTTGATGCTGAGATGCTGAGATGCTGTGTGGTTCCCAAGAAGGAGCCTGGCATCTCCCCTCTTGCTGCTGGGGGTGAGTGATGCCCCTATAAACAGCTTGCAGCAAACGAATGCTGAATGCTATTTTTGCTTTATGCTTTTTTTATTCTTTTGTATAAGCGAAAATCCTCTTCAGATTTCTTTCGGTTAGCCAAAACAGGTGTTAATATAAGTCTTTCTTAAAAGCAAAGTGGTGTCAGGCAAACTTCTGGAAAGCGGACGTACCTGTACTTAAGTGTATTGAGACTGTTCATTGTGTTCTTCATACCAGGCTAATTATCATCCACGTGTTTCCTCATCAATTGTCACAAATACTCTAAAAGGCACTGATTGTCTCCATGTTTTGAAATGAAGAACAATTTGAGACACTGAGACAGAAAAGCTGGTCTAATAGCACACTGCTAGCAGGTGGTGGAACAGGCATTGCTCCAAACAGAAATGTTTTCCTGACTTCAGGTTCTGTTTGTGCAACAGCGAGAACCTCTCCCCAAGAAGTGTTTTCCTTGCAACACATCCTGAAGGGTTTCAAGGGCTCTCACCTCTAAAAGCCAACAGCCAATTATCTGAGCTGGTAAGGGAAGGTATTGCAATAAGCTGGAAAGCATTTTTCCTCTCATAATCCAGTATATTCTAACTTTTTTAAAAGGCTGCATGTACATCTTGATGATTACTTTTATCTTGGGCCCATGATCCCTGATCATTTAAGAACTCTGACATCCTATTATTTCATAGGCAGAGCAGCTTAAGAGAGAAGGGAGTTTCACAAAGTTTCAGAAGTAAACTTCTACGGGCACTTGGACACAAAATGATCATTTTCACCACCCATTTATGGCAAGTAATACTGATTTTATATTTATATTAGTGACATAAATGTTGCTTTAAAAAATTTAATGTTTATTTTATTTTTAAGAAAAGGAGAGAGCAGGGGAGGGGCAGAGAGAGAGGGAAACAGAGGATCTGAAGTGGGCTCTGAGCTGTCAGCAGAGAGACCGATGTGGGGCTCAAATTCACGAACCGCGAGATCATGACCTGAGCTGAAGTCGGATGCTTAACCGATTGAGCCACCCAGGTGCCCCATAAATGTTACCTTTAAGTAAATTTAAATACAAATGTCAGTGAGTTTAAGAAAAACAAATCATAGTAAGATGGTGAGTGGCTGGGGCACACATTAGGAATTTTTAATTACTGAAATTCGGGAAATACTGGTGCAGTAAAGATATCCACTAGATATTGGGGGTTAGGGTAGATATTAAGATCTAAATGGAGAGAGGGATAAATATAGAAACACTGTATATGAGAGTCATGTTCAGTCCTGAAGCTGCTAATTAGCTGCCAGACTTTGAGCAACTTCTATAACATCCGTTACAGACATCAATCAGTCTTCTTATTTGCAAAATTACAGAATTGATTTAATTTATGCTGAAAATTCAGTTTTTGCTCTACGATTTTGCAACATTTCCTCTCTTCTTCCAACAGACCATTTCTTTATTCAGAAATGAAAAAGAGAAAGCAAATTTGGATTGTATTTTTTCATGCGTCTAAAAAAGTAGATGACAAGGCTTGTAACTCAGCACCTTTTCCTTAGAAACAAAATTTAAAATAGCATCTAGAGTGGCGATGGTATCTGTGAACTTCATTTTTCTTCACTGACTTTCAAATATATTTCTGTGAGCATCATCAGTCCCTCATCATAATTATATCTTCAGCCAACATCATAAAATATGACCAATATTATCTATCATCATTATTCATTGAAATATATCATCAAATACTGTTCCAATCCTCCAAAATTACACTGCTGGTAATATTGTTGTGTATGTCACATTCCAACAAATTCGTGAAAATTCAAAATAGATATATATTCTGTATATCAAATTCAGAAAACTTTGTGTAAAAATATGTGAAGGAAGCATCCTAAACGCAGAGACATTTCTTGTTGAGGCCAGACAGTCACTGAGATGCCCAATCAGCCCTCAAGTAGCATCTCTCAGCAGTCACTGACCTTGGAGTTGACATTTTCCCAAGTGGACAGGCTCTGAGTTATCGGAAGCTTTCGCTCAGCTCATCCCTCAAGTCCCATCAAAGGGGCTGGGGGCGGGGGGAAGACAAAAGACAAGAGGAAAGACCAGCCACCGCATTCAGACATCGGATCATCTCCCAGCCATAGCACTAGTTTTGGAGGCTGCACCTATGTTCCAGTCTTGACACTCAGAGGTAGTACGGTTGTAAGTCCAGAGCTGAAAAGAACCAAATCATTTCTAAGATGACGACGCTGTGCCCTATAGAAGTTAAGTGGCTTACTCAAGGTCACAGGGTGAGGTAGTAGCAAAGTCAGGACAAGAACCCAAGTTGCTTGCCTCCTGTGAGTTCAGTGCTTTTCAATTTTTATTCGAAGTTTTGAGCAGGGAGAGAGTCATAGGAAGATACATGTCATATCAAGTCCCTACTGTCTCCTGGCCTGACTGGCACACAACCAGAGTTGCCCTGACACGTGAAGTCTATCCAACTGGTCACTGATACTGCCACCCTTTGTTTTCTTGAGAGTTCTTAGAGACACAGTTGTTCCCTATGCTCCGAATGACTGTTGCAAATGAAAAAGGGCCAATCTGAGTGCCAGCTGTGATGCCTGCAGAAACTATAGAGCTGGCCCAGACAACACAGATGTGTGGTGTCCCCCAGGCTCAGCAGCCTGGACTTCCCGCTGTGGGCTACACAATGTACTCATCATTCTAGCAACTGTGACAGAAGAGGGTTCTTAGGAGAGCTAGGAAGACTTTTCCCAGACGTTTTCTAAGAGTTTCTACAGTTGTCATTTATTTTTCAAATAATAGCTGAATACCCACTCATTCCTTGACCCATTTCCCATTTATGCATTTATTCAAACATTCAAGAAATATTTACTGAGCACCTCTTAGATGCTATCATCATGATAATTGCTAGCATCATGCTAGCAACATGGTAGTCATGTATATACATCAGTAAATCAGACATGGTGGCTGGCTTCAAGGCGCTCTGTCTATTAGGGGAATCAGTCATAGAACAATACCCATGTAATGAAGGGCTATGGGTGCTACAGGAGAGGAAGGATTTTCATTGGCTTCACGTAAGCTTATTTCTGGACCAATCACTATAATCAAGGTTGTGTGGTATTATGACTGGCTACACTTGAATAACATGTCCATGGATGGGAGACTGATAGCTCTCATCAGAACCACATGTTTGTTTTAGGAAAGAAGAATTCCCCAAAGATATGAGGGTTGGATGCATGCGGAGGGAGGAATGTTGTTATCAGAAGAAGGGGGAAAATTGGTTATGAATAGGCTAAAAGAAAGGATATACCCTAATCTCTGGTAAACATTTCCCACCCTACTTCATCATGCCAGACATGTTTTTCTTAGGAGCAAAAGATTTGCAAAATTAGAAATAAGGTTTATTTAACATATTTTCAAATGGCAACACCAGTGAAAATAAAAAGGCTCCTACAAAGTTAAGGAAAAATGAATTTTCCTATAGCCATGGTAGCAAATGGCTACCAGGGCCAGTTTTAACCTGTTCCCATAGATCAAGGCAACAAATTTCAGTTGAACATTCAGTTAATGGTTAATGAATTAACTACTCACAGTTAGTGCCTCACTTCTAAAAGTCAATCAGTGATGGACTCACTCTAGTATACACATCAGGACTGCTAACCGACCAATAAGAATCGTACCCAAGTAACTCTGCTTCTATAGGTTGTCAACCCTTTACTGAAAGTCTGCCAAATTCTTGAACTCTGTGCTGCATCCAAACCCAATATAACATTAATGTTCTGTTTTGCTCAGAGAGACTGGGTCCAATCAGCTTAACTCCCTTAGTGTAGTGAGCAATAAAGTATTACATACATACATTATCAAAGTCCACTAATGTAACACTTCACCAATTTGAGTGAAGTCTAGAAACCTTACTTCCCGGTTCATCCCTTTGCCCTCCCCTATCAATAACGTAAGTGTCTTAACTATTTTTGCTACATACATTGAGAACCACATTAGACAGTGTTAAAAAATTTTGCTTCAACTATCAAACAATATTCAGAAAACTCAAGAGGAGAAGGAAATTCTGTTGTATTTATCATATTTTCTCTCTTAGTATGTTCTTCCATACTTCCTGATAACCTATGATACATTCTTTAAAATTTGCTTTAACCATTCTTAACCATTCTTTTAAGCATTCTTTTAGGGTAGGTCTGGTGGGGACGAATTCTTTTAGTGTTCCTTCATCTGAGGATATCTTGATTTCCTCTTCATTCTTGAAAGATACCTTCTCCAGATGAAGAATTTTGAGTTGACAATTCTCTTCTTTCAGCACCTGGCAAATGTTGTGCCACTTTCTTCTGGCCTCCATGATTTCCAACGAGAAATCCATTGTTCTGATTGCTTTTTCCCATACTGATAATGCATTGTTTCTCTCTGGCTGTTTTCAAGATTATTTTTTTGTTTTTAGTTTTCAGAAGTTTTGACCATGATATTTCTTGGTGTAGATTTCTTTGAGTTTATCTTATCTGGAATTTACTCAGAGTAACTTATTGAATATGTAGTTTTACAGCTTTTTCTTTTCTTTTGCCAAATTTAGGAAACTTTTAGCCATTATTTCTTTGAATACTTTTTCAGCCTGCATCTTCTTTTCTTCCCCTCTGGGACTTGGTATAGTCCCACATGTCACTGAGGCTTTATTTTTTCAATCTTTTTTGTTGTGGTTGTTGTTCCAATTAGGTATCTTCAAGTTCACTGATTCTTTCCTCTGTCCCCTCCATTCTTCTGTTGAGTCCATTCATTGAGTTTTTTATTTTGGTTTCTGTAATTTTCAGTTCTAAAATCTGCATTTTGTTTTTCTTTGTATCTTCTAATTCTTTGCTGAGAATTTCTGGTTTTTAATTTGTTTCAAGCATTTTCATAATTGTTTGCCAGAGCATTTTTATGATGGCTGACTGACAGTCCTTGTCAGATGATTCTAACATTTGTATCATCTTAGTGTTGGCAACTGTTGATTGCCTTTTCTCATTCAGTTTGAGATCTTCCTAGTTCTTGGTATAAGTGATTTTTGACTCAAACCTGGACATTTTGGGTATTCTATTATAAGACTCTGAATCTTATTTAAATCTTGTATTTTAGTTGGCTTCCACAGATGTGATGGTGCTGCCTCTTCACTGCCAAGTCGGGGTGGGAGTTCAGGTTCTCCCCTTCCTTTCTGTTGACCCCAAGGGGTTGAGGATCCTTGTTACTTTGTTGCTGCAGAAGTGACACTCCAGACTGAGTTAGAAAGGCCACCCAGATTCTATCAATCTCTGATGGCACTTGCTCGGAACCTTCAGCCACCAGGCGAGAAGCTTGGACACCCTAAAACTGCCCTGCAGAGAGAATATATGAAATAACTACATAGAAAGGAGAGATTCCTGAGGATCCCCAGCTGCTCCAGTGTCCAACTGCTTGAGTCTTCTTAGCCCAGGTACCAGACATGTGAATGAAGATGCACTCAAGATGACCCAGCCCCATCACCGCCTGACTGCAACTTCATTAGAGACCTCAAATGAGAACTGCCTAGCTAGAGTTTCTTAGCCTTGTGCTGGGTACTTCCTTGTAGGGGCATTATACCATATTTAGCAGCGCCCCTGGCCACTGCTCACTAGATGCCGGTGGCACTTTTTCCAGTTTAACAACTAAAAATGTTCCCAGAACTTCCCATCTACTTGCTAGATGGGATGCTTCCTGATCTATGCATTGTTTAATAAATCCAATTAGATTTTCAAATTAAAAAAAAAAAAGTCTCCAGATGTTTGCAAAAGTCCCTTGGGGAAAAATCACCCCTACTTGGTGAGCTGCCCCAGCCAATCCCCCCATATTGATGAACAAAATAAATGATTGTTTTTAAGCCTTTGTTTGGGGTTGTTTTACAGCAATAGATAATCTGAGGGGTGTGGGGGATGCAGAACACCATCTCCTCTACAAGCTATCTGATGCTATCTGAAGAGTTGGATTCTGTCAGGGACCTGATCAATAGTCTGTTCCTACTATCCCTGGAATTTTTATTATGGGCTATCTCTGGCATCTCGATAGGAATTTATCATTTATAGAAGGACCTATAGAGAGTTATAATTTAAAAACACACATATCCTTATACATAAAATATACACAAGGCGATTAAATGAAAATAATAGGAAAAATTGGAAATCATTCAGGGAAATGGTCAAGTTATTGTTTTAGTAAGTAGAAAGTGTTTCCTGATTTCATTTTTTCCCCTTATCTTTCTAAAAACTAAGAGAAAGAAGCACTTTGGAGTTTTATTGTAAACTAATTTGTGAGTGCTACATGTGTGTGCATTCCTAAATTCTAAGAGGAATTTACAAAAAAGGAATCTTAAATGAAGGACATCGAAAAATGTCATAAACACAGTTTTATTTTTATGTAAGTTACAGAAAAATTCCCCCTATGGCAAAGAACCTGACATTCCATCATAACTCAAAGGAAACATTTCTGTCAGAATGAACCTGATGTAGCTCAGGTATTTTTGCTGATTTAGCAAGACACCAGGATAGTACTTAGAGAAAGCAATGAACCAGGAATATAACTTGAATAGTGTCCCGTTGATCAACAGCCTTATTTCTCATGAGTTTAAAAGTTTCCTGTTTAAGACTCATAGTTCTTAAAATCCATATCATGCATATAAATGATTGCTTGTTTTCCTTTTTCGTTTCTTGGCAGGTAGCAAATCCATGAATGGGATCAAGTTATCAATCAGCAAATTAAAAAGGAAAAAGGGATGGGGCAACAAAACTCCCTGGATTTCCACCACTACCTTCTTAGATGTTTGAGGATTCCGTCCAAAGAGTTTGACTCTTGCAATTGAAATAATGGTAAAAGATCATTATTAGCGCTCCTAATGGCTGATAACGGGTCAGGGGAGACCCTAAATATCTTATGTCACTCCAGGTGTTTTTTTTCTCAAGGTAAGGAGTGTAAATCTAGATTGTGGTGGCAATACACTGCTTTCTTGAGGACAGACATCTCTCAAAACCAGCACATCTCTTGAGACAGCTTTTGCTGTTGTTTTTAAGGGATCTGTCCTCTGCAGTAAGTGGCTGCCATGGGGCGGGTAAGTTTTATTTGGGGGGATGTTTATTTATCTGCCTGATGACTCCCCAAGAAATCATCAGAGGTCCTTGCATGTAAGGACCCAGGACTACTGGCGTGCTAAGGATGGGAGGCAGCCTCAGGAAAGGTAAGTTGCCAACTATGACGTGCTGAGTCACTGCCACAAAATCAAGCTGAGTTGAGGATCTTTATTATGAAGACACATCTGTCATGTACCTCTACTTCTTCAAGATTTTCAGTTTTTAACAATTAAGCTGGAAACAGCTTCTAGTATCTGAATATCAGATGTACTAACATAGCCTAAGGAAATCATGTGTTGATAGAGTCAGTTTCTTGGTTCCTAGCAAATCCTGAATCACCTTTAATCACTAGGTCAGCCCAGGGCCACTGAGTGGTGCAAGTGATTTGTAAGCCTATAGTGTGAGAGTACATCCTGACTCTGTTTTTGAAAAGGCTTTCATTTTTTTAATCTGTTGTTTTGACTCCTTGTGATGGCTTCTACAGTGTGACCGGGAAGCAACTTATCTGCAAACCACAGTCATGAAGAGTGAGGTCTGTGTTCCTCCTACAGAAGTAGCTCCTTGGAGCAGTTTATTAACATGCTAACTTCTAGACAGATCTTAATTCTTCCTGAGAACTCAGAAATATACCAGGTCACTTTCAGTCTGATTTCAGCCACTTTGGAACTTAAAGGTTGGGTCCACATAGAAAGGGCACTGACTGGATGGATAACCCTTTCAAATTAAAGTACACTGATTAATCATGGATTTGAATCTCAGTAGTCCCACAACGCAGCTGAATGATATTGTGTAAGATCTTAACCTCTCTAATCTATGGTTCCCTTTTATGTACAATGAAGAAAAAAATAACACTTTTTCCTCTTATGGTTGTTATATGAATTAAATAACATAAAGTTTGTAGCTCAGATTCTGGCAAACAATAAACCCTTGGAAGATACTAGCTATTGTAATGATTGCAAATAATCATGGGGGAAGGAGAATCAAGTTCAGTTTATTACAGCTTGAAGAGCTGGTAAAACAACTCTTGTTTCTTATTCTAATTGTAGATAGTAAGAATGCTTTGGGATAATATATAACTTTAACTTGGAATACCTCAGTGGATAGAAAATAAGGCAAGGTCAAATTTTAATTTTCTAAGAATGATTCCAACATGGTATAAATTATGGATTAAGTATAACTTTTCTAAGGGTAGAATATGATAAGAATTTATTAACTAGAGACACATACATTTCTATCTTTTAGGTGCTCATTAGAAAATAGTCATTTTAGTATGTCTAGGATGCCCACTTTTCTCCAGACATCTCAACGTACAGTGGGACTTGTCCCTCCCACATGTGCTACAATTGAAACTAGTCCCTGCATCAGTTTTGGCGTAAGCAGAATCCCATGGTTTATTCTTGCTATTTTGGACTGTGACTCATGTCTTCTTGTTCCTTAAAATTATTGTTGCAGGGTTAGATTTCCTGAAAATTTTGCTTGTTGAGCTGAGTGATAGTCGCCTTTTTAGTTCCTGTGAATAATGTTTTGTTCCCCTGAAAAATGTAAACCCCCAGATAAACTGTCTCATCTGGAGAAATTTCAGTGATGATGAGAACACTGTGGTCTAGCAGAAAGGGCAAGCTCTCTGAAGTCAGCTAGATATGGGTTTTGGTCCAGATTCCACCCTGTCCAGGCTGTGTGGTCACGGGCAAGTACCTTTCTCTCTCTGAGTCTCTTTCTTCACCTGTAAAATGGGAAGACACTACATTACTACATGCATGCTTTGCATGCAGTTTATAGTAAAAGCCCGACATATGTTGTCTCTTATTAAAATTATAATTACACCCTGGACTATTGTAATCTGGTAAAGTTGTTGAGACCATGTTATGCTACAATCATAGTTATGAAGTAATGAGCACAGTACCTATTTCCAGGGTAGGAACTCTCTAAATGATAGCTGTTAATATTATCAGTAGTTTGCTCCTTGCTTACAGACTCTTTCAGGGTTGTGTTGAGTCGGTGTGTGAGGGAAGAGGAAGAAGGAGGAAGCCTGATATGTCAATGTCACCTCTCTTAGGACTTTGAACAAGGTCATCTCAACTCTCTTGCAGGAGTTCAGTGACAGTGATAATGATAATAACGAGGATGAGGATGATGGTGGCTCGTATTCACCGGGCACTTACTCTAAGACGACACGGCACTCAGCGCCTTCTCTCATTTGTTCCTCCTGACAAGTGTGTGAGGTACAAGCCTGCCTCTCCCCAGAACACACTTTGAGCTTCAGGTACAAGGAGTTTCTTTGGGGGATAATCTCAGGAACATGGTGAGGGACTGGGAAATGACACCAGGGAGAGAGGAGGCCAGGAAAGAGGTGAGGAGTGGATGCTGCTGTAGGCAACTGGGGTCTAGAAGCACAACTCTCGCAGTGGGTCATTGGATGTCACAGTAAGCAAGGCCCCTTGCGCATCTATTCCTTGGGGCCTAGATCACTGCACCCTAACTACTGGGGACACAGGGCCATATTATGGTCATTGATTTAGGGAGCATACTATATCTTGGAGGATAACACCCATCTCACAGGGTATTATCTCCAATCTGGTGCTTCAAACTGTCCAGTTGCCCTGATGGTGTGGGACTAGTGATCCTTGCTTAAAAGCTCACTGGCAATATCCTTTGCTGTAAAGTGAGTTAGTTGGTCTGAAGTGAGAAAATTATTTCCCTGACAGAGCCCCCTCTTTTGAGTCCAGGCTAGGGAGAAGCATCACATTCTGTGTCTTTATTACCTACTGTCAGAACTCCCAAAGGAGAACTTGGCTTTGCAAGACTCAAGCAGCTGGCAGCGTGTTAGGAAACAATTACACAGGTACGTGTGGTGGGGAGGGATATGAATGCAAATGAGAGTTGGAGGGGCAGAGGGATAGGCACAGGGTGCTCAGCCAAGACAGGGGAAGCTCGATGCTGTTGGTAGAGGCTCCCAAAATAGACTGCAGAGGAGGGGCACTACTTGTAAAAGGACAAATCCTGATGCCCGGGGTCCAATTAAAAGAATTCTTACAACCAGCACTATTCTTGAGCCAAAGCCAAAGCACTGCCCCACCAAAGGAAAAATTACAGAATCCATCCTAAAATTTGGTTGCAGAAAGAGATCATCTTGTCCAAATGTTCCATTTTATTTAATAAATGAGAGAAATGGGATGGGGAAGATGGAACCACTGTCCATTTCAAGCACTTGGGAAAAAACTGGGAGTGGAAGGAGTTTGTATAGACATGAAATCATCAGTTTGTGAGGTTTCCTGAGTGGGATGAGGCTCACAGAACAGAGGACAGAGATCAAACAAAGGCCACACAGAAGGAGGCTGGGTCAACAGGAATAAAGAATGCTTGGGACACCAGGTGGCAAATGCAGATTGTTGTCACAGATTGTTGCCCTGTGCTGTGCACAGGGACATTAGGGAAGCCAGCAGCATCTAGTGCATCCTGTGGACTGGGAGGGATGGGGGAGCCTTTCTAGGGGAGGTTAGGACAGAAGTGAGTCTTGAGTGACAGTCTGAGGGAACAGAAAGAGCCTAGATGTGGACTCAGCAGGACTCTGCCCCACCACTGACCTGGGATGAGTTATTGAACCTTTGAGCCTCATCTCTGAGAGTTGTAACACCTTCCTTATATTGTTTAGGTCAGGGGGCTGGTGCAGAGATACAAGCTGTGGCTGAAAGTGTAAGGGAAAGTGGATGATGGGCATTGAGGAGGGCACCTGTTGGGATGAGCACTGGGTATTGTATGGAAACCAATTTGACAATAAATTTCATATTAAAAAAAAAAAAAGAAAGTGTAAGGAGCTCACTCAGCATGCATTCCAACTCCTCTATAGTTTGCCTCCCTAAAAAGCCAGAAACCACGTTCCCCAAACTTCCTGGCAGCCTGGTTCAACATGTGACCCAGATGCAGTCAAGCATTTGCACCTTCATACAAATAGGCGGCAGGAATGAGTAACATGGCTGCTGCTGGAGGAAGCAGCCGCTTGCAGCAACTGCAAAGGTGGGGACATCCAGTTCTTCTGGGATCACTGGGGTAGAGCTTCTGGTGTCTGGTTCCTAGGCTCACAGGAACCAAATGACACGCAGCAGTGATTCTGCTCCAACACTCCTATGATACAGTTGGCACTGCTCTGTGAGCCTTCCAAACTGGGCTTTCTGGCCCTCCTAAAGCTTGTGTTGTCTCCTAATATCTTATAACAAACCCCTTTCTGCTTTATCAGCACAGAGTATACTGTTTTCTGCCAGTAAGAAGCCAGACAGATGTCATCCTTCTCCCCCAAATCCAGGCTGTCACCAACTCCAGTTAATGCAGTATTTTCAGCCCGTCCACTTCCCTCCTTCCCGTCTGCTGCTTCCCTGGTTCAAAGCGTTACCATCTCTTGCCTAAGTCCCATGCACAGGCTTTTCATCCACAGCCTCCCAGGGCTGAGTATCTCTCTAAGCTCAGTATCACCCCTACTCCAATTCGTTCTCCACACTGACACCAGAGACATCTTCCTAAAGTGCTCATGACACTCTCAGTGCAAACCCCCCTCCCCACCCACATACTCTAAGCTTCAGCCATGTGGGGTCACTTTCTATTCACAGACTGTACACTTGGTTCTCTTATCACTAAGCCTGGGTGCATTTGCTCTTTCTGCCTAAAGCACTCTCCTCTCCCCCACCAGAACTTTTACTCGCATTTCAGGTCTTAGGAAACATTTCTTGACACCTCAAGTTCAAGTTAGGGGCCCTTGTGCTTTTATAGTATCTCCAAAACATATTGTACATGGTGCTTATTTATCTGGATTCCTTCCTGGACAAAAAGCCCTATGAGGGCTGGAATCTTGTCTGTTTAGTTAACTATGCCTCCCAAATCTGAGACACAGCCTGAAATACGTGGCCACTCAATAAGAATGAATTAAGTAGAGAATGGCACCAAATGCCCCAGAAAGGTCTGAAGTATAAGGATTGACCATTGTCCGTGAGTATTGGCAACCTGGAGGTCACTGATGACCTCAGCAGGGGAAGTTTCAGAGAAGTGGCAGCCAAACCCAGCTCCCGTGGGAGCAAGGGGGATACAAACATTGGAAGGCCATTGGTTTGTCACATCAGGCCTCACTCTGTAGCTGACCAAGTTGTTCTGATGATGTCAGTGGGCAGGACAGACAATGGAAACAAGAAGGCATCAGACCTACAAACTGTTCAAATTTTAATTTTTTTTTTAAAATAAGAACAACAATAACAGATTATAGTTAACCTATAATAATGAATCCAGTCTGGATTGTATTCAGCTTTGTAACACAGTCATAAAGTATCATTTTTCATATTATTTGAAGGAGGCAGAGGGTCCTGAAGACAAAAGTGTTCAGGGCCCCTAAGAAGTGGTAATGCAGCCCTGAGCAACTTTGCTGACTTTCCAGTCTAGTCCTGTTTCTGAGATTCATTTGTCACGAACTAGGTCACCCTCTTTCTTCTCTCGGTCTTTGGTTCCGCCCCTGGATCTGGTTCTTCCTGGGTTGGTTTGGATGGGGGCCACCATATCCTCTGATATCTAACAGACTGTGGTTCAGAAAGGTCTTATCAGAGGGCCCTGACAAAGGAAAAGTGACACTGTTTTTCATGATTTCCACAAAGATATTGGGTTCAGCCTTTGGGCATGTCTGTTTCTGTTTCTGCTCAGGGCTAATGAAGCCTGTAAAGATACAGTAAAGATACAATCTTCCTGGAACTGTTGAGGGAAGACCCAGCCAAAACTCTGCCAACACAGTGCAGTGTCGGGCGGTAAGTCCTGACTTTGCTCGGTGAAGTCGTTAGTAACTTCCATAGATGACTGGATGGATGAAGTAACCCAGGGAAAATAAAAAGATTCCCTGGGTGATGATGACTTCCACTCCAAGCTCATTAAGAGGAATAAAGAAAGCTTAATCAGAAAACATGCTAACTTGCACACTCCTTTCCCAACAAGGTAGGCTTTGTTCTAAGTAGAGGTCTAATTTGCTTTAGACAATGCAGAATATCAAACTGGGAAATTTCTCAACTTTACAAAAATCTCAGCATCTAGAAGAGGTAAAGTTTCTGTGAAGCCCATGCTCAGTATACAGGGAGTTGCAGACAGAGGCCAAAACAAAGACTGTCTTCCAAGGCTTTTCCTTTTGGGAACCATCTATAGCTAGGACACAAGATCCCAGTTTGTGGGAAATGGAACTAAAAGTATGCATGCTCCCACCCTACCCCATTCTATGGCTCTAGAGCAAATGTTATGTCTGCTCAGAGATTTTGCAGGTAGAGTTTATCATACGAAATCATTAATGCATTCACCCTCTTAAGCTCTTTCAGAGCATGGGATGCTGGTATTGCAAATGTGAATAAAACTCCATCCCTGCCTGCTTTGCTGGCACTTTTTGTAGCCTGACGTCTTACACATTTACTTGTTTATGTCTCTCTCCCCTCACTCCTTGTACCAATACAATTGTAATCTCTATGAGAGTGGGGACTTTTCTCTTCTGCTCACTGCTCTGAATTTAGTGCCTAGAACAGTGACTGGCATTGCTAGATAAATAATTATTGCGTGACTTTGCTGAATGAATGAATGAATGAATGAAAGAAATTATTTTATAATAATTCTTAATCCTGAGCAAACTGCTAAAAAGATAAGCCCATGAGCTCCATTCAAAGAAGTTTTTATTACCATTCCCTAAGAATTTGGCTTGGAGAGCATTTATAAAGATGCGGTAAAGTTAACATGGAAACACCAACACTGTTCTTCAATAAGAACTTCACATAAATATGTAACAGGCATTGCAGAGCTCTACATGTACCTTTTACAGGTTATTCACTTTGAGGAATTTGAGTTTCATGTGAACTAGTAATTGTCTTTTGTAACTTTTAAATATAGCACTTGCCAGCTCAATAATGTAATTCACCTTTTAGCTGTTTAAAGTAGTAGTTCCTTTGTGCAAAACTAGATCCCTTCCTGGGAAAGATTAATCTGTTTGCAATAATCTCTGCATATGTTCAAAGACTGGTTGGCCTGTATTGACATTTAAAAAGAAAAAAAGACTTGAATTCTGAAGCAAATCAACAAAGTCTCCAGGAATGAGCCATATGGCTTTGTAAAATAATCTGATAGATGGAGTTCAGCCTTAAGAATAGCAGGTATAGAGGGGGGCCTGGGTGGCTCAGTCGGTTAAGTGTCCTGCTCTTGATTTTTGCTCAGGTCATGATCTCATGGTTTGTGAGATCTAGTCCTGTGTCAGGCTCTCGGCTGACAGCACGGAGTCTGCTTGGGATTCTCTCTCTCCCTTTCTGCCCCCCTCTCTCTGTCTCTCAAAAAACAAAATAAAACAAAACAACAACAAAAAACAGGTATAGAAAATTACCATGTGGAGTGACTGCCTCTTGATGCCTGGGATTCTATTATTGAAGAGTCATTCCTTTGGGTCTCAAATGTCCTCTTAATCTTTTGAGTTTTCCCATATAGAGAACAAAGATACTCTAAGCCATTATTTGCTAACCATATACCTGGAGGAACCTGACAGAATTATGAATTAATGAAGCGGGGGAATGTATGACACCAGGGAGTTGAGGCGGGTGGTGAGGCGGGGGGGGGGGGGGACCATGAAGTATAGATGCCTATGCTACCCAGTTTCTAGCCAGAAACACCTTTAGACTTTTTATTTAGAAGGATGGCTATCTATCTGCAGATGGGAATGGGATGGGGATGGGGATGGTAGTGCTTGAAGCTAAGTCTGCACAGCAGTTTAAATGAAATAAACACAACATCCATTTATCACATCAAGGAGTGGGGAGAAAGTTACTGATGGAAATTATATAGAACAACAACTAAAGCTTCCCTAAGCTCTATCTTGTTGCTATCCCTGGCTCAAGTCCATTGTTGTCCTGTGAGAACTGGGCCCAATATTTTACTGTTAGAGCAGTTGCACTTTCTAAAGAAGTGAAAAATCCCAATTTTTATGGGAAATGTCCTGGCTTTGCTGGTGATAGTTTAGGTCAGGGAGTACAAAAAGACCACCATGATAAGGTAACATCTGAGTACAGTCTTGAGGAGAGAGAATGTGAACCACAAGCTAACAGGGGTAAGAGTCTCCCAAGGAAAAAAAAAAGAAATACTCAGCCCTGCAGTAGGGGTGTGTTTGAGAGTCAGCGAGTGGCCACTGCATCTGGAATGGATGAAATTGGGGGAAGAATGGAAGAGACAAGGGCAGAGGAGAAGCAAGGCAGGGAGGTGGGCAGGCAGAACACGTAGGTGCAGACAGGTCTAGGAAGGCCATTAATCAGGCCTTGATGGGGGTAGCACAGGAAGCCACTGGAGGGCTGTGACCACAAGAGTAGCATGAACTAACTTGGGGGTTCTAAAGTTAGAACTGCTCTGGCTGATGCTGGGGAGAGAATAGTTTATAAAGGAACAAGAGAAGAAGTGGGGGGGAAATCAGAAGACATACTGGTTTGGATGAAGTTTTGCAGCGACAATGTTACCCAGGTTACAGTGGCTTTAAATTGAAGGTGGTTTCTCTCTCACTCCTAAGTCCAGAGGTTTGAATCTAGAGGTAGATGGTAGTTTTATTTACCAAGTCCTCAGCAACTGGAAAACATTCAAACTCATTGCTCTAAGGACTCACCTGGGGCATGAATGCAGATAGAAATGACTAAACATAAGAGCGCTTCTCTGCAGGCTAAGGAGTCATCTGTGTAACAGGAAGCAGGATGAGGACAAGATAAAGTGGGAGCTACAAAGGGTATCTTCTAGCTCTCTCTTAGAAAGGGTCCCAGAAATTCCATAGACATTTTTGTTTACATCCCCTTGGCTACACCTAACTCTAAGATAGATTAGAAAATCCACATCTGGAAGACCAGGAACCCAGATAAAAATTCTACCAGTACAGAAGTGGGGGGATAGACATTGGGAGGGAATGAACAATTTTGATCATAGGCTACTGTTGCAGTAATCCAGGTGAGAGATGATGGTGATGGAGGTTGTGAGAAGGGGTTGACTTCTGGATATAGTTTGAGGTAGAGGCAAGAGGATGTGCTGTTGCACTGGATGTAGGGTGTTAGGGAAAGAGAATAGTCAAGGATGATGAAGGTTTTGACTTAAGAAACTGAAAAATGGAGTTACTTTTATTGAGCAGGCTTAAGAATAATCAGGAGTTTGATTTTTGGGAAAGTTGGTTTTAACACCCAAGTGGAGATGTCAGAAAAGCAGTTGGATGTACAAGCCTGGGGTTATAGAGAGAAGTCTGGTTTAGAAATAGAAACTTGGGATCTGTCTGTATAGATATGGTATTAAAAGCTATGAAACAACAAAATCACCTAGAGAATGAGTGTAGATAGGAAAGAGGAAACAGAAGATACTACGCCCAAGGCACTCCAAAATTTAGACACTGGGAAGATGAAGAAGTGACTAGTAAAGAAGGCAATCAATCAAGAGAGAGGGCTCCTTAGAAGCCAAGAGAGTAAGTATTTCAAAAAGCAGTAACACACCATATCAGATTCTGGTTGAATAAGATGAAGATTAATAATTGAGCATTGAGTTTGGCAACATGAAGCTTGTTGGTTATCTTGGTATGAGCTGTTTCTTTGACATAGTGAGGAAGAAAGCCTGCCTGGAGTGGATTCAAGGGAGAATGAAATTAGAGAAGAGAGTAAATACAGAGGTTTTTTTTTTTTTTCCTCATGGGACATACCTATAAAAACCATCAAATAAAGGAGATAGTAGTTGAAGGAGGGTGTGGAGTTAAGTTTTTTTGCTTTTTTAAAATGAGATTTATTGCAGTATGTTCTGTATGTTGATGGGAAAGATCCAGTGTGGAGGGAAATTCTGAAGATGCAGGAGAGAAGGGAAAGAGCTGAGGAGATGAGAGGAGATGGTGCCCAGTGCACAGATGGAGGTTTTGGCTTTAGAAAGGAGCACAGACAATTCACCCAGGAAGGAAGGCAAATTACATGGGAACAGATGCAGGTAGGCAGTCGAGGCGGTGGTGGGAACTAATGGAAATTCTCCCCTCATGGCTTCAATTTTCTTGTTGAAATAGAATTCACACTCATCAGCTGAGAATGAGGAGGAGGGTGAAGGAACTGGGGTTTGTGGAGAGAAAAGAAAATATGAAATAGCTCTGCAATAGACTGATCTGGTGAATGGACTACGGAAACGTGATAGGATTGCTGGGCAGCACTGGACTTGAGTTACGTCAGCGGTCATAAATTTAGTATGTGAGCATGGGAGGAGGTAGAGTTGGATGTCAGCAGAGTTGGGTGTAAGCAGAGAGAGAGAGAGGGCAGAGAGGGGTGATGGGGGAGGGAGAGGAGGGGTTAAGGAGAGGGGTTAAGAGTACATTAAGAGTCATAAGGAAGAAGAGGAGACCATACAATGTAATCTGCTCATGGGATCCCTTGATGGGATGGGGTGAAGGACAGTGTAATAGAGGTCTTGGATTCAATGGATCAACCATAGCCTTCCTCTGAAAAGTTGACTAAATGTGCAAGATAGACATTGCTGCTTTTTGACACATTGTGTTGGAGTATGCTAAACTGCAATTAAAATAACCCCCCAAATTTCAGTGGCTTAGAAAACAAAAAGCCATTGTGATAGCATTCAAGTTGATGTCAGCTTTCTTCCACAGTCATTAAGGACCCAAATTGATGATGCTTCTGCCAACTTCAACACATGACACCTGGGGATCATCTAAAGCCTTGCCACATCAGTCAACCAGCAGTGAAAAAAAAAAAGCATAGAGGGACAGGTGTGATGGGCTTTTATGAGTCATGCTGGGAAGTGGCATATGTCATTTCAATTACATTCCATGAAAGATAACTTAGTCACTTCTCTGCAGGGGATGCTGAGAAATGAAGTCTACTAGCTGTGTGCCCAGAAAGAAGGAGAGAATGGATTTTTGCAGGCAATCACTATTTTCTTTCAAAAATTTTAATGTTTATTTTTGAGAGAGAGAGGGAGAGAGAGAGAGAGAGAGAGAGAGAGAGAATGAGCACAAGCAGAGGGGGAGGGGCAGAGAAAGAAAGACAAAGAATCCAAAGCAGGCTCTCTGCACTGTCAGCACAAAGCCCGACATGGGGCTCGAAACCACGAACCATGAGGTCATGACCTGAACTGAAGTTAGACACTCAACCGACTGAGCCATCCAGGTGCCCTGCAGGCAATCTCTTTTGTAGCGAGCAATCTCTGCTATTAGCCCCTATGGCCAGCATAATTCTTTGCATAAAACATCCATACTCACTACGGGAGAAAACCCACAATTTCATCTAGTTGTTGCATCTAATTCAAAGTCTAGGATCTCTAGGAGATGCTCAGACATCTCCTTCAGGTCCGTATATGATTCCTCAAGGTCCAGGACCCTTCAAACTAAAAGACAAGTTACCTATGCTCCATCTGCCCACCCACTATGTAAAGAGGACAGGATAACCTCAATAAACATTCCTAAAGCAGTCCCTGGTGCACAGCAATGATGGAATCCTGTTGAGGAGGTAATGGAAAGACCCTCAACCCCTAAAAGAAAATGTCTTCATAGACTTTGGGTTGGTCCCCTACAAGGAACTTTCTTGTCCATTGTTCTCAGTGGCCCTGGGCTCTGCCTTCCTGGAGAATATTCTTGTCCATTTTCCTCATCTCTGTGTATGGAGTGGATATTGTAGAGTATGTTATTAAGAGTTGTGTGCCTTTGAAAACCCACTTTCTACTGGTGCATGAGAGTAATATTATAGACATAAGCTTGTGGTTTCTGAGCAATAGAATTTGCTCAAAAACTTGACAGGTTTCTGACTTATTTCCAGTCAGTTTAATGTGGTAGTAAATAAGCCTCCAATTCTTTTATAGACTTGCCCTAAAGCCCTCCTTGTCCTCATGGAATCTACATTGATGTCTGAAATAGGCTTGAGTAGCAAGGCAACATCCTTGGTAATATCTTTGCCACAGGGGTTGTGTCTTGTTTTTCTTTCCTTTTCTTTCTTTCTTTCTTTCTTTCTTTCTTTCTTTCTTTCTTTCCCCTTCTTTCTTTCTCTTCCCTTCTTTCTTTTCTTTTTTCTCTTTCTTTCTTTCTTTCTTTCTTTCTTTCTTTCTTTCTTTCTTTTTCTTCAAATCTTATCTTATAATATTTGAGGTCCAGAAACCGTCAGTTTTCCCAGCCCTCAGAAGCCCTGAATTTTGAAAGTCTTTTTTACCCCATTCCACTTTAGCTGGCCAACTAGTCAATTCTTGCCCGAGTTCATCTCCTTCTTGTAATACTTTGCTAAAAGTAAAAAACAGCAGCCAACAAACACTAATATTATTTCTCTTTCTAACTGCTTTCTGTTGAGCTACAGACTTAATAGACTCTTGGCTCTTGGTCTGCCTTCCAAATTATCATAGATGATAATTTTATTTATTTTTCCCCATGGATAACACAGGGCTCTAGCTTTCCAGCTTTTTTTTTTTTTTTTGCTTTTGTTTTTTGTTTTGTTTTTTAAGGGAGAGAGAATGTGAACAGGGGAGAGGGGCAGAGGGAGAAAGAGAGAATCTTAAGCACACTCCATTCTCAGCACGGAGTCTAACACGGGGCTTGATCTCATGACCCTGGGATCATGACCCGAGCCGAAATCAAGAGTCACATGCTCAACTGAGCCAGCCAGATGCCCCAGCTTTCCAGCTTTTGATATCCATTTTCTTCCTTCTGTCTGAATGTCAAGCTAATACCGTACATTTTAGGTGCTTGTTACAGCACTCACTTTTAAGTACTGATTTCTCTGTTGATTAGGGAAGATGGTAAACAAATAGACGCCTAAAATTGGGTGGCTTAAATAAAAATGTGTTCCTCTCCTACGAAGGGAGTTTAGGTCTGCAGCTTGACTGGCATAGTTTTTCAGGGATTCAGACGTGATGGTGAGTTGGCCATCTCCCTCACACGGCTGCCAAGGTTTCCTTGTGGTCGCCTTCTCAGACAGCGATGGAGATAAAATCCGTGTAGAAAAGACCAGATGAATGCGTGATTCTTTCTTCTATTAGTTTTCAAGATAATGAGTTGGTCTCCCAAATCCTTCTCCAAATATGACCTATTATTTGATAAGAATAACTATAAATGTGTAAAGTTAAATATATTTGATAGAGTAGCAGTCTATTGTAGCCAATATCTTCATTAAAACTCAAACTGTCCCATTTCTTGCCTTGGGGAGACACTTCAACTTGGTTCCTTTTAACATGACCCTTATAGGGTAACAACATGTTCCAGGATCATCTTGTGTATTTCTTGACACAGTCCTGAAATAAGTCACATCTCTAAGAAGCCCTTAGTTCAAATTGTATTCTGGGCATTAAGGATGCTCAGTGCTACTGGGTTAGGTTTTTGTTTCCAGAAATTTTCAATGGCCACATCTAGGAGCAACCCACTGACATCATGTACACCCAGACTGTGATCTTGAAATGAAGGTTTCTTGAATATACATACATATATATTCTTAAGTATAAATTTGAATTATGTCAATATAAATTAATTCAATTCAAATTTAGGACAAATGAATTGTTATGTAATTTCTTCTAATTTACATCTGTCTCTTCCTTTTTCCATACTAAGAATCCCTTTTCTCTAGAACACAGGTAATGATAGAATTAGAAGAGGCCATAATTATTAATTTGTTTTATCCTACATCATACACAAAGTTTGTCCCATGATACCAATTTCAATACAACACCATCAAAGGATTGTTGAAAACAATTTTTAATTTTTTTTTTTTTTTGAGAGAGAGAGAGAACAAGTGGGGAGGAGGGCAGAGGGCAGAATTGAGATGAAGGAGAGAATGCTAGAATCACCTGGGAGAACTCTATTCAAATTATATACATTCTGACCACTCCAACCTTCTAATTCAGACATCAGAAATTTTATTTGAAGGACCAAGTTAGATGAATTATTGTTAATGTAGTATGAAAGCATATGAAGATCCAATCATATTGTTGTCTTACTACTTCTAAGAAAAGGTATACTCATTATTCTTGGGCCATGGGACAAAGGTTGCTGGACTTATAAGGGCTGAGCTCTTCACAGCCCCCAGAAAAACCTTTGCTCTATCGTGAGATCTCTAGTAGGCCACGAGGAAGTAACAGGCAGAGGACAAGAATGTGGCAAACTTAAAATTTTTTTTTTAAGTTTATTTATTTTGAGAGAGAGAGACAGAGAGAGCAGGAGCTGAGGAGGGGCAGAGAGAGAAGGAGAGAGAGAATCCCTAAGCAGTCTCCTCACTGTCAGTACAAAGCCCAATGTGGGGCTTGAACTCACGAACTGTGAGATTATAACCTGAGCTGAAACCAAAAGATGGATGCTTAACGGACCGAGCCACCCAGGTGCCCTGAGAATGTGGCAAACTTTAAGTCAGAGACAGTTTCAACCATGTTGGAGAGGACTGAGCAGGCACAGAGGGTGACAGCCTGGCCACCATGGAGCACATGAGCATCAAAGCTGGACACTCAAGTGAAGGGCCAGAGCTGGACAGCAATATCACGTGGAGCCTCAGGGCCTGGATCCTTCACCATTTTTCCAGCATCATATAACCTCCAGTAGGGGTGAATGAAAGAGCCCCAAGAATGACTGAAGCTTTCTCAAACTGAGCACCCCCCACCCTTATCCCCAGGCCCTCTGAGAATCACGGATGTAAAAATTCCAGAGTCTCTTTCTTAAGAAAGGATCTTTCCTAAGAAGGGCCCTTTTGGCAGGTTCTGAGTTCCAAAGTTTTCTCTAGTAACTTTGGAATGGCTTATGTTTATTAGATGCAGTTTTCCAGGTACACCTAGATTCAATCTGGAAGAGACCTCCAGCCTCATGGAACCCTCACTTCACAGATGAGACAAACTCAGGATTTGGCCAAAGTTTCATAGCAAGAGTGTCGTTTCACTAGGACTAGAATTCAGGTCGCCTGCCTCCCATCCCATTCCTACATCCATCACATGCTTTCCACTTCAGTAAAGGTAACTTGATCCAGAAGCACAATTTATTTCTAACCTCCTGCTATTAAATGTTAACTGCTTCTCGGTTTGCATTCAACTTATGAAATCACATCGTGAATGTACAATGGGAGAAATTCAGCAGGATGAATTCTTTACTTTTGGACCCCCTACTGTTCTCACATATATTACTACAACTCTCAACAGGGAATTTGAGTTTCGAGGAGACAGTGAAATAAATCCTGTGGAGTCATTACATCATGTACAGCCATTGTGGGATAAACATCCACGGAACACACAATGCCTCTGGCAGGCTAACAGCTTGTTTTGAAAGAGGCTTGTCTTTAGAAAAAGATATTGAAAGGGAAAACAACTTACTTTTGTTTTTGATTGAAAAACAAGGCAAATTTAAAATGTGTTAGTGTGTGTCCTTATTTGTGTCTGGTAATTTCTTGCAAAAACCTCAGTCATTCATATATAGATCTGTAGTGGCACATCCCAAATGACTGTCAGGGAGTTTGGGTCTCTGAGACATTTCATGAGAACACACATGGAGAGCTACAGCCTATGCCTCCCTCTTGGAGTGTCATTTTGCCCATTTGGCGTACTAAAGGCTTTGGAGGTCCTTTTATTTAGTCCATTTGCAAAACCTCTTTGGCCATGGAACCCCTGTTAATTCTTTTCATTTAATACCCTTAGAACTCAACTTCCAGATAATACTCTTTGGAAAGTGCTGGTTCATGATGACTCTCCAGGAGCTTAACACTCCAGGAGGGGCATTTTGGGTCACAATGGCTCTCTGTGGGGGTCTGATAAACGTAGCTCATGCTGTGAACCCATCACCAAGGTGACCTTTGACATCAGCAGATTCTCTTAAGTATGTCACAATGCGACAGTGTCTTTCAACGTCTGTTTCCAATTCCTGCATGTTTGAATTACTCTTAATGAGTATTAGCTATTAACCATGGTTGAGACCTAGACCTCAGCAGAGACACCCCTGACCCTCCAGCTCCTGCTTTCATGCTGACTCTGTCACCATGGCAGAAACCTTAGTATTTACTCTGTGTTAACAAGATGTCCTTCCCCCAAGCATCAGGAATTCAGTCCATGGAAGACTTGGATGCTCACAGATTACTTTATCCTTCCTTGTTTTTTATCCCTCTTCATTCTCTTCTCCAGCCCCTCAAAGGCCATCTAATTTCTCCTCGATATATGCATGCAATTTTGGAAACTACTTTGTTTTGACATTGTCCTTGGGAGGACTCCCCTTATACCCCAAGTATCAAATACGTAACGAAGTGTTTCCACCAAACTGATGGAATATTCTTCCAAGAAGAATTCTGATTACATGTTCCCATAACATCATTATTGAAACGACATATATATAAAAAGAGAGGGAAGATGCCAATAATAGTGCTTGCTCAGTGCATGCAAGTTCCTTTCTCCCTTCCTCTTTCTGTTGGTCTGGAAGTGCCACAATCAACTCTGGCTGCCCAACCATGTGAGAAGCTTTTAAGATACATCTGGGCTCAACTTTTAGAGATTCTGATTTAAATGATGGAATCCATGCATCAATTTTTAAAGCACCCCAGGCTATTCGATTGTAGACATTAAGGTAGTGTTTCACTGATTCAGAACATGGAACCGATGAAGGTGAAAAATGCCATCACTCACCAAATTATAAGAAAACAGAAATATTGAAAGATTCCACAGGCTGCTAATGTACCTGGTCACTCACAGCTTCTATTGAACTATCTACCTGATCATCCATAGCTCTTCAAATACAGCTTTCCTACCAGATGCTCAGAAGTGCAGGACAACATAGGGATTTGTCTCAGTTTGTAGCCATTGAACTTCACTCTAGTGAGAAGGGGAAAATACATCTGTAACATTGGGGCCCTTTCTTTATAGCTGTCACTAGTATGATTTTATAGTTAAAATTTTATAGCCTGGGATGAATATTCAACCAGCTTCCACGCACCCAGTGCAGGGCACTAGACCACTAGTAGTTGACTGTTAGGGCCATTCCTTATACCAAGTATTTTAACCTGGGCTTCCTTATAAGCACAGCTTAACGCAAAGGGCTGATTCCAATCCCAGAGATCAGTAGTGAAGGACATGGAGAAAACAGAAGGGATATAAGGAGAGCTAATATGAGGATTTGTTAACAAGCAGGCTGCCACTAGGTGTGACTGACTGCTCAATTCTAACCCAGTGGGAAACTGATGAGCAGTATCCCTTGGTTATCCATTTCGTACGGATGACTCACCTAGAGTCTGGAAGGGACAGGACTAGAAAACTAGGGACGAGAAAGTCTGGGAAGAGGTATACAGATTGGCCCATAGGAGTGTGCACAAAGCATGCAGATATAATTGCCCACAGAAAACACCTACTTCAAAGGGGTGTCTCAACAGCCAGAGGGAACGGCTGACTCGTGCTGAGTAGGTCAGCCAATCTGTCTCATTGATTTGCCTCTGTGCTGGACAATGGGCCCAAGAACAGAGTGGTCATGTGGCAGAGACAGAGGCTTGTACAGGCTCCCTCTGACCTAGCTAATGCTACTCTTACATGCCTAACTTGCCAGGAGCAGAGACCAAGGAGATCAGCCAACCTTTTGGAGCAGGTGGATTATAACAGACATCTTCCATTCTTGGGTGACAGAAATGTGTCCTTTACTTGAATTGATATTTAATCTGAATATGAGTTTGCTTTATGAAGAGTTTACACATAGTTGTATTGTAACAACTATGGGCAAACAAAGGCAAGGTAAACAAGGACTCAGACTCCTCAGAGATGAAGGTCAATGTCACTTCACTAGTTCACCAACCCACACCAGTGTCCTCTTGGTCGCTCAGACAAGAATAATTTCCTAAAGCACAAATTTGATCATGTCATTCTAGCTTAAAACTTTTTAATGGCTGCTTATTGACCTTACCATAAAAGTCCAAATTATTTATCTTTTTTTTTTTTTTTTTAATTTTTTTTTTTCAACGTTTTTTATTTATTTTTGGGACAGAGAGAGACAGAGCATGAACGGGGGAGGGGCAGAGAGAGAGGGAGACACAGAATCGGAAACAGGCTCCAGGCTCCGAGCCATCAGCCCAGAGCCTGATGCGGGGCTCGAACTCACGGACCGCGAGATCGTGACCTGGCTGAAGTCGGACGCTTAACCGACTGTGCCACCCAGGCGCCCCCAAATTATTTATCTTAACTACGACACTCTCTAAGATTTAACTTCTGCTTCTTTCCATGCTTTATCTTTTGCCACTTCCTTCTTCACGGTCAGGCTACGACAACACTGAACTACTTTCATTTCCTTAAAATGGAGCCAGGCCTTTCTATCTGCTGCCCCTTAGCCTGAAATACCCTCTACCAGTTGATTAATGCCTACTCAGCTGTTAGATCTCAGAGGAGGCAGCAAATGTTCTTGGACGTTTTCCTGGATGCTGTAAAATTGAGCTAGTATTGGTCATGCCCACTGACCCTTCTTAGCCCTTGCTGTAATACTCACTATGTGGTATTGTGTATCCGTGGATCCCCTATTAGACTATAAGCTTCCCATACTCCAAGCACCTAGCAAAAATTAGGCACTTGACAAAAATGTTGAAAGAATGAACGAATCAAGTGTTTTTCCTTTCTCTCTATTAAGTTGTTTACTATCCCTTATGATATCATTTAAAAAGATGGGTGTACTTTTCTTCCCCTCACATGCTTCTCCAAAGTACTTAAGAAGTAAATGAAATGGAATAGAACAGCATGAAATTGATTGAGAACTTTGCCAGGGGTAAATTTTATATCGCTGGGCTTAACCTCTTATAGCTATCACGTAGGATGAATAGACTAAACTGCATATATAGACTATGTGCAGTAAGTCAGAATGACAAATGCCACATGATTTCACTTATACGTGGAATTTAAAAAACACAACCGATATTAAAAAAAAAAACAGCAGAACGGATACATAAATAGAACAAACCGATAGTTGTCAGAGGGAAAAGGGTGGAGGGAATGGGAAAAATGGGTGAAAGGGAGTGGGGGAGGACACAGGCTTCCAGTTATGGAGTGAATAAGTCACAAGGATGAAAGGTACAGCACATGGAGTATAGTTAATGGTATTGTGGTAGCGTTGTATGGTGGCAGATGGCAGCTACGTTTGTCGTAAGCGTAGTATAACATATAGCCTTATTGAATCACATCCGAAACCAAGGTAACACTGTGTGTCAACTATACTTCAATAAAAGTAACTTGCAAACCATTTAGCATTCTTAGTTTTTATATTTCAAAAATCCGTTGTGATATTTTTATCACAAGAGTGGTTGCAAAACTGATCATGCTGTCTCTTGACCATTCACCTCACTGATGGCCTTGAGCTTTATGTGGTATCATAATAATTAGAATTTAGACTTCATAGTGACTCTCAGAGAACAGCAATTCAATATGGTCGGTCCCTGCTCTGCTGTTAACATGGGGTCCTCAGGAGAGAGTGGCAGTCAAGTATCTGCCCCATGTATCTGTAATGTGCACACACACGTCCCATGAAATTAGAGGGACAAAACTCCCCTGCATCTTGATTCAATGGGGATCAATCAGATTTACTGTAAGATAGAGAAAGACAAAAAAACCCCAAAAAACCAAAAAACCCTGCTCGAACAAAACGGAAACAAAGTCTATCTAGTATGGTGGTCAGAGTCACGGTTTTGGGACTCAGATATTTGAGTTGAAATCTTGTTCTGCTTTTAGCTTCTCCAAACTTCAGTCCTTTTGTGTACAATGGAGATAAAAACATCTACTTTGCACATCCTGTGGGGGGAATTAAAATATTGGATGTAGAGTCCTCAGCACATGGTCCACTTTCATTGTTCTCACGGAGGCTATCACTGATGAGTTCTCAAGAAACTGGGACAATAAGGGAATCTGATCAAAAGAGGTTCAGAAACCAGAATATTTACAAAGGGATTGGCAGGGCTGGGTGGGGCGGGGCAGTGAAGAGAAGGAGGGGGTGAGAGGCAATGAGGGAAGTGGCGGCCATTTTCTCTAAAGTAGTTTTTATCAAACCACAGCTTCCAATCTGGGGGTCAGAAATCTAGGCAACCTAGGAGCCAGCAGTGCAGAAATGAGTTGTGATAAGCTCAGCTATATTATGGAAAACATTCTCAGCAAACTCCAGGAGAGACACAGCAGGAAGATCCATGGCTAATGTGCCGCTTTTACAGGACTTTCACAACTCACTGGGACACATGGGGACGTTGTGTGCATTTGCCTACTCATAAACATATAATAAGCACAGTGACTCACTTGTCAAGCAGAAAACTTGAACTTTTACAGTAAATCATCTCCTTACAGCCAGCCTGGAGTCAATGGGAGGTTAATTTATCATTAATTCATTTCAACATTCACCTGGTAAAAAATGCCACAGATGGAAAAGAGTTAAATGGGCTTTGGAACTTTTCTTGATGTAAGAATTCATAGCCATAAATAAAGCATACTAATCTATCTCTTAGGCTCACGCACGAAGGTTTAAATGATCAGTATAAAATTAGTGCTTTATTATTCACCAAACACTTTCATATCCAGTTTTTCATTTGTACTGAATAGTAAATACCATTAGATGGGTAGGGGAAATGTTATCTCCATATTAAAAATGAGGAAACTCAGCCTCCGAGAGGTTATCTGGTTTGCTCAAGGTTTCACAGAACTAGTAAATAAAGGAACAAAAACTCTAACCCCAAACCAACAAAAAGCCCCAGTGGACAGCATGGGTGCTGCTGTCACGTTTGCTCACAACCCCGTGTGCCTCGATTGATTTTTATTATAGATGTTTGGCAGGCAACGTTGCAGTACAGGAATTTAGACGTGGGCCTACGTTCAGACATCTCATGGATATTTCCCTGATTTAGCCCGTGAGGAGAGTGTGACTATAACTGAGAAATGGAATACTTGTCTGTTCCTCATCCAGACATCCTTCTCCACCCAGCTTTGTGCTCCAGAGGCTGACCTCATGAGCCACAGCAACACAATTCCTCACCTCTGGCTTCCTAGCAGTTCAGTTTGTTGAATAGGGAGCTCCTGCAGAAAACTGGAAGGAGGGGAGGAGAGAAAGGTTTGGGTATCTGTCCCTTCCCCCAGCTGCTATTTGGAGCCTGTATCCTTAATAAAGGTCACAGCTTCAGGCCAGCCACACTCTGCAGACAGCCCTCTGGGCCTCCAGGTTTGGGAACCAGCCCCTGCTTTTGCCCCTGCAGCTCCAGCGGCGTCTTTGTCTCTGGCCCTTCCCGACATTACCTTTCAGGATGCACATTGTGGAAAGTATCTGTCCTTGATGCGGAGGAGTCCAATTTCTCCCCTTTCAGAAATTAAATAAACTGGGGCGCCTGCGTGGCTCAGTCGGTTGAGCGTCCGACTTCGGCTCAGGTCACCATCTCACAGTTTGTGGGTTCGAGCCCCGCATCGGGCTCTGTGCTGACAGCTCGGAGCCTGGAGCCTGCTTCGGATTCTGTGTCTCCCTCTCTCTCCCGAGAGAGGAGCCTCCCCGGCTCATGTTCTCTCTCTCTCAAAAATAAAAAAATAAACATTAAAAAAATAAAAAAAAAACCCAAATTGGATAAACCTATATCCCTTTCAATCGAGAATAATGCAAGGTGTGTGTCTGATGTCACAGGTGTATCTGGACCACACAGTCTAGAAGGAGCAGTCTCAGAAACAGACTCTCCTCCCTCCCTCTCTAGATAACCGCATTCTGACTTTCCTTTGAGAAGCCACCTTCTCTTCCTCTTTCGGTCTCCAAAATTAAGATGTGACCGCCCTACACTCCAGGAGCAGGCATGGTCTATGAGAGTTGAGAACTGTATACCACTAACCGTAACGACTGCTTTAAAGTGAGGAACAAAGTCAGGGGAACCAGAATCATGATTTTTGCCAAAAGTATCAGGAAAGAGACTCTCTTCCCACTGGATTTTCTAAGCTGTGGAGCCTAAGTCTGGAGGTTCCAGGAACCATCTTTGACATGATATAAAATCTTCTAAAATACAAAAGGCAGAACAGGAAGATGGCAAAAAATGTGCTCCTGGCAACATGAGCTGAGCATCTGAATTCAGCCATACCTGAAATTGCCCCTGGACTTTTCTTCTCTAGACCAATAATCTTTTTTCCCCCTTCAGACGGTCTGATTTGTCACGGGCCTGCAGTAGAGGAAAAACTCTTGACCTGGGAGATGTGAACCTTATTCCAATCTCTGTCGTGGAGAAATTGTGGGATCTTTGGTAATTTATTTTACCTCGCTGGGCTCAGATTCCTTATCTATAATAGAAGAAACATGTAGTAGATGTTCTTCAAATGCCTTTCTAGAACGAAATATGGAGGAGGAGAAACAGTGGCCAATCTTCTAACTCAGGTAGAACTAGGAAGGAAGTTAAGACTTGTTCCAGCACTTTCAGGATAGTAGAGGGGCCGACCTGTTCTCGGTCCAATCAAGGCTACTGCAGAGAAAGACTATACCCAGCCCTTGTTAGCCACATTGATATTCCTAAGAGATCCCATGTCGCCCTACCCCCTTCAATTCAATCAACCAAGCACAGCACGTGCTTTTCATATCTCTCTTCAAATCTAATCACATCAAATGACCAAATACATATTCAGTGCCTACTATAAGCAAGATGTGGTTATAGGTGTTGTGATTATTAGCATTCTGTCTTTATGTGTATCTTCCTTGGAAGAGACTGAATTCATTTTCATCAAATGAATGCCAGAGAAACAGATGAGCTTTGGAGAAAAGAGGAAGGACACTTTTGAAGAGTGTTTAATCCTCCTTATTATCCACCCACCCATCCTTCCAGCACCCAATGACCAGGATATTGTTTCTAGGCTCTTCACAGTAGCTCGGTTTTCTGCTGTTGTTTCCCAGTGGATGAAACTTTAGCTTAAGTAAGCTAGCCTTATGTAAAAAATGAGTGTACCAGCATAATCCTACACAATTTGCCAAACATTTGTTGAGTTGTGAGGTCACATTTTTACAGACTACATTTGCATGTGGGAAAGAAACTTATTCTCCTGCCCTGGAAACTCCATTCCCACTGATGGTGGGGAAAAACACTTAAAATTTGTACAAGGTATTTCAGTCTCTGCTGGCTTATGCAATCTCTTAAAGACTTGTTTAGTATCTTTTGGATAAACAGTCAAATCCAACAAGACTCCTGTTGCCTTTAGGACTCCTTTTAGATATCCCACAGAATGGCACCTCCCATAAGATGGCTCTTGGGAGGAAAGGAAAGCTTACCTGTCCTCTCTGCAGAGGGGGAAGGGGGTGATGTCTACCTGCTGGTCCTGGTGCTGGCTGCTCTCTGGTCCTCTCTGGCCTTTGAGAAGGTGTCCTGCCTGTCCATCTGGCATCTTCCTGATAGTCAACATGACTCATGATCTGACCTAGTAGGGGTCTAGTGTTCCCCCTAACCTGTGTCCTCACTCTATCTGCAGATCTTCTAGATCTTAGCAGTCTGCTCCATCCTGTCCTGGGTCTAGGTTATCCACCTGCACCTTCTGCCACAGAGATCACATTTCCCCCGTGGTGATCCATGGTAGACCCATTGGCCCTCCTCACTCTTCCGTACCCTCCCACCTCTAGGAGCATGTGAGAATGCTTAAATACCCTCCTTGCCCCTGCCCCATGAGTCTACCAATCCCCAGGTATCTTTTTTTGCATAAGCATGGTATGCCCCATGTCTATTTTCCCGTTTCTTGCTGTTTTCCCATTTTGGTGTGGGAGTTCCCTGAAGATGGTCCCCTCCCTGGTCCCCAAAAAGACTATGGAGCAGAAACCCTCTCTGTTTCTGACTTTTTTCATTGACCTCTCCAGGTGTGATGTCAGGGACATGTCCTCTCTCTTGCTCTAGCTTTCTGTACCCTATGGCTTTCTTCTAGAATCAGACGGTATATCTGCTTCATCTTTCTGTCCAGTGAGACATCACAGAGTAGTATTTTCTTTCATGAACTATGACTTTTGGACAACTCCTTCCTTTTTCCTGGGCAATAAACTGGGCTTTAATGATGGAAGGGCATTGAGAGAACATCACTTATATGGGAATGGAAAGTGTAATCACTTTAATATCTTCTAAATATGATTCCTGCTACATCTAGAATGTATAGAGCTCTATGCTCTTTTCCAGGAAGGGACCTAAGCATTGGTTTGAAGGACACACAGAGGTGAATAAAACATGGTTTCTGCTCTCAAACAGCTTTTGACCTAGTGGAGGGGATACAGGTGAACACCACTAGCTAAGGCATGGCAAAGAACCCACATGTGTCCTCACCACCATGCCATGAGACCAGAGAGGGGAAAGACTGTCTAGCTTCCTTAATCTGACAGCTTTCAGTCTAATTGCTTCTTGTCAATTCCGCTAGTTGGAGACCATAGCCAGAAACCTTTTCGGTCATGGTTTTTGAGTCTTGATGATTTCTGCCTCTTAGCAGCCACAGGTTAGGACTGAACTCGAGACAGGAAGGGACCCACAAATATACCCCTTGCCTATGGACTGTATGCCAGTTGTATTACTGTGGGAGAGGTTGTACCTTTTTTCTGGGGAGGGGTAATTGATAAAGAAGGGCCTGGGATACGGCTGCATTATATTAGAGCAGGAGTTCTCAGAAGTATGGCCCGCCTACATCAGTTCCTGGGGAACTTGTCAGAAATGCCCCACCCCACCCCTACGGGATCAGAAGCTCTGGGAATGGGGGTGTGAAGGAAAACCCTACCCAGTTTTTCCCTACAGTATGTGTTTTGCGTGCCTTTTTTTACTACTCACACAAAACACTCCACTTCTGACACTTCTGGTCACCACACGTGTGGGAATTTTTCTCCACAACAAACAATTCTGTGGCACGAGCTTGGTGTCCCGCGATGTAACGCAATTCTGATGCTGTCTACCTGGAGACAGGGTCGGATCCCACTGGTTGAGGACTCAGTTCTCCACGACTGCTTCCACCCACTTCAGATGCCAATTGCAAGTGGTAGGTTTCAGGTTACCCACAACTTCTGTCTGATCTGACTACAAAGCAGGCTCCCATAATCCCTCCTCGGGTTCCATTCATCTGCTAGAGCTGCTCACAGAACTCTGGGAAACACTTACATGGACCAGTTTATTAAAGGAGGTGATAAAAGATACAGATGGACAGCCAGGTGAAGAGATTCATTGGGTAAGGTCTGGGAAGGTCCCAGGTGCAGGAGCTTCCATCCCTGCGGAGTTGGGTGTGCTATCCTTGCAGGGTGAATGTGTTTGCCAACCTGGAAGCTCCCTCAACTCAACTTTGGGGATTTTTAAGGGGTTTTCCTCAGGTAGAGTATGATCAATCATGAACTCCATTTTTAACCCTTTTCTTTTCTCAAGAGAATGGGGGTGAGGCTTAAAACTCTAACTTAAAAAAATATTTGGTTTTGAGCGAGCAAGAGAGAGAGCGACAGAGAGATATGGAGACTGAGCAGAGGAGGGGCAGAGACAGAGAGGGGGAGAGAGAATCCCAAGCAGACTCTGCATCATCAGCACAGAGCTCAGTGCGGGGCTCAAACCCACGAACCTTGAGATCGTGATCTGAGCCGAAACCAAGAGTCGGACGCTAACCGACTGAGCCACCCAGGCGCCCCTGAAGATTCTAAACTTCTAATCATGTCTTGTTCTCTCCAGTGACCAGTCTCATCTATGCCCCATCCACGAGCCCACCCAATCATCTCATTAAAGCAAGACAGTCTTATGACTTAGGAATTATAAGACTTTCAGGAGCTGTATGTCAGGGATGGAGTCAAAGACCAAATATTAGAAACAGAGATGCCCCTAGGACTTTATCACTTAGGAAATCCCAAGGGTTTCAGGAGCTCTGTGTCAGAAACCCCGTCAAAGACCAGCTATGGATGTCTTATTATAAATCACAATGTTGTAGCAACACAGCATTCCATTTTAACAAGTCTTCCACATCACTCTATTGCATGCAAAAGTCTGAGAACTGTGACTCTAGTCTCTAAAACTGTGCAACTCAACACCTGGACCCAGGGCCTGGCAGCATCAGCATCACCTGGGAATTTGCTAGAAATGCAGTGTCTCAGTGTCTGCCTCAGAATTATTGAACAAAGATCTTTTGAACCAAGATTCCCAGATGATTCTTATAAACATTAAAGTTTGAGAATCATTGCTCTAGTGATGGGACGTACAATCAACCTGGCTCATAGGTAGGTCATAGGCAGACAGGATTTTTTAGAAGAAAAGTATGCTTCTTTCTCTCTGTTCCAGCAGGCCACCTCCAGTCAAAGCTTTGACATCTGAGAGGCAATGGTCACACTAAAACCCAATTGTGCACACACAAAAAAGCAGCTTTATTTTGCCTCACTGGTCTCTTCTTCCTTCTGTGACACCAACCTGCTGAGTAGCAGGGTACAAAAAGTTATTCTGCTTGTGAATTAAAAATATCTCGACCCCTTCCTGCATAAACTGTCTAACTGGTTTAACTCAGCTACTTTGGGGTAAACACTCAGTTTTACAGGTAAGTTCCACGTACCCTAGCTCCTCCCATGATGGCTCTGGAGTGGAAGAGGCTTACATGACCTTGTGATGGCAGGGGTGAGGCCAGGTTAAGCTGCTCATATGGCATTCTATGCCAATCAGAAAAAAATGCATCTTCCTTAAGACACTTTTCTTCCAGTCATGCTGATTCTGTTAGAATACTTCGCTGCCAATGCTCCAAAGCTGCCATAATAAATGTATAAATCCACAATGTCTGTGAAATGAACGGTGCCCCTCAGACATGGATTTCTTGTGCAGTGCTCAACCAGCACAACTGTATGCTAATCTCTATTTGGGTATTACACTGATATGCTTCATAATGAATATGGGATTTCTCCCAGAGGCTTGCAGATGTCTGTGGGGAAAGCAGATTGCTAGCATTGACTCTTCCCTCTCACCAACTCTGGAAGTTCCCACTGCTCCTCAGGTTGTGAGGTTGAACATTTGTCTCTGACATATTTATTCTAATTTTTCCTTGTCTCATCCCCAGGGCCAGTGGGGTCAGGATGCCAGGTTTTTCTATTTTTTTGCATAATAAGAGCTTCGTTTATATCATAACTTGCTCTCACTTCCCTTATAGGAGACTCCAAGTGTAAGTCATCTAGTTTGGTTCTTGATATGAAAAGGAAGCCTGAGGAGTTTCAAAATTCGTTTCTTTCTCCATAATGTCTAGCTTTTGACACTCTGCTCACTAGTGACTCACAGATAATACTGACTTCCTTTTTCTAGCTAAAATTCACCCTTTTTCTGAAGTGTGAAAACACATCGCTTTAGTGAACGGGCCCCTCGAGGCAGCAGCATTTATTAGATTTGAAAATATATCAGGAAAGGTCTTACAAAAATTGAATTATTTTACCTTTCTCTTGCAGAACTTTATTGAAGCCTGTAAAAAGAAGCTCAAAGACTCCAATGTCTTGATTTTTTTTTTTTTTTTTTGGTAATTCCCTGATGTGAGAGCCTTGGTAGACATTTTCTGAGTCTCAGGTTGCAACAGGAAACAGTTTAAATGATTATTTTGCTACCATTTAATAACAATGGCCAGTAACTTCACCAGCTAGACATGTCCTCATTGCCCTCTCCATTATACATCTTCAGCCCCGCTTATTCAACAATCTTACAGCACCCTCACTTCCACGTTCCACATTCCAGTAAGACCCTTTGCGGTTCTAAGAAGGAAAAAACCCTGACTCAGATTGATTTAAAGAACAAGGAGGTTTATTTGGTTCATGTAACTGTAGTGTGCAGAGGCTCATCACATCATAGGACCCAGGTCCAGTGCTCTGCAATTCCCTGAGTTCTTCTTTTCTTCCACGTGATGGATATTTCATAACCACAAAATGGCCATGAGATTCCAGTACCTTAACTGCCTAGCACATCATCCAGAGCAAAAGCCAGAGCCGTTATCCTAGCATTACGAGCAGGTTAGGTCACATGCCCACCACTGAACCCACTGAATCGTTGGTCCAGGGCATTGGGCTGCTTTGATTGGCTTAACTCAGGTGCATGGCCCACTCCTGAAGCCAAGAACTAATGGATTTTGAAGGGAATGTCAGACGGTTTCTACTCAGTCTTGTCAATGAGCCCTGTGCCCCAGGATAGTCAGGGAGGCAGCAAAGAGCCAGTGAGGTTACACTGGTAACATGACAGCTTAGGTAACATCCGTGGTGATTTGTTAGAGACTGGAAATCGAACACCACTCCTCTATTTTCTTAGCATGGTGTGAACCTCCCTGATTCTGGTATGAACCTGAAAGAGGAGGACAGCCCAGTAATGACTGAGATGGAATTTCCTATAGCTTGGTGGTATCTGGGCTGGGAGTTGCAATTAAATTCATTTAAAGAAAAGGTAGCAATTAATATATAAATTATATATAAATATACATATATATTTAGCACTGAATCAACGAACAGACTCATGTCATTGAATAGTCTGCAATACGATCAAGTCAACTTTTTTTTTTTTTTTAATTTTTTTTAACATTTATTTATTTTTGAGACAGAGAGAGACAGAGCATGAACAGGGGAGGGGCAGAGAGAGAGGGAGACACAGAATCTGAAACAGGCTCCAGGCTCTGAGCTGTCAGCACAGAGCCCGACGCGGGGCTCGAACTCACGGACCGTGAGATCATGACCTGAGCCGAAGTCGGACGCTTAACTAACCAAGCCACCCAGGCGCCCGGATCAAGTCAATTTTCTAACATCTTACCAAAGATTTGGGGAATGAACATCATAAAATTTCTTATAAGTAAGGAATGAGGGGCGCCTGGGTGGCGCAGTCGGTTAAGCGTCCGACTTCAGCCAGGTCACGATCTCGCGGTCCGTGAGTTCGAGCCCCGCGTCAGGCTCTGGGCTGATGGCTCGGAGCCTGGAGCCTGTTTCCGATTCTGTGTCTCCCTCTCTCTCTGCCCCTCCCCCGTTCATGCTCTGTCTCTCTCTGTCCCAAAAATAAAAAAAACGTTGAAAAAAAAAATTACTATAAGTAAGGAATGATAGATGGAAATCAACATGACACGACCTGTTTTTATGGATTTAAGATGAATAATATGTCATTGATAATATCTGTATCTGTTTTACTTTAACAAATGTAAAAAATGTTAATTAAGGCTTTCTAAAAAGGACACTCTCTCTCTTCAAACTTACTTTCCCATATAATCTTGAAAATTTTCAACCAAAATCCAAATCGTTACAAGGGTTTCAGATACTGAACTCTAGGGCTAGGACAAAGTATGAAATTGTACCATTCTTAGTTCACTCCATTAACTAACTTATCATTTATTCACTCAACAAACAATTCTGATTACTAGTGAGAACACCCTTAATAGTAGTCCTTTTAGGGGTCAGAACAAGATTTGTAGAGCAAGAAGGACAATCTCCGCTTATCTCAGACCCTGCTTTGCCTTGGCAATCCTTTAATCCGAGGAAGACTGGGCAAGTGTTACAATGAAGTAAGTAGGTCTTCCTTTCCCACAGTCCCTTTGAACACAGATATCACACTTTCCCTTCTTGGATGAACTGCCAGTGATGCACCAAAGGCATTGCCCTGAAGACTTAAAATGGCTTTCCTTAGCATCAGCAAGTGTCATCTCCATGAATGGGTGAATGGCATGAGAGCATACTTTTTAGGTATATATATTGAAAAACACTGATAGAGCCTAATCGATCTGGCCCTCATGTGCGTCCTTGCAAAGATTCATGGTACACCTCTCTGTGGCATTTCTACAGAGGCACTTTTTAGTCCATTATTTCAATCCTTTGATGTGATATAATTAACTGTGAAATGAAATCAGGGTTTCCAAGTTCATCCATTTGTTAGTAAGTGTCAATAGTCTTGGAGCCAACACCATAAATTGTACAATAATTTTGAACAGGATTCTTTTGGAAGGATGTTTACAAGTTCAATTACATACCCGAGGGGGATCAATGAAATGCCAGGAACTCACGTTAATATTTTTCATAGCACCAGCAAGTCACATCATTGTAGAGCAAGATTTCTTGGTTGTATTTGATTTGAAATTAATGGAGCACACATTTCCTCAATAACAAAATTTATATTTTTATTCTCAGAGCTTGCGGCGAACAATACGGAGTCTTCCCTAGCTTGTTTTTTTATTGGCTTGCTTTCGGAACACATAATTGCAACATTATTTGAGAAATCATAACCTATTTTCTAAATGTGTAAAGATTCACTGGTGTTTCATAAAGGGCTTAAGAAAATTATAGGCAGAAGAAAAACAGATTAGAAGCCATTATGTGTTTAATGATATGTAAACGCCGTTAAGTTATGACTGCCTTACTTATCTTTGGGGAGGTACAGATGTAAACGATTCAAAACAACAGATATATTTTTAGTGCTGAGATATCACAACAATAAATTTGAAATTAAAAGTCATACAGATATTGAATTACCTCTTGAATTTCCTAGATAATTTTATCATAGTAGACAGAACTGCAAACTTCTGATGTCTCAAATGTGTTACATGCCTATGTATGTGAAGGGTGGCCAGGATTTTCTTACACGGGTAAGACAACTAAATAAGTCATCCACGTTATACCCACAACCCTGCAGTAATTACACAGCGTAGCCTGTGTTCTCTTACATGTAGGGTGAGCAATTTTGAGCAGCTGGAAAAAAAAAATATGTGGAGTTTAAACCAAGTGAAATTATCTGATGATTACTGAGCTTTCCAGGAAGCACAGAAACAAGTCATGCAAACTGAATTTCAACATTTCCCCCCTTCATTTCCAGTTTATAGGGGATATGTCTTGTGTCTTGGATAGAAAAACCGTCACATTATGGTACTCTGCTCTTTGGGAGTGGCGGTCAGCCCAGAACAACATACAAGGTTCTAACTAGAACATGATCGACACCTAGTGGCCACAGGCAAGTCCTCTGTGGGATTTGTCTTGGCCAGCAACACAAGATGTAGCAAGAAAAGGATCTTTGGAGGAGAAGGAATCCGAACTCCCACATAGCTCCCCCTCAACCAAGTTTGACCCAATTTTGCCATTGTCAGCTTGTTCCTGCAAACAAGGGGCGTTCGGCGAATGCAACTAAATAACATGAACTTAATCACCTTGTGCTCCATCTTTAAGCTGTATGAGAGGCCAAAAAAAATAAAAGAAACGAATGGTCATTTTTTTTTTTTAAGTTGAATCCAGTCAGGTGTTTATTTTATAAACAAAGAACAAAACAGGATGTTCCTGCTTTCTTTTATCTATTTATTAAAAAAAATTTTTTAATGTTTATTTATTTTTGAGAGAGAGAGACAGAGTGTGTGTGAGCAGGGGAGGGGCAGAGAGAGGGAGACACAGAATCTGAAGCAGGGACCAAGCTCTGAGCTGTCAGCACAGAGCCCAATGCGGGGCTCAAACTCACCAACTGTGAGATCATGACCTGAGCTGAAGCTGGACGTTTATCCGACTGAGCCACCCAGGTGCCCTGTTCCTGCTTTCTTCCCCATCAGTTATTCTTCCCCATCGGTTTCTGCCCAGAAGACGTAAATAAAACAACTCAGTCAGAACTGGGTTTTTCCAGAGTACTATTTTCCAGAATAGTCTTTGGCTGCAACTTCTGGCTGAGGGAAAAAGAAGGGAGTAGAGATAGGCAGAATCTTAACAATGACCCCTTGACTGCTGATCTAGTAAAAAGAAAATGAAAACACCCACGTGGCACATCATTTCAGAAATTAAAGAGGTAATACATGTTCTCCTAGTTGGTATTAGACATCTTACATAATAGTACAAACATGTGCTGAAAGATCCCAGGAATTTTTGTTTGTTTGTTTTTGTGAGATGGGGCAGGTTGTTGGGTGTGTGAATATGTGTTATTTGTATGTGGGTGTGTCTCTTGGAGGAACAGCCTACTGATGCATGGCAGGGTTCTCCAATGGACCTAGACAAAGACGTCTATTATCACAGAGGCCTTCTTGAGTCAGGGTGTTGTTGTAGCTGTTGTGCTTCCATAGCAACCTGTGGACCGGGTTAGCCAGCCAAGAACAGGGGCCCATGCATAAATGACAGATTGATGGCAGTGGTGGCTGGACTAAAAGAAGCCCAGGGCAAGACAGATGCGTTGGAAAAAGAAATGCCACCATGCCATGCATCACAGATTCTATTTTAAAATTGGCATTGTGTAGGGGTGCCTGGGTGGTTCAGTCGGTTAAGCACTGACTTTGGCTCAGGTCATGATCTCACGGTCCGTGGATGTGAGCCCCGCGTCGGGCTCTGTGCTGATGTCTCAGAGCCTGGAGCCTGCTTCAGAATCTGTGTCTCCCTCTCTCTCTGCCCCTCCCCCGCTTGCTCTGTGTCTTTCTCTCAAAAATAAATAAACATTACAACAATTAAAACTGGTGTTGTGTAATTCAAAATGAATAAGTTTGCAAGGTCAACGGAGGTAATTGGTAAATAATTGTTTATCTGATCATAACATTAAAGAATGGAAATATAACATCCTTAGGAGAATTTATGGCTTAAATTGCCAAGAGGAAATGGAATAAATGACGTTGGGGAAGCAGATTTGCCAAGGTTGCCCCTAAGCAGATGATGCTGTATCATTTGATCCAAATGAGGTGGTCATTTTTGGTATCTTTTAACTTCTCCTTCACCCACAAAGCTTCTTCAGACTAGGTAGGAATGGAGGTTTTAAAAACCTGTGCTCAGTTTGCTCACTGGCCTGTCTCAGATGTCTAACTTTAGAGTTCATGAAAATAAAAACTAACATCCTGAATAAGGAAATGAAAAGGGAGAAACTTAAACTAATTAAAGACGGACACCTGCCCATCTGTTCATGGTGACGTCACAGAATTGTGAAGTGCCAGGAGCAGGCGCTGTTGAGAATGTGCCACAGAGCCAGGAACAACGGAGACCCTTAAGTTACCTTAACGGATGTGCTTCGCCACCCGGAAGAAGTAAAGAGGGCAAGGGTGTGCTGCAGCCAGCCCTGGTCAGCTCACCTTGCTACATTCCTGCCCCAGTGTCCTAAGAACTCTTCTGTCTCTCGGTGACAGGGTTTTGGAGTGATGGGGGTTCAGAGCTGATGGCCAGGAGAGAATTCTTGAGGTGTTTTGGGTGCAAAAAAGGTGGTTTTATTAGAGCACGAGGACAGGACCCATGGGCAGAAGAGCTGCGCTGGGGTTGTGAAGAATGAATGGTTATATACTACGGAGTCTGGGGAGGTAAAGGCAAGAGGAAGTTTCCACAGGGATTTTCATATGGTAAAGAAGACTCACAGGACACTGGAGGCCTAGTTATTGTCAAGTGAAGGTTGTTTTTCCTTCTAGCAAATCATTACTATTAAAATGGTAGGGGGTTCCTGGAGAAATGTTATACTCCCCCTGCCTCAAGTATTTGCCAATGGGCTGAAGGTTAGAAAGAAATTTAACTTTACCTACCATTTCCTTCTTGCCTTTGTCCCCCATTATCACTATGGAGGGGTGATGCTGGGGCTCCAGGAAACCGAGTCTATAGGTTTCTGGAGATTAGGCTATGGATAAGATTGCCTTTTTTGCTTGTAATTTACTAAGATACTTGTAAACTGATGGAGACTTATGTCCTGAGGGACTGTGATCTCTGTTAACCATCTGTTTTCTTTCCTTTCCTTTGTTCTTGGGTAGCTGGGAGTTCCTGAGGAATATCAGGCATATCCCACTTGGGGGTGGGGCTTGGAGGTGACTTAGGGGGTGTGGGTTGGGCTGGGGGGGAGGGTGGGGGGGGGGGGGGGTGGTCGGGAGCGGGGCAGGAGGGGTTGTTTGCAGGGTGTCAGCTTGCCTTATGCTCCCTCATCACTGGGTAGCTGTCCACGTATCTTGACAAAGATGAGAATAACTAGTAATAATGAACACTTAGAGATCTCATCACAGTTTTACAAAGTGTTTTTCATGCCTACTTGTTAAAAGCAAGTGTTACTATTGCCCCCACAGTCTACAGAGACTGAGCCTTAGGGAGAGCATGAAAATTCTTTAAGGTCAAACAGTTCGTAAGTGGATGATGGGTGGCATTCCAATCTGGGTCTTCTGCCAACAAAGTCCCAGGAAGATAATAGTGACAAGGTCTCTCTCCTTCCAGACAGACTTTCTGTTCAATGGAGGACTGTAATTAGGAATTTAAAAAGCTTTTCAAAACTGAAGGGTTAACTTTCCAATGTTGGGACTGTAGGTGATTGGAGATCCTGTCTAGAGTGCTTTGACCTGAAACCAGGAGAACATCCCCCAACCATGGGCTCTCCGAGACTGGCCTGCTCTGACAGGATGGATAGGCTGCTCGAAGATTTTGGCAGCTTGGTTCATTTTTAACTTACCCTACAACATTCTAAATCAATGATTTCTGTTGCTAATCATTAAGTAGGACATTCTTATTAAGGGTGCCACGGATTTGTATTCGCCGCATCTCTTTATATAGCTAACTGAGGGAAAGTCCTGACCGGCTCTTCGTAACAGATCATCTTAGCTACTATCCATGTAACTGATTATATTGCCAGAGGTATTCATTAATAAAACAACTCTCCTTTTTTCCCTTATTCTGATATAAGTCCAATGACTCTCCCGAATAACTCTTCATGCATATATATCTTTTGCATCCCTACAGAAAGAAATGGTCGAAGTGTTAAGAACAAACAAACCAACAAATATAAAGGAGGAAAAGCAACCCTAGAGGGAAGTCAAGATCTTGGGGTTCAAGCCTGGCCCTGCTTCCAACCTAACTGTGTGATCTTGGACAAGACACTTAATTGGCATTTGAGTTTCCAGATGCGGGCAACATTGTTTCTGGACCTCTTACTTTTACAAGTATTCACGTTACAGGCTGCCAATAATTTACCAATAGTTAATTAACAGTCGAAACTCTTTTAATTACTCTTCATTTTAGTGGTGGATCTTTAGCTTTTAGGCATATGTAAATGTATCTCAGCATGACCAGACAGAATCTACTAATTCTCCAGAGACTTTATGATCAGAAAAATGCAAAGAACAGAGAGTACGCAAACAGCCTCAGAGCAAGATGGCTTTCTCTTGTGTACCTGAACCATCACTGAAAACTTTAATAGAAAATGTAGACAGTATGTGCACTCACTGATTTATTAGTGTGTGTCTACAACCTCATTACTGAAAAGATATTAGTCGGGTTTTTATGGTTGTTGTTGTTGTTAACAGGTAATGTGAGGGCATCAAATGGTACCAAAACGTTTGTAATCAGATCATTTTGCAGGGAGGAGGAGTAGGAGGACAGATCGGAAGCAGAGAGGGAAGAGAAAGAAGAGAAGGAGAGAGGAGAGAAGGGGAAGTGTCTGATAAAAAAAAAAATCTTTAAAAAAAAATACTTTGGTTCATAAAATTGTTTACCTAATGAATGCTTACTTAAAATTAGGCAGAGTGATGTCCACAATGAGAAAATACAAATATAAAAGAATACATTGTATCAAGATTCTCTATTCAAAGTCCAAAAAGAAGTCCCTGAATGTAAGATTTAATGCAATAAGTTTCTTTGTTGTCTATAATAGGTCTTTTCGTCTAGACATTAAACTTCTGATAATTTCAAGTACGTTGTACTTAACTGTAAACTTTTTAAAAACTATCATTTTAAAGGAGTAAAGAAGGTCTCTGAGCAGCTGAAAGAGCTTTCACAGAGCTCATAGATTTACATCACGGAAGAGGCCTTCAGACTCTTGTTCAGAGCCCATTTGCTTTTTGTTTATCAAAAGTCTTACAGTCTTAATGACTAGGTTTCCAAGTTGATGCAAACTTCCTAAGACTTCATGAGACCATTTCTTCTGTAACCCCAATACTTAACACAAAGCCTAGTATAAAAAGAGCTCAATAAATATTTGTTAACTAATGAGAAGGTTAGAAGCAGTATTTAGTAGTTGGGGTTGTTGGAGACAGGTACATACAGTTGGGAAAAAGGATAGTTGATGGTCTGAAATCCATAGAATGACTGAGAAAAATCATGAAAAGCAGACACAAAGCTCAGTGATTTAAGGACATAGAGTTCCATACATCTTACTGACCTCTGAAAGGTTATAGAATATATTTAAAAAAAAATCAATTGCCATCAATAATAACGATCCTGAGTCACTAGGATAATATTAAATTTTGTTTAATACTCATTAAAAAAAATCTTCTAAAAGATTTCCATTGAAGAAGATTAGAATATTCAATTGGAACACCTACTCCCCCCCATGCTAGATTTCCTCTTCAAAATGTAAACTTGATGATATGATACTGTGTACCTTAAAAAAAAAGAAAAAGTCTTCACTTCTATTCCAGGATGTCTAATTCCACGGTGTCTCTGGTAGACATAGAAAGTATGCTTTTTCTTTGCCCTTGTGAGTTATTAAGCTTCCCAGTACAGAATTTTAATATATTCCACATATCAGCTCTTCCTGTTTCAGTTACAAAACAGTACAGAATTGGATCAGCAACACAATTTAAACTTGTTAGTGCCACCGTGATTCTATACATTGTGTAAGTTGGATTCCCGGACTTGTTGTGGTCAAATATATGTTTATCAGGGTTCACATCATGCTCTAAAACGCTGCGAATCAGCAGCATCACATGAAAGGGAGTGAAACACAGGACGAAAGTCAACGTGATGCTAATAAGTAGTTTTATGATTCTCTTCTTTTCGTTGTTTTCCGTGGCTTGATTATGCTGCACAGCTTGGTAGACTTTCTGGTTGCAAATCATTATAATGACCAAAGGTATTGCATAGCCTGTACACGTCCTAAACAAGTTCAAATTGATTTGCCATTTCTCCAAGGGGTATTTGTCATAGCATAAAGTAAAATTAGACTTTTTGGCCTCACAGTATTCTATAGTCGTTTCATCTTTCCACAGAATGATACCGTTGAACATGGTTTCCAACACCCAGATGGACAGGCTGACCATGAAGGCAGATCTTCTTGTCCTTAGAAAAGAAAACCTCAAAGGGTGGACAACTGCTAAATACCGGTCAACGGCGATGCAGGTGAGGAATGCTGTGCTGCTGTAAAAGTTCATGTACATGAAGAAAGCATTCCCTTTGCACAGAGCATGGGAGAACGTCCAGTTGTCATTATTCCAAGTGTAATCAATCCATAGAGGGAGAGTTGATGTGTAGAGCAGATCTGATAGTGATAAACTGAAGAGGTAAATTCCTAATTCATTTTCCTTCTTTGCTTGCAGAAAAGACACACACAGAGACCCAATATTGGCTGGAACACTGGCTATAACCACAAAGATGTAAATAACTGGAAATAAATAGTGATCGAAGTAGTGCTGTTCTTCAAGGCATGTGCTGTTCATTTTTGTTTTGTTTGTTTTGTTTTGCTTTTCGTTTTAAGGCAGCAGTCGCATTTGGTCTGAGAAGGTCAGTAGCAAGGCGAAGCCTTGCCTCCTTCTAGTTTGTTTTTAACATCTCATTCTTTTACTAAAATTTCTCACTTCTTCTTTGCTTTCCAAAGTTCTGATTAATTCGTTTAGTGCTTTTAAAGGGTGGATGTAGACTGATTTTCACAAAGATACCAGTGGTTGGAAGTCAGAATCCAGCCTCCTGGCAGTTAGCGCAAATGGTCACGGATCTTAATGAGAAGGAGTCCACGTTCTCGTTATCACAGAATGTTGATGAAGAACCCCCAGCAATCAACTGGGTCATCCCTCAGTGTCCACAGAGTGTGGTCTCCAACTTGTTTTTCTTGGCAAAACTCAGAGGAGATCGGTGCACATGTGCATACAGAAGGCTTTGTTTTCACAGAGACTGACATCTCTTTTTAAATGCCTTTGTTTCTGTAATGAAAGATGAACTAGAATAGTTTAGATGTTTACTGGGTATAACACGATTTTGAAATAATCCTCTTTTTTTTCACTGCTTGCGGGTAGCAAAAACGTATTAAATTACAATGAAGGCATTTAAAAAGGGGAATTATTTAATTGACTGCAGTGAAGGAAATCAAGCTGAGAAATTTTTTCTATTTCCAATAAGAATTATCCACAGGGTGACAGATTAGGGGGAATGCTATTTCTCACTGGACATGATCACAAAACTAACGTTAAAAAGTCATGTTAGGAACTAATAAAAAAGATGGAAATTTAATGATTTGCTTGAAATCAGTAAATGCTTTGGAGTTGTATGATAAACTGTATAGTTATATGATTTCAAATGTTGAGTTTTGCATGCAATCTAGGTATAAGGCACCTTCAATATCAGCTTGTTGGCCAAGAATATGTTGTCACGAGAAATTTAATAAAGTGAAACATTTTAAAATATAGCAACTTGCTAAAACTTCATAAATAATTAAACCATGCTGCCTCTTATGTTTTTCCCTTTGCTTCCTTTGGTGGGCACTTTATCTTCCTCGTACTTTTGTGAGAGAGAGGGCAGAATGTTCTTAATTCTGGGTAACATCTTGGCATCATCACTGTCTGCCTTTTTACCCGATTGTTGATTAGCTAGTTTCTTTTTAAAGGCCTGATGTTATAGATTCACAAAGGAGCACAGACTCCGTTCTTGTCTTCACAGTGGAGTAGAGAAGTGCCTTTGCTAGTGAGGCCTGTTGCTGCTTTGGATGATTTATGTGATGGGGAGCTTCGGAAGATTTGCCTTCTTGTTGTGTGCTGTGGGGCCTCGATAAGACCCAAAGTCCCCCTTTCCAAGTGTCAGTGAGCCCTGAGCACAACAGAGGCCTTGTCACCACAAGCCACAAGGGTTTTGTTAGCAGAATAAACATATGCAGAGTACATCTTTATACAGCACTCTTAAAAGAAAGTGGAGAACTAAATTTCCCGAAATCTCATTGTTTTCCCACACCTAGAAATATGAACACAATGTGAAAAAAACCACCTTTTAAATCAATAGGTGAAACTTCCAGAGAGAAAAAGAAAATTGTGATGGAAAAAAAGAAAGTGGGAGCTGAGATCGGGAAGGTGAGCGAGCAGAAAACTCTGAATGTCCAGGAGGCATATTTGGATCAGAAGAACTAACTAGGGCCTCTGAATGCAGGGGAGCTAGAGACACAGCCCCAACCCACACAGGCAGGAAGTGGCCCTCCGCCACCCCACGCAGGTTGGAGTCCAGGAGCCGCTGCCCACAGGCAGAGGATGAACTAGAAAATAAACAAAATAAAATAACAAACCGGACAGCCATCTGCAGACAGCAGAGAAAGTTGGCAAGTTTGCTGTCTCAGCTTTGTTTCTCTGTGGGGCTATGATGGAGAATCCCTGAGGATTCACGGCCTCCGGCTGGTCCGCACTTGGGAATGGGGCCTGAGTCTACACTATTTATTTATTTATTTATTTATTTTTAATGTTTATTCATTTTTGAGACAGAGAGAGACAGAGCATGAATGGGGGAGGGGCAGAAAGAGAGGGAGACACAGAATCGGAAGCAGCCTCCAGGCTCTGAGCCATCAGCCCAGAGCCTGACGCAGGGCTCGAACTCACGTACACTATTTTTTTTTAATAAGGTTTTAAAAAAATGTTTATTTGTTTATTTTGAGGGAGAGAGAGAGAGAGCACGAGCAGGGGAGGGGGAGAGAGAGAGAGACAGGGAGAGAGAGAGAAAGAATCCCAGCAGGCCCCTCACCACCAACAGTGTAGACCCTGACGGGGGGCTCGAACTCACGAACCGTGAGACGATGACCTGAGCGGAAACCAAGAGATGGATGCCTAACCGACTAAGCCACCCAGGAGCCCCTGAGTCTACACTATTAGTTTGGTCCTGTAAACTGCAGGCCAGCCATGAACTAGCACCAGACCTATGCGCTCACCTTTATCAGTCATCAAGGAAATACAAACTAAAACCTCAAGGAGGTACAACTAGGAACCCACCAAAATAAATAACATGAAAGAGACAGAAGGCAACAATACTGTGGTGAGAATTAGAGCTCCTGGGACTCTTCTGTCCTGTTGGTTGGAAAACTGCTTTGGCACTTGTGTATATACCACACTTATATACGGTTCGGCGATTGCTCTTCTAGGTGTATGGTCAACAGAAATACACACGTATGTTTACCAAAAGGCACGTGGTAGAATGAGGATATCCACAGTAGCGTTATTTGTAACATCCCCCAGTGGAATGGCCACTAAGTAAATTGTGGCATAGTAACATAATTGAAATCTATACATCGGTGAAAATGAACACATCATTGCTGTGTCCAATAACACAGCTGAAGCTCAGAAACACAATGCAGAGTGATAGAAAAAGGCAGGCACAAAAGAATATGTACTAACTGATTAAAAACTAGGTAAAGTTAATCCATGCTTGTCCGAAATCGGAGTAGTGGTCCACTTATTAAAGGCTTCCTATGTGCTGGGCACCACATTAAATGGCATGCATGTTTGTTACAATTTATCTTTTACTACAATTCTGTGCTATTTATTAAAATTGAGCCACACATTGACTAATTAGCCCCCGAATACCTATCTAATCTTTCGTACAACTTGGCTATAATCCTAGGTTGGAATGCTAAATAAAGCCTCTTGACTCTTAACTATTTTGCCTTCTACTTTTTACATAAAAATGCCTTAGAGGGCACCTGGATGGCTCAGTCGGTTAAGTGCCTGACTCTTGATTTTGGCTCAGGTCATGATCTCGGATTTGTGAGTTCCAGCCCGGCATTGGGCTCTGCACTGACTATGTGGAGCCTGCTTGGGATTCTCTCTCTCTCTCTCTCTCTCTCTCTCTCTCTCTTTCTCTCTTTCTCTCTCTCTGCTCCTCCCCCACTCACTATCTCTCAAAATAAATAAATAAACTTAAAAAAAATACTTTAGAAATTTGAGGTATTTTTGCAGCAATGCAGACCAGCTTTGGTGAGAAAGAAGAATATTTTCTATTTTCTATTGAAGTTTCTAGCACTGATAGATTAGGACAAGTCTTTTAGCCATAAAAACAGATCTAATTAAAGAAAATAATTTGTGAAAAATCATTTCTGTAAATTAGATAGAAAGTAACCACATGTCTTCTAGAAAACATCACTTTCACATTGTCTATTAGACTACACAGGCTTCAAATAAACTTGTGAAAATCACCTTACATCATGTCCTCACACTTAGTGACAATGTGTTGTTATGTGCCCACAGATTTCAAGGGTTTCTTTTCTATAACGGATAACGTAGCAGATTCACTCAGACAGGCTTTTATTTTTACTGCACTTGATTTGAGAAAAGATGACTAAAAGGAGCAAATATTCTGCTACCACACTCAAAAGAATCTCCCAGTTCTTAAGAGTCATGAGGCTGAGTTTCAAAGAGTCTATTTTTCACTTCCGGAATCCTCTGTGAATTATTTCAAAGTTGAAATTAATTGTCTTTCCCCACTCATAATGTGGCAGCAAAGAAACTGAACATCAGACCGATTGTGAGATAGAGACCTATGCAGCATGATATGTCTGTATTGTTGCAAACATTCATATGGAGTTGAAGGCGGCATCTATCTCGTCAGTTCAGATGCAAGAAGGAACACTAGGTATCATACCACCTGCAGGCACAGCTGGACCAGCAAGGGAACGAACGCAACCCCACTAGCTTGCGAGTAGTTAATCAGCACTACCTTAAAGATAGAATTCCCAAATGTACCTAATGCAATCTCTAACAGAAAGCATAAAGATATTTTTCAGAATTTAAATCTCTTGAGATGGAAAAGACCTTTGGTGGGGACCAGGATCAGAGCAGGATCAGAGCACCTGTTAACGTGACCTCATGGGCCTGTACTCAGCAGTGTCCACCTTCTCAGGGGACCTCTGATAACATGACCTCATGGGCCTCTACTGAATGGTGTCTACCTTCTCAGACCTCTGATGATAAGACCTCATAAGCCCCACTCAACAGTGCTCACCTTCTCAGGAGACCTCCTCTGACTTCAGGGGCCCCCACTGAATGTTTGCCTTCTCAGGAGACCTCTGCTTCACGGGCATGGCTTCACGGGCCCCCACTCAACAGTGTCCAGCCTCTCAAGAGACCCCTGCTAACATGACCTCACGGTCCTCCACTCATGAATGTCCACTTCCTCAGGAGACCCTTGTCCCAAATTTTGCCCTTCAAACCTCTCACTTGCAAGACACTGGGGAGTTCAGGACTGAGGAGGGTTAGCTCCCCATTTTCCTGGCTGGCACCACACCAATAAACGGCCTACCTTTCTTCACTTCAAAAGCTCCGTGACAGTTTTAACTGACTTGCTGCACATTAGGTGGAAAAACTCTGGTTTGTTTTGGTTACAGAGGGTCATATTAAACATTTGTCAGAAAAAAAAATCAGGTGCTGGTTATCTTGGGGGAGGGGCCGAGTAATGACTGGAAGAGGGCACGAGGGGGCCTTCTGAGAATTTGTCACGTTTTGGCTTTTGATATGAGTGTTGATTCCGTGAACAAGTTCAGTTTGCAGACACTCAATTCATCCAGCTGTACACTCAGGACATGTGTATTTTTCTGCATGTATACTACACTGCAATTATAAAGTTAAAAAGTGGAATCAAAGGCTGTGTGAGATGAGATATAAAGAATCCTGACAACCAACCAACAACTGTATTACCTTCAGATGGAGCACAGAGGCCTTCCTGAGAACTGACAGGATTTTACTTCTTCTCTCATATGTAAAAAGTAATTCATAGAAGCCAAAACAATAAATAATTTAAACCATATGAAAAGGAATTCACCAAAAAAAAAATTGCTATATGAAGAAACGAATATTCTAGGCACCTGGAAGAGTACATACAAATTGTCCCTTGAGGGAAGCTCAGCCTAGGCTTCTCTGTGAGGAATTCTCCCAGAACAAATGGATGGTTGCCAGAGGGCAGGGGCAGGATGATGAGCAAACTGGGTGAAGGGGAAAGGAAGGCACCGGCTTCTAGTCATGGAACGAAGGAGTCGTGGGGGATGAAAGGTACAGCTTAGCAAATACAGTCAGTGGTTTCGTGTATAGTCAGGGCTGTGTGGTGGTGACGGATGGTAGCTACATTTGCGGTGAGCACAGAATCACGTACGGAGCTACTGAGTCACCATTTTGTCCACCTGAAACTAACGGAACATTGTGTGTCCGTTATACTTCAATAAAAACATTAAATAAAAAAAAAGAATTCTCACAGATAGAGTTCTAACAAGTATGAGCTCATTAAAACACACACGTGCGCGCACACACACACATTTGACCACTATGTTTGAGATTCAACAAAAATGAGAAAGATGAGTAGCAGATCCACAAAACCTTAAGAGATAGATTATACAATCAATTTACAAATCTATTAACAAATTAATAGATACACAACACAAAACAAGTGTGTTTAATAAGAAATAAAGAAAGGAATTTGAACACATGAGTAGGGAGGAAGAGACTTCAAAAGACGGGTAGGCATATTTTTGGAGCGACTGGGAAAGGCTTTCCAGAAATGAAAAATGTAATAATTTAACTTAAAAAATTAATATGGGGATTAGCTTCAGCTGAATAAAAAAATTAATGTACTGCAAGATAGATCTAAAGAAATAATACAGGGGGAGCCTGGGTGGCTCAACTAAGCCTCTGACTCTTGATTTCAGCTCCGGCCATGATTTTCAAGGTTTGTGGGATCGAGCCCCATGTTGGGCTCTGCGTGGAGCCTGCTTGGTATTCTCTCTCTCCTTCTCTCTCTCCCCTCTCTCACTTGTGTCCTCTCTCTCTCTCAAAATAAATAAATAAATAGACATTAAAAAAATAAAGAAATAATACAAAATTATCAGTGTGAAACATATGGGAAAATACCAAAGAGACATGGAAGATAAAGTGAAAAGTTCAGGATATGTTTAACTGGCATTCCATAAGGGATAGGAGAAGAGAGAAAATAGGAAAGAGGCAACGTTCAAAAAGATAATCACTGAGAGCTGTCTAGAACTGATGAAGGACATGGATGGAATCCTCAGATTTATGAAGTCCAGCAAATTCCAAATAGGATTAAAAACAAACAAAGATGGAAATCTACATACATGTAGACACCCTGCAATGAAGCTGAGGATCCAAGAGTAAGAGACAGAAGACCAGAGAGAAAAAATGGTGCACCTACAAAGAGTAAAATTTACAGAGACAAAGGACTTCACAGAAGTAGTAACAGAAACCAGGAGACAGTGGGTTGATAGTTCCAAACGGCTATGAAAATGTATGTAATCCTATAATTAAATATCTGACAGAACTAAATTTCAAAACCAGGGCAAAATTAAGGACAATTTAAGATAAATTACCAGTTGGGGTGCCTGGGTGACTCAGTCGGTTGAGCATCTGACTCTTGATTTCAGGTCAGGTCATGATCCCTGAACCCGTGTTGGGCTCCGTGCTGGGAGTGAAACCTGCTTAGTATCTTTCTTTCTCCCTCTGCTCCAATCTCTCTCTCTCTCACACACATAATAATAATAATAATAATAATAATGATGATGATAATAAACTACTACTGACGAAATTTACCCCCAAAATCTTCATTAAGAAGACCTTTAAAGGATGAAAGTGAAGAAGGAAAATGATCCGAGAAAAAAGTCTGATATACACAAAAAGCTGAATAAGCTACTAGGATGGAACTCTGATGCTACACAGTGTCCCATCTATCACCAGGCTCACATGTCTGGGGAGAACACCTCAACCACGAAGATATCCTTCCTTGGGACCAGGATTGAGAGATCGAGGGGTGCCCCTTCCTCCTCTATCCATCCATTGTACAGTGACATTTCACATATGATACCAAGCTCTGTAGATAATAGTTGTTAAATTAATTTGTGCGAATCTGAGGGTTTTTTGCTTCTGAGATTTTAATGGAATACGTAATTCTCATCATTCGTACATTTTTTTCAGACATTATTTTTACTGCTTTTAATAAAATTATGACAAAATTGTTTTTAGAACCACTGCTGAGAAATGTGGGCAAGTTGCTAATTTTGACAAATCCCAAAAAAAGATAATCCCCAGTGCATTAAAATATATCTGTTATTAACCAGCTCCTCAAATAGTACAAATCATTGATGACAATCATCAAAAGATAAAATGTTTTCCTACAGGTTATAGGAAATACTTGCCTTCCTTGATCAGTTTACTAGCTACTTATTACAACTACTATGTCTCAGACACTGATGGTCACTTATTAAGTAAGCATTATTACTTAATATTTATTAATACTAGAAATACTATTTCCAAATTTCACATTATTTCTGATGATATAAAAGGTATCATGAGACCATTGTACTAATGAGGAAATGGGTAGATCTACAGCTGGGAGCTGGTAGATTTCCTCACAGCCTCTTAATTCAGTTTGCCAATATGATGTTTCCTGAAAGGGAATGGAGCATAAATATTCCTCTTTTGTGTATCAATAGGTTTACCTATTTCTAAATGTCAGTTCTGACACCCTTTAACCACTGCTCAGAAGTGGGGGAACCATGTGGCAGCTTCATTTCTCTTTGTCTTATAAAGTTCTGCTTTATTGCATTTCTGTAGCCTAAACTTGGTAAAAGGTTGTGAGCATTACTGACAACCGTGCCTGAGTCGTTATCTACTTAAAAATATTATTTTATTGTTAAATCTTACACTTACCCATGTTTCTTGAGGAGATGATTTTGTCGACCGAGGAGCCAGATAAATCTGCTTGCACCGAGATGAGAAACCAACACTGTGAAGGGACAGGAAATTACACTTGTGTTTCAACATAAAACAATGAGGAAGCAGCATCTTAATAAGAAGGATGTTCATTATTCAAGTTTGACCAAAGACAGTCTCCTAAATAGTTTAAAAGCTGTTTTTGTTTCTTACTTATGGTAGTTTAATTTTCATGACTCACTCTCCTCTTTGCATCTTAATTACAATGTATACTGATATCCGGTGTGTTTTATTTAATAGAATACGTGCTAGACTTTCATGTAATCACTCACTCATTCATTTAGTCTGTCAACACATACATCTATTACATTCTTAGGACACTGTGCTGGGAGTGATTTAGGACCTGGCTATAGCATGCGAGAAGCTCATCACCTAGTGAAAGAGAAAGGCATGTTCAGGGATCACCATGATACAATGGCAAAAATGGGTAAGTAGTACTCCAAAAGAGGTCCAAAAAAAAAAAAAAGAAAGGAAGAAAAGAAAGAAGAAAAAAAGAAAAGATGAGTTATGGGAATGTGTGACATAGGAGAGGATGGTCTACATGGATTCAGCATGATGCACTTCCTGGGAGAAAAGCAGTTGAGGAAAAGTGGGTGTTGGGTGTATAATGAGCATGTTCCCTTGCTTAATCCTGGCACCTTTGTGAAGTCTTTTTTTTTTTTCTTTTTAAGGGACCAACAAGATTAGCTATATAGTATTTTATTGTAGATATTTTTTTGTTTTTAATTTTTTTTAATGTTTATTTTTGAAAGGAGGGGGAGGGGCAGAGAGAGAGGGAGACACAGAATCCGAAGCAGGCTCCAGGCTCTGAGCTGTCAGCACCGAGACCAAAGTGGGGCTCGAACTTGTGAACCGTGACATCATGACCTGAGCTGAAGTTGGATGCTCAACCAACTGAGCCACCCAGGCACCCCTCTTTTTTTTTGTTTGTTTGTTTCTTTATTTATTTTGAGAGAGAGAAAGAAAGAGAGAGAGAGAGAGAGAGAGAGAGAGAGAAAGGCACCTCTATTGTAGATCATTTTCTCTGATTGTCCTCTTGGAATAGAAGGCCGGGAGTGCTAAAAACCATGCTAAAACCAGTTGGCTAACTGGCTTAGGTAAATCAATAATTCTATGTAACATGGTTGTATGAGAAAGACATGAATTGTTCTAATGAAACCTCATGTAGCACGTTACATGCTGACATTTGCTGCCAAGTCTATAAATGGTTTAATATGAAGTGAAATTAACTCCCAGAACTTTTGAGATATAAAAAAGTCAGAGACATCACATATGAACCTGGCTCTCATAAATCTTTATTACAAATGAAGGGGAGGGGTGCCTGGGTGGCTGTGCCTGAGCCAGAGCCTGGGGCCTGCTTCAGATTCTGTGTCTCCCTCTCTCTCTGCCCCTCCCCCGTTCACATTTTCTCTCTCTCTCTCTCTCTCTCTCAAAAATAAATAAACATTAAAAAATAAAAATAAAAAAAACAAATGAAGGGGACAAATTATAAGGATAGAATTAATGTGGGATGGATGTGACTTAAAATTAGAAACTATAATCATGATTATCTGAGTCTGTTTCTATAAAAGGACATTAGAGGATGTTCTTGGTAGCCTTTTTTGTTTGTTTGTTTTCTACACAGAAGTAGAAAAGACGATCTTGTGATATAACCAAGACTTTTAATCTTGGAGTTATTCAGGACGTGACACAAATGTAATGGGATTTTCTGTGCTTCCTTTATAGGTTTTTCATGGAGAATAATAAAATTAAGAACTCACATTTATAAAGTACATGAGTTTGCCAAGTAATTTAGCATATAGTAAATTAAAACTTCAGAATACTTTATATTTTTATTGAAATAATGACAAATTTAAGTATAATCTGGAAAATTAATAACAAATACCTTAAGACTTTACAGAAATGAAAGTATGATTTCAGTTTACTTGTGGCTCTACTCCACAATTCTCATTTTTGTTTGGTTTTACACATCTGCTTGTCTGTAGCTTCTGTGCACAGGTATGCCACGGCCCTCACAATGTCTTATTTTATCTAAATAGACTACACTTCTGCTTTTAGGGAAAAGGTATATTCATATTCATGTCTAGTATTTATATATGATGCTCTTCAGAACAAAAAGCTATATAGTCATGAGACACAAGAAACACAATCAAACTTTCACTTCAGATTAAATAGGAGAAAAACTGTAGGTCTCCTGTGCTAAAATGTTGCCTGTTCTACACCATAAGACGCTGAATGACTTATAGGAAATGTGCTTCTTGTTTAGTCCAGAATATATGGCAATACGGTGTTTTCAACCACAGGGCTATCTCATAAGCAGTTGGAAATTTCAGAGCATCGAGTCTCTGGGACATTTTAACGGCTACAAGGTGGAAAAAAGCCACGTGGCAGGTGTTCAGAACACCGCCTTGAGGGGGCTGGTGTTCCTGGTGTGCCAGGCGTTTGCTCTTCTGAGGCCAGCCCGAGCCAGTGGCAGGGCACTCTGTCTACCCATGGGGAACAAGAAGAGAATGTGGTTCTGCCTGGTTCCAATGTCTCCACAGGACAGACAGCACAAGAGCCTAATCTGCTGATGAAGGGTCCTCTGCTTGGCCACATGGCCTGCCTGGTGCAATTTCGCGAGCTAAAGCAGCCAAGTAGGCATGGCAGGGTATGTCTGAAATACTGCTGTGTTTTCCCAGCCGCGTTTCCTTTACGGCCTCCGCCCAATGCAATGAGCTATTTTGCATTTATTGCATCAGAAGAGGAATTTTTGGCAGAAGAGTAAAGGGTCAGGGGGAGAAAGACAGTCCTAGGTTTTGAGTTTCAAAAATATGTCTGCAGCCTAGGAGACTGGAAAGGACTGAGGCCCAGACAGTATGCTTGGGAGGGTACCTATAGAGACAAAGTGGAGCCTCCAAGAACAGGAAAGGGGCTGCCCTGTGGGGGTGGGACTTGGTTGTGAGAGAGGAAGTTCTGAGAGCTCAGATGTGGCATCTGAGACAGGGACTTTGCAGCCTGACTGCTTTGCACCCCTTCCCCAGCAAGCCCTGCAGTGGGGTGGGGTGTCAGTCACTCCAGATGAGCTATACAGTCTGGGGAGAAGAGTGGCCCTGTGGCTCAGGTCCAGGGTGAAGTCCAGGTGGCGAGACGCAAGGGTGTGTGTGGGAGAGGCTGGAGGCAGTCTCAGCAAGATCCCCTGTGCCCAGTGTAGCACATGGGGAGTAGAATCATTTCTGGAAGGCCACGCAGGGCACACAGAAGTGACGGCAGGCCTCTGCCCATGTCACGGGGCTGCCAGGGGCCCAGTGTGTCACACAGGCAGCTTTGCAGCCATAGATGAGGGACAACTCAGGTGAGTCCTGCACGGCCTAACTACTGAAGACCAGAAGGGAAGGAGGGCATCTTGGGAGAGGCCAGCGTTGATAGGGGGTCACCTTGAGATACAAGGGTGGAGCTACCACCCTCAAGCATTCACAACGTGAGAATTCCCTGGACCTCAGCTGGCGTTGTGGGCGGAATTGTGTCCCTTCACCCCTCTGCCAAAATTCATATGCTGAAGCCTTAGCCCCTAGTACCTCAGAATGTGACTGTATTTGGAGATGGGCCTTTAAAGAGGTGATTAAGTTAAAATGAAGGGCCCTAATCCAATACAACTGGTGTCCTTATCAGAAGAGGAGACTGGGATACAAAGAAACACCAGGGGTGCATGTGCACCCAGGAAAGACCACGTGAGGACACCGGGGGAAGGTGCCATCTTTAATTCAAGGAGAGAGGCCACAGAAGAAACCAAACCTACCAGCACTTTGATCTTAGACTACAAAGCCTCCAGAACTATGTGAAAATGAATTTCTATAGTTTAATCCACCAGTCTGGGGTACCGTGTTGTGGCAAATACAGGTGGAACCCAGAGGAAGGAGAGGTTGGACCCTGAATTCATTGCGATTAAGTTTCCACTGCCCTGGCAGAACGGGGGATTAAAACACAATTTTAGCTGAGTTACAAAAGATAGAGAATGTTCTGTTTCTTGCATCTGTGGTCCTGGCCTGAGATTGGAATCATTTGCCTCCACGGGTCTCTAGATGTGGTTCTTGGATTAGCAGCATCAATGTCATGTGACTCATGTCACATTTGAGAGCTGCGATGGTCTGTCCGTCCCCAGGCCCAGGGCATCAGGAGCTCAGGTGGGAGTCCAGCAATGTGTGTGTTCTAAAGTCATCCAAGTAGTTTTGATGCTCCCAAGTTTGAGACCAGCTGGTGTCCGGGATGGGTGTCTGGGCAAGAGACTGGGAGGGAGAGAACAGAACCCCTGAAAAGAGGGGAGTGAGGAAACCCCTCTGTTTAAATTCCTGCCTTTGGTTACTTTAACCCTAATGTCTCTTCACCAGTAATTAAATTCCATTTTGCATCATTGTACCATCAGTTTCTTTGGCTCCAGCATTTTTTAAAAAATTTGAGCTAATACAGCCTGTCATTTCAGACTTGTAAGTGCTTTTGACTTCAGTGTCAAGTCAGACAGGCTTAAGTATAGTAAGAGTTAAAATGGAGATCTGTTACTAAACTGAATACTAGAGGCTTTAATATCTTAACTACCTTTTTAGAAGATCTAATATGTATTTCTTGGCGTCTATAAATTACATAATTAACTTTTAATGGCCTTTACTATGTCCACTTATTGAAATAACTTAACAAAATGTTAAGAAGGATATTAACTCCAAATAGTTTCCTCTGATGTATTGTGGGTGTGCAAACTGCTGATTAACTTAATTTTTGAAGTCAGGATAATAAGTATACATCCTTGTGGAAATTTCTGTTTCTGTCGAGTCTGCTTATGGTAGGGACAGTCAGCTAATAGTTTAGGATTTAAGATCCAAAAAGCATTTCATGAATCCAAGTTTAAACAAGGCCAATATATTCTAATATTTAAGGAAGTTCGATCCAAAGGATAGGGAAGTGAGGTACAGATGATTGGCAAAAACTTGGGTCAGCTGGGGCTGAGGGGTTAGGGATACACAGGAGGGAGGATGTGCAGCCAGCTTGATTGGAGTGGGCTCTATGGTATCAGGACTGGTGAAGACAGGTTCTGTTACCCAAATGTGCTGGTAATAAAAAATCCATAGAACGCACAGAGCAGAGATTATAGTGAAAATCCAAGATAGAAATACTTGCAATTTTACAGGAAATAATGCTAGAGTCTTCATTCTCCCTGGTGCTTTTTTAGAGGCTGCCAAAATATCTTTGCAAATGTGCAATAATTGAGCACATCCCTTATGGTGTTTTATAATACCCATTTACTTAATTTAATTCACCCAATATTTGTTACTGCAATATTTAATAATGTATCATATGAGTGGTTTGCTAATATGCATCATGAGTATGTGTGGTGATTTTAAGCCATGTTCAGATTCTTTTCTCCCCTCCCCTTTAGTGTGGGCTAGACTTTAGCAACTCCCTCCTGGTGAATAGAATAAAGCAGAAGTGATGGTCAGAAAGATCTCGTGACTTCCTCCTCACTCTCTTTGATCTGAGGGAAGCCAGCTGCCATGCCGTGAGAAATTGTCTACTTGGTGAGTCCCTGAGTGTGCCATCTCGGAAGTGAATCTCAAGCCTTCAGATGCTTATGGTTCCTTCTAACATCTTTACTGCAATCCCATGACAAATCTGGAGCTAGAACCACCCAGCTAATGTGCTCCTGATTCCTGACTTACAGAAGGGAACAGTGAGAAACACTGAATATTTGGTGCTTTAAGCTACTGATTTTCAGATAATCTGTTACACAGCAACAGACAGTGGAGGTTTCATTACACGGGCATGATTACTTGGCCAACTGGTGATTAACTCAACCTCTAGCCCCTCTCCCCTTCCAGGAGGTGGGGAAGTTGGGCTAAAGGTTCTAATCCTCTAGGCTTGCCCTGGGTATTTCTGGTGATCAGGCCTCATCCTGAAGCTTTCCAGGGGCCATAAGCCACAGGTCATCTCAATTGCAGGAAGAGGATACTCATCACTCTGCAGATTCCAAGGGTTGAACCTCTATCAGGAACCAGGGACTAAGACCAAAAATCATAACCAAAGATGCTTCTATTACCTCTTTCACTCAGGAAATTATGGGGGGTTTTAGGAATCCTGTGTCAGGTACTGGGGGCCAAATATATATTTCTTACGATATCACAATACCCCAACCACATTAAAAAGGACAGAGGTGGGGTAGACAGTTGGTCATACCACTGACCGCGGGACTCAGGGTGGCAGGCAGAGAAAGAAGCATCTGGCCTGGCCCCTGGAGACGAGCAACAACTGGGGAGGAAGGATGTCAGGCCCAGGTGAATGCCCTGAGGTTGAGTTAACCTCTAATTCCAGTCCTGGCCCCTGGAATTACAAATAGAAAACAGAGACGGAAGCCCAGGCTAAGCCAGTAGGGTCAGACGAGAGTCATTTGTCACAGTTCATGTTTTCATAGGGCCTCTTTTCTGACCAGGGTCCACTCTGAGTACAGTGGTAACTTGGTTAAACCTCTCAGTTCCATTCTGTTTTCCACCCCCCTCCCTGCCTTTCTTAGATGCCCTGGACCCGCCTGCTTTATTCCTCCTGCAACCCAAACATGATCTCTTGAAAGATTCTGTGGCTAATGCATTTTAACAACTTAAACACGTGGGCCAAATCCCCCGGGGGGGGGAATTGTGGCAGCAGCTTAAAGAGGTATTATTTTGAACCTTCAGTTTAAATATTCTTTCAGAGAATCTTTCCACAAATATTTGTTAACACTTATTAGGTCTATTATGAATAAACATTGCCTGCCATAGCATAACACTACGCTGCTGTAATAGAAATTATAATGAATCATACACCGGACTTCCCCTTTATCAGACTTTAGAGTCCTGTAAAGAAGATACCTGAGAGATTAGATGAAGCGAAGGTTACTTTAAACAGATAAATCGAGGGAAAGGAAAGAAGGAGGGACCATTGAGATGGATCTTTAAAAATGAGAAGGCTTTACACATTTAGATATAGGAGAAAGGATATTTTCAAACCATAATAGGATGAGGTAAGTCATAGAATAGAGCACCTGTCGGGTGTGTCCTGGGAAGAGCAAGCGATTACCTTTAATACAGTCTATTAAAAGAGATGGGGAACTATTTTTTCCGATTTCCAGTCTTTTGGACTTATGTGCACACAGTTGTGAATTCTCAAAACATGCAGTGGTATGTTGTGTATGCAATACATTTTCCCTTGGACACCAAAGTATATATTTAAATTTTCTGAAGACAATTCTAAATTCTCCTTACGACTTTGGTTGTAACTTTATTGATCAGGGATCAACCATAGGTTCAATATACAGAACTGGTGTCCTTAAGAGATCTGGACACACACAGAGACATCATTAACTTGCAAGCACAGAGGAAGGATCATGTGAGGACACAGAGGGATGTGGCCACCTGCAACCCAAGAAGAGAAGCCTCAGAAGATACCAGATCTCCCCACAACTTGATCTTGAAGTTCAGGACTGTGAGAAAATAAATTTCTGTTGTTTAAACCACCATTTTGTTGTATGTTGTTATAGCAGCTTTAGCAAAGAATGGATATTCTTCAGCTTTATCTTTAGCCGCAGAGGTAGATATTTACTGAGTGTGCCTAGCCCAGGGCCCAGGACATACTAGATCTGTTCTGTCCAATACAGGAGCCGCTGACCATATGTGGCTATTGTGCACTTGAGATGTGGCTAATACAAATTGAGACGTGCTGTACATGTAAAATGCACTTAAGGTTTTTGAAAACTGAATATGAAGAAAGAACATAAACTATTTTATTGATATATTTTACATCAATTACATATTTGATAATATATAGATATTTGGGAATAAATAAAATAGATCATTAAAATGGATCTCACTTGTTTTGTTAATATTTATTTTGAGAGAGAGAGAGAGAGAGTGTGTGTGTGTGTGTGTGTGTGTGTGTGTGTGTGTGTGAGGGGGGCAGGGGCAGAGAGAGAGAGAGAGAGAGAGAGAGAGAGAGAGAGAGAGAATCCCAAGCAGGCTCTGCACTGCCAGCTGGAAGCCAACACAGGCCTGGATCCCACCACCGTGAGATCATGACCTGAGCTGAAACCAAGAGTCAGATGCTTGACTGACTGAGCCACCCAGTGCCCCAAATTGACTTTTTTTTTTTTTTAATGTGGCTACTAGAAAATTTCAAATTACATATGTGCTTTGCCTTATATTTGTTGGACAGCATAGCACTAAATGTTTTAAAAAATCTTTTGAGTGGTGGGAACCTCTGGCACTGTTATTTTCTTCGTGCTTAGGATTTGGGATCAGGTGGATTCTATAATTCTTCCCCTGGCGGCAGTGCAGAAAATGGTACTGACGATCCAAAGAACAGCCATATCACCAGTGGAAACATCGGAGGACAGCAAAACTTCCTGGAGTTCTCTTATTTGAGCAGATCCACACAGTAACAACGACCAGTGGAAGAACCAGGGGTGGTGAAGTTGAGACGTGCATTTTAAAGCGGGGGAAATGCAGACACAGAGGCTGAGAACTCTTGGATGATTGCCTCTGCTCTGGATTGTAACCTGGAGTGTTAGTCACGGTTCTTTGCTGCGGGCAACAGCACCACCTGTGGCTAACTTGAGCAGAAAATGAAGGACTTAGAAAGCCTTCAGGATGCAACACAGAGTTGCTTGCTGAGGCTGCCCAACCAGGCTTGTGAAAATGGGCCAGAGCCAGAGGACCAGAAAGACCACTCAGGTCACCGTGCCTGAGCCGTATGTTAGGACGCCACTTTTGATCGTGCTGTTCGGGGCACTCGGGGCTCCTCTGATGAGCCTCTGTGCCGCTGCCTCCACTGGACTCTGACATGGTCTGGGGTGCTTGGCTGTTCATACATCTGTCTAGCTACCCTTACATGATCAAAGTCACAGGCTCAAGGCACTGGCTGAGGGACACTGCAGAGTTCTCGCTGCTGGGGGCAGGAAGAGGGAGGATCTGGCTCCTTCCCTCCTGAAGGAGGGGAATCTGCCTCCCACCAAGACTCGCACACTGGGGAATCAGCCATATGGGGTATGGGCTTGAATGACTGTCGATAACAAAAATAGGAAAAAAAAAATTCAGAGTAGTACAAAGACATGAATAATCTTTTCCTCCAGAATTGTCTTAGTTTTGTGGAGAGCAGTCAAGTTACAAGTTATACTGTACTTAAATCTGTATGCCATTTATGTCATTTATATGATAAACACTTCTGTAGCATGTAGTATATGCTAGTCACTTTTTTTAAATGTTTAGTTTTGAGAGAGAGAGAGAGAGAGAGAGAGAGACAGAGGATGAACAAGGAGGGGCAGACAGAGAGGGAGACACAGAATCCGAAGCAGGCTCCAGGCTCTGAGCTGTCAGCACAGAGCCCGAAGTGGGGCTTGAACTCATGAACTGTGAGATCATGCCCTGAGCTGGAGTCGGAGGCTTAACTGACTGAGACACCTTAGGTGCTCCTATGGTGGTCACTTTTCTAAGTGCTGTATGAATATTAACTCAGCTAGCCTTCATACCAACTAATTACTATCATCATCTCTATTTATAGATGGGTAAACTGAAGTCCAAAGATGGAAAGTAACTTGGCAAAAATCACACAGCTGGTAGGTGGTATTAGAGATTTGACACTATGCAGGCTGGGACTCCAGGGCTGATTCTAACCACTATGCCACAGTATAGCTCTTTGCTATGGCAGTTTTTATGAGTTATCCTTAAGAAAATGTTTAGTACACAATATATAATTTATTCCATTATGTCGATTCTGTCCTATGAATTATTGTTATTGTCTTCACATAAAGTCCCGAATTAAGAGAATTCCTATACATTTTTTACACTGATCAGGGTGATATTATGAAATGCGATCAAGCAACATATGTCAAAGTGGAAAAATCAGATAAACAGCAGATGCTACAGGACAGTTCATGAAGAGAATATACTTCATACTCTTTTATGCCCAGGAGATTCTACATTAAGGAATGTTTCTACTTTCTTTTGTAAATAATCCTTTTTCCTTATCCCCTTATATGATTATTCAGTGATTTTTTTAAACCAAATTTTTATTTTTTTGGTATCGAGACATTAAGTGATACTTAGACCTCCAAGTTCTACAGGAATCTACCCATGCTTTGTATTAGAACTTGTAAAGTTTCACATTTTACATTTAGAGCTTTATCCATTTGTAGTTTATGTGTGGTATGAAGCACAGATCTCAAATTTGATCGTTTTCCAAATAGTTATCCAGGTGTCTCCATACATATACACATATATGTTATATACATTAATATATGTATATGTGTGTATACATATGTATATATATTTTGTGTATATATATACACATATATGTATATATATTTTTCAAGTTTATTTGAGAGAGCTTGTGAGCCAGGAGGGGCAGAGAAAGAGGGAGAGAGAATCCCAAGCAGGTTCCATGCTGTCAGCACAGAGTCCAACAGGGGGCTCCATCCCGCCAACCATGAGATCATGACCTGAGCCCAAATCAAGGGTCGGATGCTTAACTGACTGAGCCATATGGCCTCTCCATATGTTTTAAAAAGTTCCATCCTTACCCCAGTGATTTGAGGTACCATTTTCACAGTGATTTTTGTTTTTAAAGATTTACTTTTGAAAGAGAAACAGATGCAAGCAGGGGAGGGGCAGAGACAGATGGAAACACAGAATCCAAAGCAGGCTCCAGGCTCTGAGCTATCAGCACAGAGGCCAATGTGGAGCCGGAATCCAGGAACCATGAGATAATGACCTGAGCCGAAGTTGGACGCTTCACCGACTGAGTCACCTGGGCGCCCCCGGTGATTTTTTTTTTTTTTTAAGTTCAATTCAACTAATATATTTTGAGTACCTTCTGAGGTATGGACACTGCATTCAGGAAGTACAGAGAGGGAAAAGACTTGGCCTCTGTCCTTCAATATGATGGCTGAATTCAGATTTCCAAAAGTAAAGCCGTTTTCTAAGGCGAGACAACAGACTACTATCAGACTTTATCAATAACCTTTCACTGAAAGGCAAAATCTCTCATCTTTCTCAAGAGACCGTCTGATTTTGATCACATTCGTCACTTTCAAAGAATGAGAGATTTTGTTGTGACTCAAGTACAGCTGTGATACTCAAAAACACTGTCCTTTAGGAGAAAAAGTCTTCACTTTCAAAACTCACCTGAAATTTGAGAACTGAGAACAACACTTCTCCTCTTGTTTATCTCACACCACAAAAACCACAGGAACAGGGGGAGCTGAACACATGAACACTTGTCTGAAAAGTGCTATTTCCCTTTATCTTACCTCTTGAGCACATCTGACTGCTGTGTCCTGAAGCCCAAGAATCTCTCTTCCTTGGCTCAGATTTAATTGCTTTTTTATTAGAAACTTTCTTTTCGAATGGTGTCCTGAATATACATTAGAAATTTGAAACTGGAGATATTTTCTGTGGTAAGGTAAAATTACTTTGGTATATGGACTAATAGGAACTAGTGATATGTCCTAGGGATGAGAACATGTTTTCTGTTAAATATTCTGTTTCCTCTTCTACAGATATCACAAAGTATACAAATATTTGTGGTGTGCTCTACCGTGGCTTGCATCCACTGGTTTTCAGATTCTGGCTTAAACTACTGTGTTAGGGGGTGCCTGGGTGGCTCAGTCGGTTGAGCGTCCGACTTTGGCTCAGGTCATGATCTCACGGTTTGTGAGTTCAAGCCCCGCGTTTGGCTCTGTGCTGACAGTTCGGAGCCTGGAGTCTGCTTCTGCTTCTGAGTCTCCCTCTCTCTCTGACCCTCCCCTGCTCACACTCTGTCTCTGTCTTTCAATAATAAATAAACGTTAAAAAAAAATTAAAAAAAAAAAAAAACTACTGTGTTAGATGGGGTGGATCAGAGTGAGTTCTGGGAAGGTAAATCTATGGAACCTGGGTAGTTATCGTCTTATATCACAGAATGGATAGAGAAGGTACAGTTCAGGCATGTGCTGTATTGGGAAAAGAAGAAATAGAAAAAGAAAAAAGTGGCCCATGTATACAGGACCATATAATTTATCATCCAAGCCAGAATACTTTTTTAAGTTTATCTATTTTGAGAGAGAGGGAGCGAGAGTGAGAGAGGTGGGGGGAGGAACAGAGAGGGATAGAGAGAATCCCTAAGAGGCTCTGCACTGTCAGTGCCGGGCTGGATCTCAGGAACAGAGAGATCATGACCTGATGTGAAATCAAGACTCAAACCCTTGAACCACTCAGCTCCGCCCCCCCCCCCCCCCCCCCCCCCCCCCCGGGGCGCCCCAAGCCAGATCACTTTGAGGGTGAAAGGGGCACTATTAACATTTGTTAGAACAATAGAAATAAGCTGGGACCGTCCTTAGTAAACCAAAATAGATCTACAGTAATTTAAGAGAAACAGCAAGCATTGCTGTCATGCACTTTAGGACGGATGGCAGAATGGCCTGACAACTGCATTTTTGGGATGGCACAGATGGGAGATTTTTCCTCCTAGTATAATTGTGATCATGGAACTTAAGTTTGTAGTTAAGGGGAAAAACAATCTGATTCCAAATAGGACCCTGAAGATGAAGGCTCACATGTCCTATAGTCTTTGGATCTTCTCTTTGCCATTTTGGGGTCTCCAGGGCTTGTGTAGATACGGAAAACCAATTCCATGGGTACGCAAAAGGCAGATTTGGGATCAGAAATGCTTTCTCTGCAGCCACTCAGTCTCTTCAGTTTGCTCAGATACCAAGAAAATCAGAAATCTCACACTGACGCTGCAATGGCAGAATCCCAGGACAATTCACAACTTCCCTATCGATTTTGGGTTATCTGCCTGGAACCATGTCAACGGGCTACGTAAGGTACTTGATGAAGCTAAACGCCAAATATATGTAATGATTACCAGAATGGAGAACCCTGTCAGCTAACGTTAGCCAAGTGTGCAACGCATTCAGCTCGGATTTACCGAGCGCCTATTACCTTGTATTTCGTTTAATCCCATGTCCCCCGGCGGCTGCTCTTGTTTCATCTTACGCAAAAGGAAACTCAGGCTCAGAAAGCTAAGTGATTCGACCAAGGAGACAGACACCTGAACTAGGACGTAGTGGGGGCTGCAAGCTGGGTCTTCTCTCTTGCTTTGCCATAGATTGGCATGTGGTGAATGTGCCCCGAGATGTTAAGGAAGGTCCAGTTCTCTCGGCTGGCTTTGGACATCCATCTCCCCTGAGCTAACGTGCCCCAGCAGGTGAGGCCGGAAGAGGCGCAGGGAAGTGAGTACACATGAAGGCCACACTCCACAGGGCCTGAGCAGACACTCTGGGTCAGCTATCTCCCAGCAATCGTCCCCGACGTGTGGCCCGCACTCAAGATGGCGGCGCCGGCGTCAGCAGTCTCCTGCCCTTCTCCATCATGGCGACGACAGGACCCGCCTCCCGAGGCGCCGGAGTCATGTGACCCACACAATGGCTGAGCGCCTACCCCAGGCTTCCCGGCAACGCGGAGGGAAAGCCATGACGGCCGCCGCGGGTTCGGCGGGCCGCGCCGCCGTGCCCCTGTTGCTGTGCGCGCTGCTGGTGCCCGGCGGCGCGTACGTGCTGGACGACTCCGACGGGCTGGGCCGGGAGTTCGATGGCATCGGCGCGGTCAGCGGCGGCGGGGTGAGCGGCTGGCGGTGGGATGCGCCGGCGTTGCCAGGGGGGCGCCCCATAAGCCCCCGCGGCGCAGCCTGGCGTTTCGACGCACTCCCGTCGCGGCCCGGCTGCCGGCGGCCGCCCGTCGGCCAGAGGTCCGGGCGCGTGCGGGGTTGGAACCGGCGCCTGCTCGTTTTAGATGAGCCTCTATGTAGAGACAGTTTTAGTAGACGAGGATCCGGAGATCCACCGAGTGACAGGTGTCGATAGTGACAAGGCTGGGGCTCGCACCATCACCCTCGTACACTCCTGGGCTCCCTTTGCCGTGGAGAGGGCATTCCTGAGGGTCGCTCCAGAAATGGCCAAGGATCCGGGGAGCATCTCTCTTTCCAAAAGGATGCTTCAATGCGGGTCGGGGAGTCGGACGCCCTGGACCACTAGTGCAGCGGGCAGTTGGCTAGCTTCACAGGGGCCAGTGCACAGTATGTTTGTGTTGGGAGGCAAGACAGGTGCCTCAAGGCCTCTTTAGGAAGGTAAGAGGCCAGTCTGAGACTTGTTTTGTTTATAATGCTAGACTATGCTAGTATCAAATGGTAGTCTAGGATTGTTTAGTGTTGGGGGCTTTGTTTATTGGCAGTGGTCAAGGCCCAAGGTGGGGTGAGTTGCCCGCTGGAAAAGTCGGTGCCTGTGTGTCTCATTAGTGGCTATTTTTGTGTGCAGGGAAGGGGAAACATTGGGCCAACAGCCAGGGTGGCTTCCCACCTTTAGGGTGTGTAAGAATCACCTGTTATGGTTGTTAAAATGTACTCCCCATTCTGTAGTTCTGGATTGGGACCTGAGAATCTGCATTTCAACGAATACACCAGTTGATTCTCATACTAAGTATTGAGAGGCTTTTTTCTTTTAAGTAAATTTAACTTTAGAATAGCTTTAGGCTTGCAGACAAGTTTCTAAAACAGTACAGATTTCTCAAGTACGCTGTAGCCATGTTCTGTTATCAGCATCCCACATTGGTAAAGTACATTTGTTACCACCAGTAGTGATAACATGAAAATCCATACTTTCATATTTTATATTTACTTAGTTGTTTCCTAATGCCCGTTTTCTGTTCCAGGATCCCATCCAGAATATCAGCTGTGTTTAATTGTCACGTCTTAATCCTTTCTTGGCTGTGACAACTGGGGTGGGTTCATGTTACCTGGGCATTGCGTAAGACTTACGTGAAGGGAGACGGGGCCATTCCAGCTTTGTGTAAAATTGTGTGGGCATAGCTGGTAATTGTCTGAGATCCCTGGTCCTGCTGACAGGTGGCCTCTTGGCCTGGGAGCTTGCTTTAGTGGCATGATTGTTCTTGGCTCTAAAAATTTCTGTCACATGCCCTTTGTAACCTTTTTCCTGTCTTTGTTTTATCCCCTTCCATTGTACCCCAAATCACAGCTAGAGCTAATTTTATTTGATACTGTTAAGGCCTAACTCTTGAATGGGTTGTTTGTTGGGTTGAGTCAGACGGAGCTTGTATATTCAGATGAATTCAGAACTAGCTTGATTGCTTGCTTGCTGAATGGATGTTTTGTACTGATCTCAGCTTCCTGACAATCAGTGTTGTGACTGGACTCGCCCTTATGACTGTTACTTTGGTTGTAAGATGTCCTCGGCAATCATCATCAGGAAACTTTGAAAAAAAGGGGAGGTGCTATTGACAGATCCTGGCAAGCACGTGGCACACCTGGGCCACACAGCAAGATTGTGGGGAGGGACCCCTGTGTGGCTCAGTCAGTTGAGTTTCCAACTCTTGGTTTTGGCTCACGAACCATGAGATTGAGCCCCTAGTTGGGCCCTGTGTTGACAGCCTGGAGCCTCTTGGGATTTTCTCTCTGCCCTTCCCTCTCACGTGTGCATGCATATGCTCTCTCTCTTGCGTGCTCTCTCTCAGAAATAAATAAGCTTAAAAAAAAAAAAAAGATTGTGGGGAGGGGGAGAGAGAGAGAAAACACCTGGGGTCCTTTTATTGCGGCTCACTCATTGGTGAATTTAAAACTTAAGAGGGGGAATTCACAGGAAGAGAAAGAACAAGCAGCCTAAATGGTCAGTTACTGAAGTCAACCAAGATCTTTAATGTTTATTTATTATTGAGAGAGACAGAGACAGTGTGAGCGGGGAAGGGTCAGAGAGAGAGAGAGAGAGAGAGAGAGAGAGAGAGAGAGAGAGAGAATCTGAAGCAGGCTCCAGACTCTGAGCTGTCAGCAAAGAGGCCGACGTGGGACTTGAACTCAGGAGCCATGAGATCATGTCCTGAGCAGAAGTCGGATTCCAACCACCTGAGCTTCAGCCTGAGCCCCTCAACCAAGATCTTTAAAACAAAGAAAGCTGCCCCCACCACGCCCCCATAGCCTGGCTCTTTATCTAGATGTGTGGCCTGCAATGTGTTTATTTGAAATTGCCATCTTTGAGGAGGATGCCCTAAGCCACTTGCATTCCAAAAAAGAAAAAAACTGTCAAGGTATACACTACAATCCATCTTGATGCTAAGGCATCAGAGTCGGTGGTAACCCAGGATAGCTGAGATGTTAAAAGTCGGGGGTAGGGCACGTTGTAACCCAGAAAGTACACATCTAAGTAGGATTATAGTAGCACTCCTATAATAATTATACAGATAGTAGTCTGAAATCCAGTCTGTAGCCATTGTCCCAAGCTTAATGGGTCCTCCCCTGAAACCAGGTCAGTGATCCTGGGGCTCTAGAAATGCATTCAAAGATTTGAGTAATAATTGTGAAATATTTAAACATCTTTGGCCATCTTATGTAAGTAGGTTTATCAAATAGGCTCTTCCAAATATGCTGCATCCCCGCCCGGGAATCTCAGATTGGGCTATTAAAAGTCCCTTAAGTCTGGGTAGCCAAGCCAAGGACTAGCCTTCAGACTTCACCTATAATACCTATAGATTTGGGCCAATTCCTCTCTTTTCAGGGTGCCTGAAATATCCTGAGGCTTTGGCCTCAAGGTACTATTAAAGGTCAAGAAGTGGCCTTCCTTACCTGGTAAGGCTGACAGGAACATTTAAAGAGTTTAAAATAGCCATGTAAAACACCTGATGTGACTTCATTACAGTGTAGTTGACAAGGAACTTTGGTTATTCCTGTGACATAACATTCTAAGATAATAACTAGAATTATAAGTGATAACAGACCAGCACATAGTAAGCCTCTAGGAATTTCATATGATTTCTGGAACACTAACATCAGTCACACATATTCATACAAATTTAACCTAAAGAAGGTTTTCCATTATTTATTTGACAGTGCTTTTCATGTAGTTTAACATAAATAAGCCTAATTAGTTTAACAATCCCTTTTTATAAGGAGAAAGAACAAATCTTCTGAGATTGTTCCAGGATCCCCCGGAAAATCCTAAAGTTAGTTCAAGGTTAAAAAGACTTCATTTAGAATTTGATTCTGGGAAGTTTGTCAGAAATACCAAAAAGGTTTTGAAACACTTGATTACAGGGGCACCTAGGTGGCTCAGTTCATGGAGCATCTGACTCTTAATTTCAGCTCAGGTCACAATCTCACGATTTGGTATATTGAGCCCCGCATCAGGCTTTGCTGGCTGCTTGGGATTCTCCCTCTCCCTCTCTCTCTGCCCCTCCCCACTTTCTCAAAATAAATAAGCATTTGAAAAAAAGTAATATACTTGATTACATAGGATCATAGATTGTGGTGAAATGTTACTTAGTTATCCATTTAATCAACTTTAACCAAAATTACAAAAGACTTTATAGGCAAATATGAAAGTTACATACTTGTATATAAAAAAAGAAGTTCTTTTAATAGAGAAGACTCATTTTCTTAAGTGATCAAAGGGGTGATAAAGACAAAATGAAGCACAAGAAATTATTTTGATAAAATACAGAATCTTTATTTCCTAGGCAGATTACTTAAAAGGTAAAAACCTTGCATAGTTTTATTAAGAACAGCACTTTTATTTATTTTTTTAATGTTTATTTAATTTTGAGAGAGACAGTGTGAGCAGGGGAGGGGCAGAAAGAGAGGGAGACACAGAATCTAAAGCAGACTCCAGGCTCTGAGCTGTCGGCACAGAGCTGGACATGGGGCTCGAACTCCTGGACTGTGAGATCATGACCTGAGCTGAAGTTGAATGCTTAACAGACTGAGCCACTCAGGTGCCCACAAGAAAACTGTCCTTTTAGTAGATGAAAGAAAATTAAGCTGTAGTTTTCAGAAGTACACTATTTATTAAAACTCATTTTAAAAAATCTTTATAATTTATTTCATTTTTAGCTAGCTTGCTACACAAGGTAAAATTCTTTCTTCCTCTCTTATTCTCTTTCCTGTGCTTTCTGTATCCATTTAGTTTGTGTATGTTAGGACAAAATTACTTCCATTTGCCTTAACAAAAATGCATCTCCACACTTCATATCTTTTCTTAGCTAAAATACATGCTACTTTTCTTGCCTAGAGATGTTTCCCTTATTTCTTGTACTTTTAGTTACATATATTAGGTAGAATTCTTAATTCTTAGAAACTTTAATTTTTACTGAAAACTAGCAAGTAAGGAATTGTGAACTTTACTAGCCAATATACTCTATACTGGCAAATTAATACATTTCATAATTTCTAGAGGCATATACCTTTTTTTTTTTTAAAGTAGCAGTTTTTCATTATAGCACAGGACATGTATACTAACAAATCCAAATATCTTTAGCTTCTCTGTTATGAGAAACCAAAAGTAGATAAATCTGTGTTCAATAATAAATGTTTCAATATTTTATATTTGGCAACGATCTATGTAGTTAATGAATTTCCATCATTGAACTTGCAAAATTCTAAGGTTTCAAGATACCAAAAAGATTAGAGTAACTATTTTTAAGTACACGTAGCCATAAAACATAATTGTTGAAAAGTAGATGCCTTGGCAATCAAAGCTGGAGTCAGACATTTGCATTATAAACAGAAAAAGCACACTATTGGGGCTTACACTAGAATGGATAACCTGGTCTATAGTTGATCACAGATCTGACCTGCTTTGCCGGTTGGGGTGGGGTGGGGGGACAAACCTTTTCCCTAACCCAACTTACTCTTCTTGATTTTTATGCTTTTATTTTCTCATGTTACCACCTTACTCTAAGGTGCTGGCGTGTTTCAGGGTAAACTGGACTAATGGGCCAATGTGTGTGTTCCTTACTACAACCATCCTTCTTTTTATTTTTGGGGTCTAAACTTAAAATAGCCAATATTTCATTAAATGGGGCCCATCTGTCTTAGTATCTTTGCTTGTGGCATTAAATCCAGTGTTTAAACTTGCTGAAAAATGGAGACCTTTGGTTATTTTATTAACTCCGTTTAAAATTAGTAAAATGAGGAGAATTGTTTCATAACTCAGAGTAGGATACTCTCATCCATTCAGTAGTGTCCCTTTGTGTAGTGAGGTGCTCATCTTAGATGCTTCATAAATATTGACAGATGAAAATGGTTGTAACACGATATTTGCACCCCACTTTAGACTTCTGTATGGAGTCCCTGGTACCTAGAACAGTTTGTGGCAGTAGTGTTTGGAATGTTCTCATTTAATATTCAGATCTGATAGGGAAGGCAGTATGGGGCAGTAGTTAAGGGCATGGGTTTAAGGGGTACCTGGGTGGCACAGTCAGTTAAGTGTCTGACTTTGGCTCAGGTCATGATCTCACTGTTCGTGAGTTTGAGCCCCATGTTGGGCTCTGCCCTGACAGCCTTGAGCCTGCTTTGTATTCTCTCTCTCCCTCTCTCACTGCCCATTCCCTGCTTGCACTCTCTGTCTCTCAAAAATAAATAAATATTAAAAAAAAAAAAAAGTGGGTTTAAGAGCAGATTGTCAGGGGTCTGTTCTGGGCCCTGCCATTCACTGTACAGCCATGGGCAGGCTATTTAATCTCTCAGGGTCTCAGTTTCTTTTCTGGGGAGACTGTGATACCTGGTGGGAGCATTGTGAAGATAGATATAAAGTGTTTGGGATGACATCTGGCATGTGGTTGTTGCGTCAGTATTATCTTGTTTAATCAATTAGAAAGGAGGAAGTTATCTTTACAGAAAAAACTTATTTGGGTGTAAAATGTCTCAATAAATTGAGAACTTAGCCCGGGTCAGCTATGTGCTAAGGCTTCTTCCTGGGCTGCTTGTAAGCAGCTCCAGGGCTTTTTCAGGGTCTATGGTTGGTAATTTGTTATTCTTTGATGGTGCATGTCATCATTTGGCTATACTACTCTGAACTGACTATTGCCATTGACCCATCTCTCTTATTCACTTACAACACCTTTGTGTTGAGAATGACACAGGCTTGCAACAGCATAACGATGTGGTGTGTTTGTTTAAAGCTGGTGCTCCCTGTGTTAAGGATAGAAGAGCATAGAGGGCAAAATAACCTCCAAACAGGGGGTTCTGTTTTTAAAATTTTCTTAAATGTTTATTTATTTTTGAGAGAGAAATAGTGTCAATGGGGGAGGGACAGAGAGAGGGAGACACAGAATCTGAAGCAGGCTCCAGGCTCGGAGCTGTCAGCACAGAACCCAGTGCAGGGCTTGAACTCATGGACTGCGAGATCATGACCTGAGCCGAAGTTGCACGCTTCACTGACTGAGCCACTCAGGCGCCCCCCAAAACACACCGTTCTAATGACATGATTCAGGGTGGGAAACATTGTTTACCTCTGATCAAGGATAGGTTATCGTGCATAGACTGTGTTCATTCACTTAAAAAGTACCTACTTTAGTATTTGAGTCTCTGCCATTCTGTAAGAATGGTGAGAACAGTGACTATAATTTTAAAAACAATTTGTATAATGCTGGTCATTTATTGAGAGCTTACTGTGTGCCAGCTACTGTGCTGTGTCCTTTACATACACCTTGTTTTAGCCTTAGAATGGTTGAAGCAGTTCTAAAGAGTAAAAAAGCCTACTTTACAACAGTTTGCCCTTGGTCACATAGCTTCTAAGCGATGCAGTCAGGGTGCAGGCTCCCTCTGACTCAGAGCCTCCCATATTCTGTGCAACAAACAGTACCATAAAAGATGCTAAATAAATGTTCGCCGAACAAGAGAATAAATGGGGATATGAGCTTGAGTAAGACATAGTCCCTGTCCTCCAGGAACTCAGAGGGGAGACAAAGAAGTATGGCAGTGAGCAGGGGGCCGGGGTTAGGAGAGTTAAGGTGGAGATGTAGACCTGAAGCCAGAGACACACCTACATCACATCAGTGGGGAGGGGTGGAGAGGGGCCTTCCCTGAGGAGGGTGAATGGAATTGGCCGAATGAGGGTGTGGAATGCATCCCAGACAGAAGAAAGAGAAGTGGTTTGATCTACCCAGATAGTAGGCATGAGAGTGGTGCTGGGTAACGTGTCCAGAGTTACGATCCAAATAATTAAAGGATCTGGGTATAAAACTGAGAATTTGAACTTGATCCTGAAAGCTCTTGGTGGAGGGGAGGTCTTGACAGGTTTAAACAGTGTACTTTCGTGGTTAGATTTGCATTTTGGAAAGATGATTCTGGCAAGTAGTGTGGCAGCTAGAATACAGGGAGGCAGACAGGAGGCCCGGAGAACCTTTAGGCTGTTGTAATGATTGAGGACAGCCTGGATGAAGGAAACAGGGTTGAAGTCAGGGGTTGGATTGGAGAGTATTAAGGAGGTCTTGGTGACTGAAGATGGATGGGAAGTTGGTGAAAGGTAGCCCTGAGTTTATGGTTCTTTACTAAGATAACAAATGCAGGAGAAGGAACAGACTAAGGAAAAAGTGCTATGTTTGGTTGGGGATGCGTTGAACTTGAAGTGAATAGAGGGTAGCTCCATGGGTCTGCGTCTCAGTGGCAGGGGCTGGGGAGATTGTGGGTGTGAGGGAGAGAGATTAAAAGAGCCACTAGAATGTCAGCGGTAACACACATGAGAGTAGGAACACAGAACATCGAGTATAAAAGTATCTTGCCCTTGGTGTCAGTGGTTTGAACCTAGAGCCTGTCTGGCTTCTAAGCCTAGGGACATGCCACTCTTTCATATTAAAACTTATTTCTTTTATTCCCCTTATGTATATTGCTCCCCAAAAGATACATTATTGGTCCACTACTGGTTTTGTGAGTTCTTTGTTGAAGCAGTCATTGCCCATGGGTTAGATGTGATCGTGTTCATCCCTGCATCCTCCACCTCTATCTTTCCATACATTCTGATACCAGTCTTGTGTGAGGTTTCCTTAGTATACCTTGGCCCGGGGATCATTGTGTGATCATTCTTTTTTGTGTGTGTGTGTGATCATTCTTAATAGGAATGCCACTTACAAATCTCCGGTAAAGATGGGAGAGTATTGGTTCCTTTCAGCATTGCTGCTTAATTTCCTGCAAGATGTTGAAGGGAAAGGATTACTTGTTATTCATCCTTTCCATGATCCCAGGGTTGTGGGATCAAGACCTGCATTGGGCTCCATGCTGGGGCTGCAGCCTGCTTAAGATTCTCCCTCCCCACCCCCCGACTGTGCCCCTCTGTCCTGCTTGCATGTACTGTCTCATTCTCTTTCTCTCTCTCAAGCAAATAAACAAACAAACAAACAAACAAATGATAGAGAACCTAAGTTTCTAAGTTTCATTTCTTCTGATAATCACTCTCTGAGTTAAGTTCCTCGCGACAAATTTGTAATCACAAGGTTCATCATAGAATTAGCTTACCTTCCGGCAAACCCGCATCTCAACAGAAGAGAAACATGCCGTGGCTTCGAACCTGTGTTTTAGCTGTTGGGCAAACAACAGCCTTATTCGCCTAGCGATGGGCAAAATAAAGGCAGGTAAACAAGTAACCTGGGAAATGACTTTCCTCAGCTCAACTTTGCCCACAAGCTGGCTAAATACGGGCATGCCAGGTGGTGCATGTCGGCACTATGAAAACCTGTTCATGATTGGATTTGTTTTATTCACACTTTTGAATTTTTTTTTTTAGGCAACCTCCCGACTTCTAGTAAATTACCCGGAGCCCTATCGTTCTCAAATATTGGATTATCTCTTTAAGGTAATGAAAAAATAATTATTTAATGGCACCTGTGATATGTTTGAAGCTATGGTGAATTTCAGCGGTAGAATTGGTCACCTTCAAATTTCTAGCTTTTAAAAAAAATGGAAAATTACTTTTGGATTAAGTGGCTGTTGATTTGAAGTTGGTCTTCTCATCTGTCAAACCAAAGGCAGTAATTAGTCACTGTCATGTTTTGTCCTTCATGCGGTGAATCACAATGTTAACACTCCTCCTTCTTTCCCCAGCCAAACTTCGGTGCCTCTTTGCATATTCTAAAAGTGGAGATGGGTGGTGATGGGCAGACTACAGGTAGGAGATTTGGGAAATGGGTTTATTTTCCTTCAGCACTTTAATCTCTACCTAACCTTAGGGACTGTGAATCAGAATGTAAACGATATCAACATTTTTGATGTTGATCATTGCTTAGTACATTCTTATTGTTCCTCTTTTACTCTACTTAAAAAAATATTATATCAAAATACTCACTTTTCCCATAAAATGGCATTTGGACTTTAGATGGCTTATTTAGTTGAATTAATTTGTAGCAAACAAAACCACAGTTTTTAAAAAAGCTATTTTCACGAGGCAGAGCATAGAGACAGGAGTTTTTATTGAGAAATTAAAAAAAAGAAAGCTTTTACCATAGAAAGCATGTAAAATATTATTATGTTATTAGCTTTAAATAAATTTGTGGCAAAAATATGTCATCAGTATTTCAGAGATGCAGTTTTTTTCTCTTTTATTTTTTTATTTTTTTAAATATGTTTATTTATTTTTGAGAGAGAGGGAGAGACAGAGCGTGAGCAGGGGAGGGGCAGAGAGAGAAGGAGACACAGAATCCGAAGCCGGCTCCAGTCTCTGAGCTGTCAGCACAGAGCCCGAAGCGGGGCTTGAACTCACGAACCATAAGATCATGACCTGAGCCGAAGTCGGACGCTCAGCCGACTGAGCCACCCAGGCACCCCAGCCTTTTCTCTTTTAAAAACAAAATTATTTTTAGCCACTAAATTTTCAGTCTTCACTGTCACCATTTTGATTGACTTTATGTAGAACATGTGGTCAATTAATGTACAGGAAGAAGAAAATTCTCCCGATGATGATGCAGCTTATTATTTACAGGCCAGATTCCATTGTAGTGAACTTTACAGTATTGTCTCTATACATGTGTTCCTGTTGGTGACTCGGGAGTAACTTTTGTTAAAGAGATATGTCTCTGTGGTGGCATTAGTGTTTAATTAATATTGAAAGCAAAAAATGCAAATCACAAATGAAAGAAACCTCTATAAGGAAAACTTTCCCCAAGTTATTGTAAGAGGACATGTATTTTATTGTCCACCCGTTGATGCAGAATTGATAATGACTGGCCATCTTCATTTGCTGAAGTGAAATTCTTCAGGTAGTTCTTGTGAATTCTGATGTTTACCTTTAAGAGGCAAGGCCCCACTCCTCGTGAGACCCTTCCTAACAAGGGCAGATGTTTGTGAAATGTGGTGACATATGAGGACAGATACCGGGATATCAGTTATCTACCTTGACACACTATGGAGGTTAGGATAGAATTTTCTTACAGAGGGGTTGTGTAGATGTATACTCATTCCTTTTTTTTTTTTTTTTTTTCTCAAAGCTCTGTTGTCTTGGTATAACAAGGCACGTTATAGGCTCAAGGCCTGGGTGGTGAGAATGGGGCTAAGGAGCTCAAGATTTACATTTAGGATGGAGAAATTAAAAGCTGAGGTGATCTGAACTCAAAGTTGGACATGGGGACTTGAAAACTCCAGACAGACCAGACCAAAAGCCCAGGGAAACATAGTCCAAGGACTCTTCAGTTACATGAGTTGATAACACTTCTCCTTTTAACCCTGCTTATAATAGAAAGTTGTGGTTTTATTTTTCAAGACCTTTACGATACTTAGAATAATGAAAAAAGGTGAAATAATACACTTTGATCATGCATTGTCAAGTTATCTAAGATTATTCTTATTTGCCCATATCAGGATTGGAACCGGAATACACCTTCTCTGAAATGTGTGTGTGTATAGGGGAGAGTGGCCCTAGGAAACACCATTAAAGGGTGGTTTCCTTTCTCTTTTGCTCTCTCTCACGCAGATGGTACTGAACCCTCCCACATGCACTATGCATTAGATGAGAATTATTTCCGAGGATATGAGTGGTGGTTAATGAAGGAAGCTAAGAAGCGGAACCCTAATATTATACTCATGGGTAAGAAGTGAAGTTTGTAATGCTTTTGCAGTCTGTTTAACTTTCAAATTCTGAATTATTTATATGGAGTTACTCTTAATACTGAAGTACTAACCATGTTAATACTACCCTTATCCTACCAGCCGCAAAGCCTGTGCCAGGCTTGATCCTTTCTTTGCCTTTATATTTTATGTCTGCTCTTTGTATGTAATACCTCTGGAGTAAGGCATTAATCTTCCCATTTTACAGAAGCAGTAGGGGCTTAGAGAGGTTATGCCACTGACTTAGGTCAGATAGTTAGTAAATGCCAAATTCAGATATAGAACCTAATTCCATTCTTGTGATGCTAAACTAATTTCCTCAACAAAATTTCTCATCAAAATTTGTAAAATTTTGGGGCAGAGAGAAAATTGTCAGTAGGCGTTATAGTACATCCCAGCTCTTTGCGAAATTATGCATTACATGCGGTAGTAGGTGCCATTTCTAGAAGGCGTACACATAAAGTGTATGTTTTGAACCTCCACAGTGTGGTGGGCACTGTTCTAGGCATTGGGGATACCCAACAATCCAGCCGCTACCTTCTGCCCTTTCGGAGCTTAAGCTCTAGAGGCAGCATCGCTGGAAGATTTCTCAACTCGTACTACTGCATTCACTTTACAGGTTTCGTGTGGCAGTGCACAGACCCGTAAAATATTGCAGAATACACAGTGATGACATCCTTGCATAGTTTGAAATGAATTTGATTTTTTGAAACAGGCTTACCCATTCAGCCTTGTGAGTGAGATCAATGAAAATTCATTTTATAGGCTTGATTTCAAGTCATTTTCAAGGTCATTTTCAACAATCAAAGGACAAGCACGAGTTTTTCTAAATTAAAAAAAAAATGAGGAGTCAGTGTGTTCTTTCTAAATGGTCTTTTGTAAGAGATTCCAGAAATGTTGTGAGCAGTAAAAAAAAAAAAAAAAAAAGCATCGTTGACTTCAGCACGTACTCCCCCATTGGGCTGCTTTCATGGTCAGTTCTCATTTAAATGTAGAAAATCTGGCATGCTGAACCATGTTCTAACAAAGACTTACACATGGTGGGCCTATAGAATGTATTTGGCATTTCATTGTTTAAAAATGTTCCAGTATTTTAATGTCACATTTTTTATGGGATACACACTTAGGCATTCATTCCTCCTGAGTTTAGAAAAATAAGCATTTTGTTCTTTTAGTTTTGAATTTTTTCTGTGGTGAACTCGATTGTTTTTATATGTATATATATAAACAATTGAGGAACTTAACGGTTGAGCTTATTTTGATATGTTAGTAACAAAATTAGGATGTAGAATTGTAATTAGTGCTTATCTACTGTTCTCATTTTCTTCCTTAAAAATAATAATTAGGGTGTTGGAAGAATGTGGGCTATTTGATTTATATCATACCACAAAGGGGTATTTTCCTGTTGAGACATTGGCATTTATATTGATAATGATGACAAACTAGTTTTGTTGAGTTTGATTATCTGACTAGTTAGTATTTTAAGGAGACTTAAGTTTTAAGAAGATGTACTAGTGAAAGAGGAATTTGTATTATATTTAACCTGTAGGAATACTTAGGCATAAGCCTTTCAGAAGAACTCCTTGATTTGACTTCAGAGGGAAGAAATTGTATATTAAATATCCCTATAGCAGGCAGTGGGCATGTTGAGTTAAATTGTATGTTACATTTCTTTCCATGGGTAAGTATCTTCAAGAGGGTGTGTTCTTATTTCTTTTTCTTGAAAGAGCATTTGGAATTATGGAACCAGACTCTAGGGCTCAGGAAGGAGTTCCTGAGTTCATAAACTGGAAGGGATTTTGAGAATACACACAAGATATATAAGCTTTCCTCTAATAAGATCTCTATTGGCTTTTTGTTTACCCTGTGTTCTTTTTGGTTTCTTTTGCCTTGTTTTGGATGGTTGCCAGCACTGTAATACCCACCCCACCTTTACCTTTTCCTTCCTACAGGGTTGCCATGGTCATTCCCTGGATGGCTGGGGAAAGGTTTCAACTGGCCTTATGTAAATCTTCAGCTGACTGCCTACTATGTCATGACCTGGATTGTGGGCGCCAAGCATTATCATGATTTGGACATTGATTATATTGGGGTTGGTAATGTATTTAAACCTTGATTAACTTTTGGACTTTATTTGTAATTTCTTAAAGCAATTTGATTCTGTGGCATTTTGTTGCTAACCATTTTGTGGTCATGAGACCCAATTTGTTCCTTTGGCATCTGATAACAAATTAAGTATGTGACCTTTTATTCCTCCTCTTTTCCCATCCAAATTCTAGCCCCTTTTGAAAACTGTACTGAGTGTATACCTTCTCTGAACTTTTTCTTTCTTTAATTTTGATTTTGATACTACTCCAGCCCCAGTTCTCCTTGAAAGCTTTCCCTCCTTTCTCTAGTTATTCAAGAATACCACATTTACTATCTGGTTAATGATTAATCTCATTTTGCTCTCTGAATCTCCTGCTGTTCTAAACCAGACGGTGGCAAACTTTTTCTTAGTGGGTCAGAGACTAAATATTTTAGGTTTAGTGGGTCAAAGGCAGTATTAAGGATATTATGTAGGTAAATATATAGCCCTTTAAAATGTCACCATTTAAAATTGTAAAAACCATTTTTGGCTTTTGGGTTGTAAAAAATACAAATGGTGGGCTGGATTTGGCAGGCTGGCTGAAATCTGCCTACCCTGTCTTAAACTGTTATTTAACACCTTATAATGATTAAAAAAAAATGTAAAATCTGATGTCTTTCCAGCTGGTCTGTTGGCAGGCTGGAGGCACTGTACCTCTCAGAGCCCTACACGTACATGTAGTGGTCTCCATACATGTTTGCATATTAATATGCCATATGTCAAAATGGATTTTAAAAGTGTTCAGCAGTCAGAAAGCAATTATTGAGCTCCTACTGTGTTGCAGACACTGTAACTGTTGTATTCTAGGGATACCAAGATTAATAAGCCCTTAAGGAGTTTAGTGAGAGAGAGAGAAACTGGGTGCTGAAATTGTGATATCACAAAGGACATGGGGATAAGCCCAGGGTTGTAGGGAGCCAGAAGCAACGATATACTTTGTTTTTTGTTATCTTTCTTCAAACTATAATTGGAAATTAGTTTGTATTTGAGAACATTCTTAAATGTCAGGGTATTTTTTAATTTGTAGTGAAACTAATTGTAGATTTGGATCTAAGTAGCGCTTTATTATGGTAAAGTCACACTTGGAAAATGTTTCTGATAAAGAATGGGTAATTCACATCTCTTTTAGACTTATGTGCTGTGGTGAGGAGATTCTTTGATAAAAAATACTTTCCTGTATCACTAGAGTAAAATGAGTTATAGTGCCTAGACTCTAGGCCATCTCTGTTATTAACAGTTTTCTCAGATGCAAAACGAAGGTCTTGGATGTTCTCTTTCAATTCTAAAACCTCATCATGATTCTAAACCAGCGAGAGTTGTGCATCTTCCTTTTATCTATCCTCATTAAGAATTTGCCTTTGTGATGTAGCACATCACTGTGATCTTATGTGTGCTAAAAAAAATTACTTCTACGATGTACTTACAATACTTGGCTTTAGGTGTACTGGTGGGATCTTGTAAGAATTATTACAACACTCCCCACGTCTGTTAGGTCTCCAGTACCTAATATAGTCCCTGGCACGCATTACATTGTCAGGATTTGTTGAATGATTGAATGGATATTTCAGTTTTAGAAATCACTGGAATAAGTGACTTTTTGAAAAATATCCACCAAGTATTCAAGGTTTTAAAACATATTTTAATTGTAAAAAGTTATGTTGTCTTATGACATGTCTATAAATTCAAGAACAGGACATTCCATAAAGTACGAAAAATTGCTTTTTAAGAATTTTTTTTAACGTTTATTTTTGAGAGAGAGAGAGAGAGAGAGAGAGAGAGCGCACGTGCGCGCACAGGGAAGGGTCAGAGAGAGAGGGAGACACAGAATCGGAAGCAGGCTCCAGGCTCTGAGCTGTCAGCACAGAGCCCGATGTGGGGCTTGAACTCATGGACTGCGAGATCATGACCTGAGCTGAAGTCAGAGGCTTAACCGACTGAGCCACTCAGGCGCCCCAGAAAAATTGCTTTTTAGATTATGTTAAAGATGATGAGAGCAGTGGTGTCTGAGTGATCATGTCTACGTTCTGACACTTCACTTTCAGTTCAGACTCTGACTTTCTGTTTTGCAGATTTGGAATGAGAGGTCATTTGACATCAATTATATCAAGGTCTGTACAACTTTAAATCTTTTTATCTTTAAGTTTTTGGTAAATAATTCCCTTATGGTACCATGGAAATTAGAAGTAGGAACGCTGTATTTTTTACAGCACAGATGTTTGTTTTGCTAGTTCTGACATAAAATTTGAGCAAAAACGTAGTCATGTTTAAATTCCTGATTAAAGTGTCTGTAATTCCCTGTGAACCCCGAGTTTCATTGTCTAAAGAGTTGTGTTGAATTTTCCCATTTTAAAATTTATTATTTGTAGAATTATGATGATGATTATAAAAACAGCAGCATCATTTTAGACTTTTAGGACTTAGAGAAATGTAGCTTCTTTTTGTTTCAACTGAGCAAAGGAGGCGAAGATGAAAAAGAACAAAGACCTTAGTTTGGGGTCTTGTAATTGCATCTCAGGGAGCACAGATTCTGGAGTAGCCAGAAAAGCGTCTCACTCACTTTTCTGGGGAAAGCAAGGAGTTTTTCTGAGAAAGAAGGAAGGGGTAGTTACATGATGTAGATAAAGAGGAGAAAAGAGAAAACTGCTAATTTGGTGCTGACCGGTTGAGCCACTTCTGATGACTATGTCATTGATTACTTTGTTGTGCTATTACAAACAAAACTATCCCTAGAAGGCATGAGTTAATTTTGCTGCCCTCATATGATCTGAATGCCAGTTGCTCTGTTGAAATATTAGGAGGAATTGCTTGTAAGACTGTTGCCACTTCTGGTCCAGTTCAAGAGTTCATCAGGTGGAAAGGAAAGTGGAACTTGAAAATGGGGCCTTTTATGTCCAGAAATTTTATATAGTTCCACATCCAATATCAAAATTTCCAGTATGCAGTCTCATTATTATTTTCTGTGGAATGCCTATTCTATTGGAATATTCTATATGTTTCTATCTGTGATTAACAAATAGGTGGCAACTAACATTTGCAAAGTATGTTATTTTTTGAGTCACTTTTCCTAAATATTTGCCTCCACTTAATTCTCACTCCCTTCCATACAAGGTAACTACTATGATTGCTATTTTTCAGGAAAGGAAAAACTGAGAATAATGACCCTCTGTCACTGGGAAACTAATGGCAATTTAACTTTTAAGGTGGAGATATTCTTTAGTTTACTTTTCAGTTCCATTTGTTTGTGTTTCCTCCAAGAAACACAGTTTTGTGGTTATATTTTGTTTCAGGTAAAAAATTCTTTAAGTGTCTTATGTTTTTATTTTTTTAAATGTTTTTATTTTTGAAAGAGAGTGACAGAGTGAGTGGGAGAGGGGCAGAGAGAGAGGGAGACACAGAATCTGAAGCAGGCTCTAGGCTCTGAGCCGTCAGCACAGAGCCCAGTGTGGGGCTTGAACTCATGAGCTATGAGATCATGACCTGAGCCGAAGTCAGATGCTTACCTGACTGAGCCACCTAGGGGCCCCTAAATGTCTTATGTTTTTGAGCAGGTAATATCCACTAAATTTCTTTCATTTATTCCCCAGCAGGCATTGACTCAACTCCAGGCTTGTCAGTCCTTCCCTATGTACTTGGAAGATAAAGATAGAAAAAATACTGTTGCTGCCCAAGAGGCACTCACATTTGGGGACTAAAGAGTCCCACGTGGACAACTGAAATATCAGTCCTAAGTTCTCTAGAAGGATAATGCCCAGGCAGGGTTGTCAGAAGGTGCAGAGAGGAGATGACATTCTGCTTGGGTGGATTAGGGAACTCTATTAAAGGAGGTGACCTGGAGTTGGAATCTTCAATATGGGATGGACAGGAACTCCCCTTGTTGCTAGGGCAGGTGTGGACACTGCAAAGAAGTGAAGATTGAGAGTACAGGGATTTGGGGGAGGAGCAAGGATGAAAGGTGGAGTAGATGAGCTGGGGACTCTGAGCCTTGCACAGCCCAATGTGTTCACTGGGAGCAACGGTGCACTTCACTCTGTAGCCATGGGGTTTGATGGGGTGGCTTGCAGCCAGGGCCTGTAACTCAGGGTCAACTCCAGGCTGCAGGCGTTATCTATCAGTGTAGTGGTGAGAATGTGGTGGAGGGGGCGTTGTGGGGTTATGGGAGGTGGAGCAGGGGGCTAGTATAAGATGGAGGCTCAAGGTTAGTGAAAAGCTGTGGCTTCTGGGAGCACAGGGCTGACGAGAGCCGCAATAGCCCCGAGTGGAAGACAAATTAGTGCGTGTGTCCTGGGTGACCCTGCGGTTGGCACAGCTTCACGGCAGGGTCTTAGCAGTGAAGGTGAGGAATTGTCTGTCTATGCAGATTTGACATTTCACAGCTTACGGTTTTTTCCTTGCGACTATACATGTGTCTCTCTAGTTGTGTCCGCTTCATATGAAGGAAGCATTAAGAACATTAGAATCTGGTTTCCTTTTTCTTTTAAACTAATGATCTGCAGCTATGGTGGTGGTTTTATTTATTTTACTATTAAGGGTCTGTTGTGGATTCCATTAAAGTCAGAGGGAAAATCCCTCTAGAACATTTTTACCTCTTTTTTTTTTTTCTTTTTACATTCCCACCAAGTAAATTATCTTAATGATAGTGCTTTTATTTTCCAAAGGAGGCACATTTCTATTGAGAAATAATACGGACACTATCATCCAGGATGCTGACTTTCGAAGATACTTCAGCTGTTGTGGTTGTAATTCAACAGCTATAAACACAGTTGTGAACTTCTCTGCATTCTGTTTATCTTCCCAAAAGGTGTTAAGAAGGATGCTGAACTATCAAGGTCTCCATCGAGTGAAAATCATAGCAAGTGACAATCTCTGGGAACCCATTTCTGCTTCTATGTTGCTCGACACTGAGCTCTTGAATGTGATTGATGTTATAGGGTAAGGACGGTTTTCCTTTGAAAACTTAACAGTTTCTGATTGCTTGCTTGGGATACTGACTTTGTTTTTGCTTTTCCTTCCCACCTGATTACATTTGCAGAGGTAGCTTTCTTGTATTTACTTAACTAAAGCATGTATAACTGATACTTCATTCCTTTTTCTTTGAAATATACATACAGTTGACCCTTGAATAGCACAGGTATGAACTAAGCCAATCTGCTTATGTGTGGAATTTTTATGGTACTGTGAATGTATTTTCTTTTCCTTATTATTTTCTTAATAGCATTTTCTTTTCTCTAGCTTATTGTAAGAATACAGTGTACAGTAAATAGAACATACAAAATATGTGTTAATGGCCTATGTTGTTGGGTCTTCTGGTCAACAGTCTATTAGTAGTTAAATTTTAGGGGAGTCAAAGATTATACTCAGATTTTCAAATACACATGTTGGGGGGCAGCATGTTGCCCAAGGTTCATCTCTACTTTGGGATCTTTCTATGAATGAAATGTATTGGTACTTTACAAATATTGTGTTAACGTTTGGGGTAATGAAGCATGGCTTTGTTTAGATTAAGGGGCAGGGTAGTTTTTAAATTTTAGAAATTACAAATGGCAGACTTCCTGTGGTTGGGAGTTCTTCCATGAATGAACACTTATGTAAATGGTACGGCATGAACCCTGACCATGGCTCTTGTCATGTTTCCTCAGCAGGGTAGCGTTGACCCTGCTTCTTAGTCCAGCTCTGCCATTTAGTCCTCTGGGTCTTGGCCTTCCTGAGTTCCAGCAGTAATTTTTTCTCTGTCTTATTTATTTGCTTCTTTCCAGTCTTATTTAGAAATAACTGATGTACATTACTGTGTAAGTTTAAGGTGTATGGCCTGATGATTTGATTTACATATATGTGAGATGACTACAAAGGTTTGGTTAACATCCATCATTGCATATAGATTCAGTGAAAAGGAAAAGAAAATTTTCCTTATGATGAGTGTTCTTAGGATGTACTTTGTTAACGACTATGTATCGCACTCAGTGTTAATTATAGTCATCATACTGTACATTACATCCCTAGTACTGACTTATTTATAATTGGAATTTTGTACCTGTTGACAACCTTCCTCCAATTCCCCCTCCTATCTGTGACGTAGGAGTATTTAAAAAAAATTTTTTTTTTGACATTTATTTATTATTGAGAGACAGAGACAGAGCGTGAGCATGGGAAAGGCAGAGAGAGAGGAAGACATAGAATCCGAAGCAGGCTCCACGCTCTGAGCTGTCAGCACAGAGCCCGACGCGGGGCTCGAACTCGCAAACTGTGAGATCGTGACCTGAGCCGAAGTCAGACACTCAACCACCTGAGCCACCGAGGCGCCCCCCCTGACCTGGCAGTATTTTTTAAAGTGAATTTGAATTTTGTTTGTCATAACAACATATCACATTTGAAAAATAGAATACACATATGTGTGTAATTGGTTCTTTATTTGGTGTGAAGACTGCTTGACATGTGTCTTTTTGTTTTGAATGAAGAATTTTGAATGTACACAAAGTAAGCAGAATAATATAATGAATATCCGTGTTCCCATCACTCAGTCTCCATAACTGTGACCCATGCCTAGTTCTCCATCACACATACCTGTCCATTCTGTTACCTGAACTTGGGTTCATCTGTTGGTGGCTGTGGGGCCAACAGACACAACCAAGCTAAAGAATAGGGAAAGGAAGGGTTTTATTTGTAAAGTAAAGGAGAAAAAGTAAAGGAAAACACCTGGAGTGTTTCCCAGAGCGGTGTCTCCTGGAACAATAAAACTGGGGAAATTTTAGGCTAAGGGTACCTATGTATTCATGAAGGGACTTGTACTATGAGGCATTCAGCATAGAATTGGGGCAGAAGTCATCTTAAGATGACAGAGTCCAGGCCTCAAAGGTCAGCATCATCACTTCTGGGTATCTGAGCGCTCAGAAAGGTTTAGATCTTGCAAAGATAGCTCAAGAATGTGCGTCAGGTCAGTCTTTGGTTTTGAACCAGCACTGGGAGATTTACCACTGATTCCTAGTTCCTGATGTGATTAGGTTATCTCCTGGTCTGATAGTGGCTGTTTGTTCTTACGTTTTTTTTTTTGTTCCCTTAAAATTGTTATCTCCTGGCATCTATTGTTCTGCAATTTCAACATATCTCAGGAAGTTCTGCAAGAAACAGGCTTTGGGCAAATAGTGCTGGTCAGTCAGGCATAGATCACAAGATGGCTGGGGGCCCACGATGACTTTTCTTACAGTCAAGGAAGATTGTCTTGTCTTTTTTTCCTCGGGGACCCCAGCTCTTTCCACTTACAGTTCCTCTCTTCCTTTTCCCACATTATTTTGAAGCAGATTCCACACACATGTTATTTCTTCCATACATGTTTTAAGACATATCTCTGAAGATAAGGATTCTTTTTCTTTTTACCATAAGCAATAATACCATTATTACATCTAAAAATGTCACAGTTTTTTGATATTATCAAATACCTGTTTTTGTTAGTTTATAGTTCTATTTGATTGAATCTGGATCCAATTTAGATTCATACACTGGGATTGGTTGATATTTAAGTCTCTTCTAATTTTTCGGTTCTTACCCCACCTTTTTATTCCCTTTCATTTGTCAAAAAAAGCTGGATTGTGTGACCTGTAAAGTTTCTCACAGTCTGGATTTAATGGTTTCATCCTTTCAGTTTGGTTTAACCTGACCATCTGTTCTGTTTCCTGTTGGAAATTGATAGAAGCATGGTTAGGTTAGATTTAAGCTTTTTCTTTTCTTTTTTTTTTTTTTGGCAAGAAAAGTAAGACGTATTTAAACATTTCATACATTGAAATTAGAATATAATTTTTGCCTTTATTGTTAAAACTTTTCATAAATAGCTGAAGCGTTGAGAGGAAAGAAAGTTGTATTGATTTTGAATATATTTGGCTAGGAAAAAATATTTAAATGAAGATAATGGGTTTTACTGTATCTTCATGAACAAGTTGGATGTTTAATTCATTTTATCTTTATTGATGTGGGTTTCTAATGCTACACAAACTCCTTTGTGCAGTGCTTTAGCTCTGCTTTATTATTTTCTAATTTTATTGCACTGTGGTCATTTAATGCTGAATTTGTTTTTCCAAAAACTTTCTCAGGAACTTCTTTTTGTATTATTATATTAGGATGTAGTCTCTATCCGTATATAAGAGTTAAGTGTATATTCTCTACCTTTTCTACCTTACTGATTGCATTGTTTAGATATTCTGTATGCTGATTATTTTGTTCACTTGACCATCCAGGTTTACCAAGAGTGTTAGTTTCGTCTCACTAGTGGGTTTCAGTTTCATGCGGTTTATGCTTATGAAAGTTGCTGCTGTGTTATTTGGCACCTAGGTATTAATAAATGTCTTCTCTTCATTCTGGTTTGTAACAGTTGACCCTAGAAAATGTCATTGTTTGTGGTGCTTGGTTGGCTTACTAGGAAAAACATGTGACTCTTGATCTCAAGGTCATGAGTTTGAGCTCCATGTTGGGTTTAGAGATTTTAAAAAAAAGAAAAGGAAAGACAATGCCATTCTTTGCTTCATTATGCTTCTTGGATTGAATTTTGCTTTGCCTATGACTAAGAGACCTCTGTGTTCTTTTCATTTATATTTGCCTGATCTGTCTTTGCCCGTAATTTCATCCTTTACCTTTCGAGGTCATCTCAGGTTAGGTGTGTTGCTTGCATTATAGCATAGATTCAGATTTTGCTTTTTTTGCTGCCCTAAAAAATCTTCAGAGTTTAATGAATAGGTTAAACTCATTTATATAACTGAAGGTTTTGTTTTCTATCCTGCTACATTGTCTTTTGTTATTTAATTATTTAAACTATATATATAATCATATAAAATCTTGCTCTGTGATTTGTTTTCTTTGCACTTCTAAAAAATATTTATTTATTTATTTTGAGAGAGGGGAGTAGGGGTAGGGGAAGAGAGAGAGGGAGAGCGAATCCCAAGCAGGCTGTGTGTTGTCAGCATGGAGCCCAACGTGGGGCTCGATCTCACAAACTGTTGGATCGTGTCCTGAGCCAAAATCAAGAGTCGAACGCTTAGCTAACTGAGCCACCCAGGCACCCCTTGTTTGCCCTTTTTGAAGGAGGTTTCTTTTTTGTTATTTAGCAGGGTTTGGCTTTTGGTTCTATTGATTGCATTTGTACTGACACCTTTATACCAGTGGGTCTCGGCTGGGGATAATTTTGCCTCCCAGAGTACAGGTGGTAATGTCTGGAAATATTTTTGATTGTTCCTGGCATGATAGGTGGAGCCCAGAGATGTTTCTAAGTATCCTCCCAAGCACTAGATAAGTTCCCCACAACAAAGAATTATCTGACCAAATGTCAGTAGTGAAGTTGAGAAACTGTTTATACTAATCCTCTTAGTTTCTTTTAGTTATTATGTATTGGTTTACTATACACAATGGGAAAATTATTTCATAACTTTTTCTTTCTCCCCTTCTCACACCAACAGTGGAATTTTAATTACCAAAATTTCTTAATCTTTGGACTTTTACATGAGCTTAAGCTTCTACTATCTTGATTTGTGAGCTGCAAGCTGTAACCTTTAACTCCCAGCCAATTGGCAAGCTTTATTTACATTTCATTTTCTTTTCTCTTCCTATTTTGCATCCACTATATTAGTTATACATTATCAGAACATGTAACGTTTATGTACTACTCAATTACTCTTTCTTTTAGTATATAGTTCTGCCATTAGGCATATGCAGTGTTCACCTTCAAGTCTTTTGCTGAAGTTTCTTCCCTAGATTCTTGGGTGTCCCAAGCTTAATATTTACCATATTTTTTCAGGAAGTGCTAATGGAAACAATATTTCTTGATCTCTTACATGTTTATTACTATTTATCTGTGGCCTTTATATTTGAAGGACAGTTTGGCTAGATATAAAATTCCTGCCTCACATTTTTTAAATACTTGAATGTCATAAAATTTACTCCATTGGTTACTTATGTAAAATGTTGCTGCTGAGAATTCTGATGCTAGACTTCTTTTCTTTCTTTCTTTCTTTCTTTCTTTCTTTCTTTCTTTCTTTCTCTTTCTGTTGTTGTTTCCCCCTCTCTTGGACCTCTCACCTACTCAAATGCAGAAGAAGCTGCTGGTGGTCTACCAAAACCTATCCTGTTCTTCCTGGGCCCAAGGCAAGATTCTTAGCATTCTTTGCAGTTAAGATGTGGCAATCTGATTAAGTTCCTGGTGATGAAATGAGAGCAAAAAATGATAAGAAACACCCCAGGGTTCGTATTCTAGGATATTGGTACATTCTCTTCTATCCGTTTTCCTTCCTACTGGCTGGAATCTGTGGCAACCAGTTGAGCGTGGAGAAGATATACGAGCTGCTTCCACCAACCTTGGCTCTCAACTAAGGATGATCATATGGAAGCAAAGAGTCTGAGGCATCTAAACAGTGTTACTTATTTTTTTGGTATAAATACTCTGTTTTGTCCCTGAGAATTCCATATCTTTGCACAATGGAAATAGTGAACAAAAACAAAAACACCCCCTCATGTTAGTCATTGAAACTGTCTCCAAGAATAGAAAATATCCTTTTGTAGATATGCTTATCTTATATGCCAGTATAAGGAATTACTTCTATTTCCATGGTGGGATACTTGATACTATAACTTGATCCCTTGGATCACTGAACTATGTCAGACATAACCATCGCTAGCTTCCATGTGTTAGGATATCATTTACATGGTTTTAAACTGTTTTCATAGACCAAAACAGGTTGTGGTTTAAGCAAGATAGGTGCTTATTTCTTAAATAAAAGTATAAAACGGTATACGGGAGCACAGAGCAGCTCTGTTCTATAAGGTGCTCTCTAGTTTCTGTGCTTCTGGCATTTAGTGTATTATCCTTGTTCAGACTTTTTGTTTTTTTTTCCTTATAAATGACTTGGCACAGTTCCTGTGGATCCAAAGAATATTTTCCCTTAACTCTAACGTCAAGTAGTTATACACTATTTACCACTTCTAGGTATATAGTACATGCCTTTTCAATATCTGTATTTAAGTGTTTTCTTATTTCAGTAAGATCCCGCTCCATGACTTTGATTTATGTCTTTGGATCTTGTTTCCATATTACCTTTGTTCCATATTTATCTGAAACCATTGTTACCTCTTTATTTTGGCTTGATTCTCTATAATGTTATCCTTGCCATCCCCTGTTTTCCTTTTGGTGTTTTCCATTTCTGTTCTATCTTGTGTTCCTTTTCCTAAAGTATGTTTTTTATAATTATTCTATAATTCTCTCACTTTAGTCTCATGTACCTCTGTTGTCTAATAGCTTCATTTCCTTAAAATTTTTTTTAATAAAGTATAACATACATACACATGCCTACATCCGTACGTAAAAGTACATAAATCCTAAGAATATAGCATAATGAATTGTCACAAGGTGAACATACCCACGTAACTACTACCCAGGTCTAGAAATAGAAAATTATCAGTATCCAAGTAGCTCTCTCCTTAGAAATCTTTCTAATCATTAGCTCCTCCTTTGGTCCCAAAGGCAACTGCTAATGTTAGCTCTAACACCATAGACTAATTTTGCCTGTTTAAAAACTTTATTTAAATGGCATCTTAGAGTATCTTATTTTGATCAAAACTATATTTTTAAGATTAACTCATGTTGCCAGGTATAGATGTAGTTCATTTTCATTGCTGTTTTGCGTTCAGTTGTGGGAATATACCACAATTTATCTATTCTTTATAAATGGTCTTTGAATTATTTCTAACTTTTGGCTATTGTGGCATAATGAGATTTTGCTCAGGAGTTATTGATTCTGTGGCTGCTACTTCCATAGGAAGAGTAGATCTCCCTGCCGCATTCATGTTGTACTTGGCCTGCATTACATTTATAAATTCTTGTTTCGTACTCACTGTGCTTTCCGGGGTCAGCTCCCTCTGGGCCCCATTCTCCTTTCTGCCTGAATGTTGTCTCTCCCTCACCCTGGGTGTTCTTGTCTCATTCAATTTAGACTCTCATTCAAGCAGCTTATTTTCACAGTGAGGCTCTACCATTCCGGATAGAATTATTTGCTGTTTATCTCTGACATTGTTAAGGGTTTAAACCTGTATTGTCCAATACGGTAGCCACTAGCCACAGTTGGCTACGGGGCACTTGAAATGCAGCTAGTCTGAATTTCGGTGTGTTGTAAGTATAAAATAGACACTGGGTTTTTAAAGCTTGGATGTTTTGGGGCGCCTGGGTGGCTTAGTCACGGTTGAGCGTCCAACTCTTGATTTTGGCTCAGGTCATGATCTCACAGTTCATGAGATCCAGCAGGGCATCGGGCTCCATGCTGACAGTGTGGAGCCTGCTTGGGAAGCTCTCTCTCCCTTGCCCTCTGCCCCTCCCCTGCTTGTGCTCTCTCTCTCTCTCCCTCTCTCCAAATAAATAAATAAACTTTAGGGGTGCCTGGGTGGCTCAGTCGGTTAAGTGTCCGACTTCGGCTCAGGTCATGATCTCACAGTTTGTGGGCTTGAGCCCTGCGTCGGGCTCTGTGCTGACAGCCTGGAGCCTGGAGCCTGCTTCGGATTCTGTGTCCGCCCCTCCCCCTCAGTGCCCCTCCCTTAACTGTGCTCTCCATCTCTCTTAAAAATAAATGCATAAACATTAAAAAAAATTAAAAACCACGTTTCCTTTAAAAAATAAAGATTTGATATTTTAAAAATGTAAAATGTTATTCATAATTTTTTATGTTGAATCATAGCATTTTGGATCTAGTGGGTTTAAACAAAGTATATCATGGGGCGCCTGGGTGGCGCAGTCGGTTAAGCGTCCGACTTCAGCCAGGTCACGATCTCGCGGTCCGTGAGTTCGAGCCCCGCGTCAGGCTCTGGGCTGATGGCTCGGAGCCTGGAGCCTGTTTCCGATTCTGTGTCTCCCTCTCTCTCTGCCCCTCCCCTGTTCATGCTCTGTCTCTCTCTGTCCCAAAAATAAATAAAAAACGTTGAAAAAAAAAATTAAAAAAAAAAAAAAACAAAAAAAAAAAAACAAAGTATATCATGAAAATTTCCCTTCTGCTTTTTTAAATGCAGCTGCTACAAAATTTAGCATAATGCACATATCGCCCTCCTCCTATTTCTGTTGGTTTAAAGGGTCATGGTATTGTATTTGTACCTCTTAGTGAATTCACTGTTTTCTATTTATCCCCGACTGAATGACTTCAGCATATGAAGACATTCCCGGTTTCACCAGCTGCCCTCTGACGCCTCCATGGAGGCTAGGGTCTGCTGCTTTGGGGCGCGACTGCCTGCTGTTCCACAGTTTCCACACCACACCTGCTGACCCTGGGTCAGTCCTGATGCTGCAAGACTCCTGGGGATTCCCTGTCGCCCACTTTTGATGAGGACGTTGTCTGTGGGTTTTCCCCTTTCCCATATCTGGTTGGTCTGTCTGCTTTCAGGAGGAGTCCTGGGGAGTTTCAGAAACTCCACCACGATCCACGTTGTCCACAAGTCCTAATTTCTCTTTTAATACAAATGTGTTCCCCTGTTAGGATAACTCTGATTTACTTCCAGTAATCTTAATTTTGTCATCTGAAGTTTGAAAAATCATGCCGTGAAATGACCAGAGATTTTTGCCTAGTTACATACATTAAAAACTATAAAGAACCTTTGCATTTTGTCGAACTAGTGATGGGTCCGGACGTTGGGAGAGACCCAGTTTTTAGTATCATTTTTTTCCCCTGTTTTGCTCAGATCATGTAGTAAATTACTCAGTTTTAATGTAACAGTTAACATTTTCTGAATGAGGGATGTGATACCTATTTCTGTAACTTTAAAAGATACTTTTTTCAGATTATAAAAATAGTGCATGCTTACTATAGAAAATTTGGAAAATGTAGAAACCTGTAAAGACAGACTTAGAACTTACACAGAATCCTAACATCTAGAGATCATTAGTAACATGATAGCATATTACTTCCCAGGTTTTTACTTTTTTCACAAGTATAATTGGACCACAGACACACCAAGAGTACATCTGGCTGAGGGACAACTGAATGAGTCTTAATATTAGTATGTGGCTGAATATCATGATCACAGAATGAAGCTCTGGGATATAAGAATGAAACTAAAATGCAGAACTCTGTTAAAATTATATTGTTCCAAAGATTAGTAACAGATACTGTTATAAAGATTAGTAACAGACTTACCGTGTTTGGCATTGTAGTGCCAGAACAATAATTTCCTAATCCTGTGAGGTACTAGCTTGCTCTTGAGGTCTCTGTAGTGTATGTTTACACAACCGAATTAGGTGTGTGTTTCCAGCTGAGTTCAGTGACTCTGCGACATCTTGGTAGTGCCTCGTTTTTCTTGAATACTTCTTTTTATGTCCCCTGTTCTCTGTTACGTGTTCTTTTCTTCCTTATGAAATCCTGGAATGCCAAATTAATGTTGTTCCATAATTCATCTTCAGGAGGTAGAATGAATTCCCAAATGAGACTTTTTTTGTGACAGATTCGTGATCTACATGGAATTAAATAACTAAAAACTAAAACAAGTCTTGACCATCATTTCTTTAGTGTAATGAATACTATGATACCAAACTTAATTATGATGTAATCCAGTCCCGATTATTCTGCTTGTATTGTTATTAAATTTTTTGTAAATAATTGTTGTCCTAAAAAGTACACGCTCATGTCCCTAAAATTACGTAGCTAATATGCTCTCTTGTTCTTGTGTTGACTGTTAGTCTATTTTCTACTTCACATTTGAGATTTCTCAATTGCTTTTATTTAATAATCAGTAACTTCCAAAATCATCATTAAAGCAGTATTTTACTCTTAGAATAATTAACATACGTTTATACTTTGACTGACTTTTCTCAAATAATGGAATAAGGGAGGGGTCTGTTACTCTGGGGATGGGTTACTCAACCTGTGAACTTTTGAGATTTCCACTGGATAATTCTTTGTTGTGGGGACCTGCCCTTGCATTATAGGATGTTTAGCAGTACCTCTGGCCTTTACCCGCTAGACGCCAGTAGCAAATCCTGCCCGCCTCTGCCTTCTCCACCAGGCAAAACCACCCGGGCTCAGAACCACCACTGCTCTGGGAGAATGATTTGTAGTTTAACCGAGGTAGTTTTTTCTTTTTATTCAAGAACGAACTCTCTGGACTTTTGTTGTGTTTGATTTTTTGTTTTTGCCTAGGAATAAATACTGAGCTGTCTTTCTCTTTGTCTACTCAGGGGTAGAAGTAGGGGAGGAGGTGCTACTTTATAAAATGGATTCATTAGTCTTATTTTTGACTTCCTTCTTACTCCTTCCTTTCTCCTGTTCTGAGCTCTCTACTTCCCCTGGGAATCTGAATTCTGTCTCCAGCTCATTCATCTCTTGGAGTGTCCTAGGCTGTGGTCTCCTCTGCTGCCTCCATCTGTCTATGTGCTTCCGTCCATTTTATGGTTTCTAGAAACAGAAATCTCTCACCCACTGATGATCTTCCTTCCCATTCTTCCTGTTGTTATAGGCTTATCGCATTTTAAGGGCATCCTGAGACACAAGAGTGGGAAGCAGATGCTTCCAGTTGGTGTGACCTCTATCCATAAGCTGCCCAGTGATTTAAAATAGAAAACACTGGTAAAGACGTGTTTTTTCTTTACTCAACAAATAGATATAAGTGGCATGTGCTGCCTTTTCCCATTTCCTCCCACCCTTTTCTTTTCTAGAGCTCATTATCCTGGGACCCGAACGGTGAGGGATGCGAGGTTGACCAAGAAGAAGCTTTGGTCTTCTGAGGATTTTAGCACTTTAAATAATGATGTGGGTGCAGGCTGCTTGAGTCGCATATTGAATCAGAATTACATCAATGGCTACATGACTGCGTAAGTTACTGAAAACTTTTAAACGTTTTTATTTTGAAAAATTTCAAAAACACAATAGGTAGAAGGAAAGTACAGTGGGCTTCTTATTTCACAGCCTAGATTCAGTGGTTGTAAACAGCAGTTTCATCTATACCTACATGTACACCTAAGCTTATGATTTTTTTTTTTATATTTAAATATTGTCAATATGTATCCGATAAAGTCAGACTTACTGAGATGTAATTGACAGTAAGATTCACGCAGTTCTATGGTTTTTGGCAAGCCACGTATACATTTTAATGAATAATTATAAACTCCATATGTCATCACCCTTCACCCCTAAATATTTTAGCATGTGGCAATACCTGGGTCCAGAGCTTCCCTGAAATCCACAGAGTCACACTTTCAGGGTTCAGTACCTACCAACCACTAACCGACATCTGAAGGAGTGGGCAAGCTTCCATCGGCACTTGCAGACGTCATGGAGTCCTAGTAGCGCGAGAGCTGAGACCTTGTTCCGTTTGCTTCGCATGCGTTAGTAGAGTGACTCCTCACAACGATCACGTGGGCTAGGCACACTTACTATCCTCATCTTACACATGAGGAAACTGAGGTCCAGAGAGGGTGAGTGGTGGAACCATGGTTTGAACTCAGGCAGTCCGACACTAAGCATTCTCAATCGTAAAACTCTGTAGCAGCTCAGAGTCAAGTTCAGAAAATTATAGCTTGAAACTGAGGCATTAAGAAGGCTGACTGTCAAAAGGAAAACAGGTATGGACGAAGCCTTTATTTGTATTTGACTCAAATTTGTGACATGTCTCGTGCTGATAAGGTGTGATTCATCTTCTGGCTGCACGACTGTTCAGTAAGAATCATACACCCAAAATACACTTACGTTTTTTAATTATGTGCTTCACCGTGAAAAATACCTAGATGGATCCAACACTGGATTTTTCACAATGTGAATGAATTTAGGTGACTTCTGTTTTCTTAGTTTGGGCGGTCATTTTTTGGTTCTTTACATATATTTATATAAATTCTGATAAGGTGTTTTTACTACAGTCTTCTAGACCTTTACATTTTGATCACAAGCTCTTTTGGTATTTCTCTTTTATCAAACAAACTTTTCAGCACAATTGCTTGGAATTTGGTGGCGAGTTACTATGAACAGTTGCCTTATGGACGATGTGGGTTGATGACTGCTCAGGAGCCGTGGAGCGGGCACTATGCTGTAGAACCCCCCATCTGGGTCACAGGTACGGTTCAGATTCCATTTCTTCCTTCCCACATTTCTCTCTAGGAGACAAAGCAGGAGACGAGAGTATATAAACTGTGTATGGGGGCATGGAATATTGCTCAGTACATTTTCAGGGCCAGCTTTGGAGGTACCCAGTAAATACATATTGTGCAAATAAAACTTGCTTGAAACCATAAAGCTGATTAGTTTTTGAAATGCACTATTAATTTTTTAACCTTATTTTTTGTAGTTGTATTACGATGGGTTGAATAGAGTTGAACAAAAGTTCAGAAAGGATAACTTTATCTCACTCTTGGAAAAAAAGACTTAGTATTCTCAAATTGACAGTGTGGTTCATTTATTATTACCAGTAACTCTAACTACGGTTATTCTTACTACAATTGTACCATTTAACTGGACTAATTAGTCAAAAGTTGAAATGTGAGATTGGCAAGTATTTTCATCTAAAATAGTAAATAGCTTGTTAGATTCAATCAGACTCAAGTCAGTAGACAGCTTTATTTATTTATTCATTTATTTTTATTTAATTAAAAATTTTTTTTTTAAATGTTTATTTTTGAGAGAGAGAGAGACACACACACAGCATGAGCGGGGGAGGGGCAGAGAGAGAGGGGGACACAGAATCGGAAGCAGGCTCCAGGCTCTGAGCTTTCAACACGGAGCCCAAAGCGGGGCTCAAACTCTCAAACTGCAAGATCGTGACCTGAGCCAAAGTCAGAGGCTTAACCGACTCAGCCACCCAGGTGCCCCTATTCTTTATTTTTTTAAAGAAACCCTTTTATCACTGTTTGTGTCTTACTCAGTCTTTTTCTGCTTTACTGTAGCCCATACCACTCAGTTTACTCAGCCAGGTTGGTATTACCTGAAGACAGTTGGTCACTTAGAGAAAGGAGGAAGCTACGTGGCTCTGACTGATGGCTTAGGTAACCTCACCATCATCGTTGAAACTATGGTAATTCTTTGTTGTTTTTATGAGATTAACTGTCTTCGTATTGGAAAAACAGTATAAAACACAACTAAACACCTTTAAAAACAAAAAACAAAAACCCAGCTTTACCGAAGTGTAATTCATATGTGATAAACAACATGTAGGTGAAGAAGAAACTTCTTCCTATACCGTCTTAGGTTCAGAAGCTGGGACCCCAAAAATTAAACTGATGAACCCCCACAGAGTAACAAGAGGAAAGAAAACAGTTTATTTGTGCATGCACCTTGCATACGTGTGTGGGATACTCTGATGAGTAACTAGGAGGGGTGGTCAGAGTTTGGGCTTGTATTCCTAGATTAGTAAGTAATGGATAGGGGACGAAAGGACACTTAATGGAAAATAAGTGCCTTTTTGGAAAGATGAATGGGTTTTCTGGAGAGCAAGCAGGAATGACTGTGGTACTGTTTGTCTGTACCAGACCGTGGTCTTCCCCCTGCCTTTAGGGCTGTAAAAGTCCTCTGTGGAAGGGACTTGGGGTAGGTTTTATTCCCATTCCTCCTCTTTGGGTGTAGATCCACCCTGAAGAGGAATTTTTGGCAGCCTTATTTCCCAGAGGAAAATAAGCTTTAGTAAGAGCTTTGCTTTTAGTAAGCTAAGGGAAGCTCAGAGAAGACTTTTTTCTGGCATCTTTTGAATCTCAAATACTTTCAACTTTAAATAATCTTTATACCACAGTGGCATAGTTTATGGTGGCATAATGTGATCCCCTTCAAACACATACTTAAAATGCACAGTTTTACAAGTTTTGATATGTAAATGACCAGTAAGCCATTGTCACAATCAAGATAGAGAACGTGTCCATCAGCGCCCCAAAAGAATACTCGTATCACTTTATAAATATTCCCTCTGTCCTGTGACTTCCCTGATCATTGCTTTTTGTCACTATAGATTAGTTTGCATTTTCTAGAGTCGTGTGTCAGTGGATTCATGCCGAATGTACTGTTTTTTGTCTTGCTGCTTTCACTCAGCATAATTATTTTGGGATTCAACCATGTTGTGTGATACCTATTGCTAAGTAGTATTCCGTTGTAAGGACATATGGTAGTTTGCTTATCTATTTACTTGTTGATGATGTTTGGCTCGTTTCTACTTTCTGGCTATTACACATAAAGCTGTGAACATTTGTGCACAAGTTTTAAATGGACATAGAGTTTTTGGGGGTAAATACATAGGAATGGAGTGGCTGGGTAATAGGAGATGTTTCTGTTTAGCTTTATATAGGAAGCTGCCAAACTGTTCTCCAGAGTGATTGTACTGCTTTAAATTGCCATCAGCGTAATAGGAGTCCCAGTTTTTCTTTATCTTTGGGAATGCTTGCTGTGATGAGCTTTAAAAATGTTAGCTCTTAATAGGTATGATGTACTATTTCATTTTGGTTTTAATTTGCATTCCCCTAATGACTGATGATGTGGAGCCTTTCCTGTGCTTGTGCTTCACGTATCTTCTTTTCTTTTGCCATTTTTGTTTCTTTCTTATGGTTGAATTATATCCTTTACATATTTTGGATACAAGTCCTTTATAGATATGTGCTTTGTAAAGATATTTTCCCAGTCTATAGTTTTTCTTTTCATTTTGTTAACAGTGTCTTTGGAAGGGCAGGAGTTTTTAATTTTTATGGAGTCTGATTTATCCATTTGTACTTTCGTGGAACATGCTTCTCGTGTGGAGCTAAGAAGGTTTGCATACAGGTGCACATCTGTTCTAGTACCATTCGCTGAAAAATCTGTTCTTTTCCCCACTGCATTGCCTTTTCACCTTTGGAAAAAAGTCAGTTGTCCATGTATAGGTGGAATTATTTCTGGACTCTATTCTGTTTCTTTGACCTAGCTATGTATCTTTACACTAGTACCGTGGTTACTCATATGTGTATGTGTGTGTGTGTGTGTGTACAAACAATTCCTACTAGCAGGTAGTCTTAGCCCTTCAAATTTGTTCTTTTTCAAAGTTGTTTTGTCTATTCTCAGTCGTTTGCATTTCCCTGAGAATTTTAGAATCAGCATGTCAGTTTCTACCAAAAAAAAAAAAAAAAAAAACAATACCCCCAAAAAACCCAAAAACCAAAAACCACATACAAAAAACAAACAAACAAACAAACAAAAAAACCCTGCTCAGATTTTGATGGGGATTGTCTTGAATCTTCAGATCAGTGTGAAGATAATTGATATTTGAACAACATCAAGTGTTCTAACTCTTTAACAAGACATAGCCTCAATTTATTTAGGTTTTCTTTAATTTCTCCAAATAATACAGTTTTCAGTGTACAGGTATTTCATATCTTTTGTCAAATTTTGACTAAGTCATGTTTTCAATTCAATTGTAAATGGCAGTTTTTAACTTTTTAATTCAATTAGTTCCTAGTATAAAGTAATACAGTAGATTTTTGTATAAAGATATTGTTTTCTGCAACATCACTAAACTCACCTATCGTTCCAGTAGCTTTTTTGTGGATTCCATTGGATTTTCTTTGTAAATGATCTACAAATAGTAGAAATAATTTTACATCTTCCTTTCCAATCTGGGTATCTTTTATTTCCTTTTCTTGTCTGATTGGACTGGCTAGAATCTCCAATACAGTGTTGAATGGAAATAGTGAGAGCATATATTCTTGGATCTCAGGAGGAAAGCACTGAGTATTTTACCAGTATGATGTTTTTCATGGATAAACTTTATCAGGATAAAGTTCACTTTTATTTGTAACTTCTTTTGAAAAAAATATCAGGAGTAGATACTGGATTTTGTCAAGTAGTTTTTCTACATTTATTGAAAACATTGTTTTTCTTCTTTTTTTAAAATTTAGTAAAATAATTATATTAACTGATTATTTAATTGAAATTTGATTCACATACTATGAAATGCAGGCTTTAAGGTATAGAATTCAGTGGTTTTAGTACATTTACAGAGTTGTGCAAGCATTACTGTTATCTAATTCTGCCACCCCAAAAAGTAACCTCATACCCATTTGCAGTCATCCTCCACTCCCTCCTCCCACGTCCCTTGGCAACCACTATTTTACTCTTTGTCTCGTGGGATTTGCCTGTTTTTGATAGTTCATATAAGTGGGATTATATAATATATGATCTTTTGCGTTTGGCTTCCTTCACTTAGCTTAGTGTTTTTATGGTTCTATATCAGTACCTCAGTATAATTCATAATATTCCGTCTTATGAATATGTCACATTTTGTTTATTCATTGATCAGTTGATGTATATTTGAGTTGTTTCCAATTTGTGGCTATTATGAATAATGCTAAGATTAACATTCATGTGTATGTTTTTCTGTGGACATGTGTTTTCATTTCTCTTGAGCATGTATGTAGGAGTACGATTACTGGGTGAAATGGTAACTGTGTTTAACGTTTTGAGGAACTGCCAAATTGATTTTCAAAGTTGCTGTACCATCTGACATCGCTACCAGCAGTAGGTGAGGCTTCCAGTTTCTCCGCATCCTCCCCAACAATTGTTATTGCTTGTCTCTTTGATTCTAGCCATGTTGGTGGTGTGAATTGGTCTTCATTTGTGTTTTACTAGTGACTGATGACATTGGGTCACCTTTTATGTGTGTATTTGCCATCTGTATTTCTCCTTTGGAGAAATGCCCACACAGACCCTTTGCCCATTTTTAAATTGGGATGTTTGTCTTTTTGTTTTTGAAATATAAGAGTTATTCACGTACTCTAGATAAAAGTCCCCTTATCGGGTATGTGACTTGTAGATATTTTCTCCCATTCTGTGGGTTGTTTTCCACTTCCTTTTTAAAAATTTAAATTTAATTTTTAAAAATTGTAGTGTAGGGGCGCCCGGGTGGCTCAGTCGGTTAAGCGTCCTACTTTGGCTCAGGTCAGGATCTCATGGTTCACAAGTTCCAGCCTTGCATCCGGCTCTGTGCGGACAGCTCGGAGTCTGGAGCCTGCTTCGGATTCTGTGTCTCCCTCTCTCTCTGCCCCTGCTCCACTCATGCTCGGTCTCTCTCTCTCTCCGTCTCAAAAATAAATAAAAACATGAAAAATTAAAAAAAAAATTGTAGTGTAGTTGACATATTATATTAGTTGTTTTTCACTTTATTAATGGTGCCCTTTAAAATACAAGAGTTTTAAATTTTGATGAAGCTGAATATATCCATTTTTCTTTTAGTTTTATGCTTTTGGTGTCCTATTTAAGAAATTATTACTTAATCCAAGACATGATATTTATACCCATGCTTGCTTCTAAGAGTTTTATATTTAGCTCTCACACTTAGGTCTTTGATCCATAATATTTTTTAAATAGAGGGTTAGGTATGTATCTGTAACTTCATCTTTTGCAGGTGAGTATCTAGTTGTTCCTTCACCATTTGTTGACTGTTCATTCTCTATTGAATTGTCTTGGCTCCCTTGTTGAAAATCAGTTGGCAATAAATGTGAGGGTTTTTTCCTGGACTCTTAATTCTATTGCCTTGGCCTGTGTATCTATCCTATGGGAGCATTATGTTGTCTTAATTACTATAGCTCTATAGTATGTTTTTAAGTCAGGATACATGAGTCCTCCAGCTTTATTTTTCCACATTGCGTGGCTCTTCTGGGTTCCTTGCTTTTCCATAGAAATTTTAGTATCAGCTTGTCAATTTTTGCAATGAAGCCAGTTTGGAGTTTGATAGGGATTACGTTTAACCTGTAGATCATTTGGGTAGTATTGCCACCATGACAATATCAAATCTTCCGGTGCATGAGTATGGGACATCTTTTCATTCATTGACATTTTTACTTCTTTTAATGATGTTTATAGGTTGCAGGGTATAAATCTTGTACTTCTTTTTGTTACAGTTATTATCTCTGAGTATTTTATTACTTTGGTAGAACTGTAAATGAATTGTGTTCTTCGTATCATTTTCAGAGTTTTTGTTGCTAGTGTATAGCAGTACAGTTGAGTTTTACATATTGATCTTGTATCGCACAAGCTTTTATGCTTTTTTCTTAGTTATAATAGTTTGTCTATATACAGAATTACGTCATCTGCAAAGAGAGAGAGTTTTGCTTCCTTGTTTTCATTCTAGATGCCTTTGATTTTTCCCCCTTGATTAATTGTCCTTTTGTAAATATTGAATAGAAATAGTGAGAATATGCATTCTTGTACTGTAGCTGATCTTAGGGGAAACACTTTCAGTCTTTCACCATTAAGGTGAAAGCATAAGGTTAGCTGTGGTTTTTTGGTAAATATTTTGTATAAGGTTGAAGAACTTCCCTTCTATTGCTAGTTTGTTGAGTGCTTTCGTCATGAAAGGGCATTGAATTTTAGTAAATGTTTTCTGAGTCTATTGAGATGGTCATGTGTTTTTTAATTTTATTTTATTGATACAGTGCATTATGTTGATTTTTGTCTGCTATACTAGCTTTGCATTTCTGGGATAAACTCCACTTTGTCATCATGTATAATCCTTTTTATCTGTTGCTGAATTTGATTTGCTAATGTTTTGTTGAGGATTTTTTTGTGTCCAAATTCATTGGAAATACTGGTACATAGTTTTCTTATAATATCTTTGTTTGGTTTTGATAGAATGGTAATACCCCATAGAGTGAGTTGGGAAATGTTCCTTCCTTTTATATTTTTAAAGAGAATTTGTGAAAGGTTGGTATTAATTCTTTAAACATGTGGTAGAATTCATCAGTGAAGCCCTCTGATTTTGGGATTTTCCTACAAGAATGTTTTGGTTTATGGACTCTATCTCTTCATACAGGTCTATTCAGATTTTGTGTTATTTTTGGAGTCAGCTTTGCTAGTTTGTGTTTAGAGAATCGGTCTATTTTATATATGTTACCTAATTTGTTTGCATATATTTGTTTATAGTATTCCCTTGTATATTACCTTTTTACTTTTGTGAGGTTGTTAAAAATGTTCCTCTTTCATTCCTGATTTTAGTAATATGTCTTCCTTTTTTTCTCTTGGTTCAAAAACCTAAAGGTTTGTCAATTTTGCTCATCTTTTCAAATAAACAACTTTTGTTTATGTTGATTTTTTTTCTCGATTTTTCTCTTTATTTCAATAATTTCCACTCTAACCTTTATTCCTTTCCTTTTGTTAACTTTGAGTTTAGTTTGCTCTTTAAAAAAATATATTTTTAATTTTCTTAAGGTAGAATATTAGGTTCTTTCTTTTTTTTTTTTTTTTTAATTTTTTTTTAACGTTTATTTATTTTTGAGACCGAGAGAGACAGAGCATGAACGGGGGAGGGTCAGAGAGAGGGAGACACAGAATCGGAAACAGGCTCCAGGCTCCGAGCTGTCAGCACAGAGCCCGACGCGGGGCTCGAACTCACAGACCACGAGATCGTGACCTGAGCCGAAGTCGGCCACTCAACCGACTGAGCCACCCAGGTGCCCCTCTTTTTTTTTTTTTTTTTAAGTGTATTTATCTATTTTGAGAGAGACCGAGACAATGTGAGGGGAGGAGCAGAGAGAGAGGGAGACAGAGAATCCCAAGCAGGCTCCATGCTGCCAGCACAAAGCCTGATGTGGGGCTCAAACCCACAAAACTGCGGCATCATGACCTGAGCTGAAACCTAGAGTCGGACACTTAACTGACTGAGCCATGAAGTCCCCTGAGATATTTCTTTTTTTAATATAGGTATTCAAAGTTATGAATTACTCTGTAACTAGTACTTTAGCTGTATCTCTTCAAGTTTTATTATGTTACATTTTAATTTTTATTCATCTCAAAGTATTTTCTAATTTCTTTTGTGATTTCTTCTTTGACCCATTGCTTATTTTAGGAATGAATTAATTTGTACATTTTTGTGAGTTTTCCTAACTTTTTGTTACTGATTTTTAATTTTATTCTATTGAGATTTGAGAGTATACTTTATATGATTTTAATCTTAAATTTATGGAGTTTTATTTTATTACTTTGCACATTATCGTGGAGAATATTGCATATGTACTTGAGAAGAATGTATGTTGTGTTATTGTTGGGTAGAGTGCTATTCTATAGATGTTTGTTAGATCTAGTCGGTTTATAGTATTCAAGTCTTCTACTTCCTTGTTCTCTCTGTTGATAGTGGTTAATTGAAGTCTTCAACTACTATTGTTGAATCATCTGTCCTCTTGTTTTGTTTTATATATTTGGGCTCTTTCTTATAGGTGCATATGTGCTTATATTTTTCTGATGGATTGATCTTTATATCATTATAAAATGGTCTCTCTAGTAACAATTTTTGTTTGTTTAAAAGTCTGTTTTGTTTATTACGACTCTAGCTATTCTTGTGGTTTCTGTTAATATGATACACATTTTCCCCTCCATTTACTTTCAGCCCCTTTGTATCTTTGAATCTCCTTTTGATAGCATAAAGTTGGATCTTGTTTTATTTTAAATGTACTCTGAACTTGGGGCCCCAGGGTGGCTCAATTGGTTAAGTGTCTGACTCTTGATTTTGGCTCAGGTCATGATCTCACGGTTTGTGAGTTCAAGCCCTGCATCAGGCTCTGCACTGTCAGTGCTTGGGATTGTCTCTCTCTCTGCCCCTCTCCTCATGCTTTCTGAGTCTCTCTCTCTCTCTCTCTCTCAAAATAAATAAATAAACTTAAAAAGATTGTCAGTGGAAGACATCCAGTGACTTCTTAAAAAAAAATGTACTCTGAACTTTTGATTGGATTGTTTAGTCCATTCATATTTAATGTTAATATTGATATAGTTGGATTTACATTTGTCAAGTTACTTTTTGATTTTTATATGTCTCATTTTTGTTGTTCATCTGTTCTTTCTTAACTGTCTTGTGTATTAAGTGAATATGTTCTGGTAACATTTTAATTCCTTTAATTTTTTCACTCTATTGTAGTGAGTTACTTAGTTAATGGCTATTCTAGGGTTGTACATCTTGACTTATTAGAATCTACTTTAGATTCATATTAACTGATTTCTAGTGAGATACAGAAATATTATTCCTATATATAGCTCTATTCTCCTTCCCCCTTTTTGTTCTGTTATTGTATGTATCATACTTCTATCTGTTACAAGCCTAACAAGACTTGTTATAATTACAACTTTTTATATAATTATAAGTCTTTTAAAAAATCTGAGAATAAAGGAGAGAAATGATATATTTATTTTAATCTTATTTACCATTTTGGTTGCTTTTATTTATTGCTGTAGATTACTGTGGATTTGCCACCATCTGGTGACATTTCCTTATTCTCATACAGTCCTCTCCCCTCTGTGGCTACTTTGTGCTATTATTGGCAATTATATCACATTTCTATATTTCATAAGCCCAACAATACAATTACATACATATTATTTTATGCAATTGCTTTTAAAATCAGTTATGGGAAGAAAGAAGAAATAGGCAGTTTTGCTGGCTTTTATAATTGCATAATTACCTTTGCCAGTACGTTTTGTGGATTTGAATTACTATGTGTGATCATTTGCTTTCAGTCTGAAATACTTATTTTAAATTTTGGCAAAGTTGTATCTGGTATCAACAAATTCAGTGTTTGGTTATGTGGAAATGTACTTTGCCTTCAGTTTTTGAAAGATGATTTTGCTGGAAAAAGGATTCTTGGTTGACTGGTTTTCTGAGCATTTTAAATGTGTTACCCTTCGTTGTTTCTGATGATGAATCCACTTTTAATCTTACCGAGGGTTTCTTGTAAGTGGTAAGTTTTTCCCTTTCTGCTTTCAAGATTTTCTTCTTTTCTTTGACTTTCAACATTTTTACTGGTGTCTGTGTACAACTCTTTGCTTTCACTCGTAGAGTTTGTTGAGCGTCTTGGATCTGTAGATTGTTTTTCATCAAAGTTGGAAAGTTTTCAGCCATTTTTTCTGCAAACATTTTTTTCTGCTTCTTTCTCTGTCTACTTTCCACTGTCCCATGGTGCATATGCTGGTACTTACTGGTCCTACAGCTCTCTGAGGTTCTGTCATTTTTCTTCATTTCTTGATCCCCTCCCCCGCCCCGCTTCTTCGGGTTGCACAATCTCCATCAGTCTGTTTTCATGTTCTCGAATTCTTCTGCCAATTCAGATCTACTGTTGATCTCTCTAGTGAATTCATTCCAGTTCCTGTATTTTTCAACGTCAGAATTTCCATTTGGGTTTATAAAGAATTTTAGTCACTTGATCGATATCGTCCACTTGATGAGACATTGTGATTATTCCTCCCTTCACCGTTCTTATTTAAGCCCGTTTCCTTTAGTTTTTTTAAAACTTATCTATGGACTACTTCGAAGTCTTTGTTAAATCCAACATTTGCTTGTTCTCACAGCCACTTCTGTTGCCTCCTTTTTTGTGTATGAGTCACATTTTTTTTGTTTCTTTGAATTTCTCATAATTTTCTTTTGAAAGCCCTTTTATAGATATGTAGCAGCTCTGAGTCCTGGTCCCCCTTCCCCCCTGGTCTGTTATTGTTTGCTTGCATGTTTATTTAGTCTTTGGCTGGAGTATTTTAGTGAGGTTTATTTCCCCCTGCACCATGAAGCCCCAGGTGTTGCTTCCTAGAGGGTGCAGCTATGGACCTGTGCAGGATCACCCTGGGATGGCAGTGGTTTCCCAGGACCTTCTTTGTCTCTTTCCTTTATCACACCTCTCTGTTAATTGCTGGTAGATTGCTCTATTGTTTTCAGCCCTGCCCTAGGACTTGAAATAGCTCCACAAACTGAACCAGTCAAACCCCAGTTTCTTTGCAGAGGTGGTGTCTGAGGTTAATGTTTAGGTTTAATCTGACCTCAAAAGGGTTCTTCTTAGCCGTCTGTTTCTGTGTCTTTCTGTAGCAAACTAGCTGGGCTGTGGTTAAGCTAATGTATCCAATGAAGGTGCCAGTCTCTTCTTATTTGCTTTCCCCCAGAAGCCCTATTATTTTTGAGAGCATCATTACCAACTATAACTGCTCTGTATTAGTTTCTTCGGGGAGACTTTCTAAGTTCTCGGTTTCACAGCCTGTCTGTCTCCCTGCACAAAAATCTCTAAGCTGAAGTTTAGAGCTGGGATGCAGACAAAGGTGTTCTCTCTTTGTAACACTGCTGCTTTAGGAACACAGGCGGAGGGGTGGAGGTTTGGCACCCTGGTACTCTCAGTATCCCAAGGTGAAACCACGAATGGGAGCTGTGCAGAGGAAGAGAGCACCCCCACACCCCAGCCCCCAGCCTCCTGGCCATACTTGCTGCTCCTTAGCATTGGCATCGAGTAACTGAGGGGGTGGGGGATGAGAAATCCTGAAACTCTGCTTCTCCCAGGAAGCTCCTGCAGCCTCAAGCTGTGAGCTGGGAGGAGGAAGCCCTGTGTTCTTGGCTATCCCTACTTGGCATGCAGCTTCTGTCGCTTGGCTAACAGAAAGGGACAGAGTGGATCGTGGTTTAAATGCCACGGGTTCTTGCTCTTTTTACTGAGAGTAGATTTTCTTAAATAGAAGTTTATTTGTTGCATGCCCTTAGGATCATTTCCATTTTTTCTAAAAATCCTTTCCACCGGTTTTGCTGGGGAGCAGCTTTGTGGAGCTCCCCACATTGCCATTCTGGAAGTAGGGCTCTGCTTCCGTTTTTTAGATGTGGTTTCCTTTAGCTCTTTGAACACATTTAAATACCTGATTTAGTGTCTTTGATTAGAAGTCTAGTATGTGGCAAGTAAAGCCGGGCTTGGCCAAACGTGGTTTCTGTTGAGCACTTTCATTCCTTCGTGTTGGCCACTCTTTCCTATTTTGTTTTGTTTTACAAATCTCATCATTATTTGCTGAAAACTAGCCATATTACATAATGTGATGTGGCAGCTGTAGAAATCAGATTTTCTCCCGTCTAGCATTTGTGATCGTTGCTTTTTATCGTTGTTGCCGCCGTTTATTTGCTTAGTGACTTTCCTGAACAAATTCTGTAGTTTGTGGCTTTATCGCGTGTGGCCACCGAAGGCTCTGCATAGCTACCTTGGCAATCAGCTCATACCGTGCAGAGGTTCCCTTCTGTTTGGAACTGGCACGTCTCCTGGCCTCTGCCCGTGGGCCACGTGGGCGTGTTGGGGGGGGGCACGCGTCTGTGCTCAGGCAGGCAGTGTACCAGTCTGCGGTCGCTTGGCTTCGTGTTTGACCAAAGCTTCAAGGCCGACCCGAGTTTCCCAGTGCAGCCATCAGGGCTATTCAGGTTATCCATATCTTCTTTAGGGAGCTTGGGTTTCTGTGTCTTTCAAGAATTTTTTCCATTTCACTCAAGTTGTTCAGGTTCTGGGCATAAAGTTACTGAAGTTTTTCCCTGTGGTTCCTCTAATATGTATATAATTGTATTGATGTCACCTTTCTTACTGTTGATGATGGCAAGTTGTGTTTTCTTTTTATCCTGATTTCCTGATTAGTCTAGCTAGAAGTTTATCAATTTTATTGATTTCTTGAAGAATCAGCTTGTGGTTTCTTGATCATTCTCTCTCATTTTTCTGGGTTTTGTTTACGTGATTTCTCCTTTGATCTTTATTTTTTTTTTCTTTCTTTTGCTTACTTTGGCTCTTAATTTGCTCTCTTCCTACTATCTCTGGGTGGAAGCTGAAGTGTCATATCTTTCTTCTGTAATCAGTGTTCAGTGCTGTAAATTTGCTCCTGAGTACTCCTTTCGTGGCATCCCACAAATCGTACGTTGTATTTTTATTTTGATACAACTCAAAATTCTTTCTAATTTCCCTTTTTGTTTTTACTTTTTCTTTGAAACATGGCTTATTTAGAAGTTTGTTACTTGGTTTCTAAATATTTTGGAATTTTTCTAGAGGGTTTTCTGTTATTTATCTCTGATTTCATTTTCTCGTGTGGTCAGAGGACATATTTTGTGTGACTTGAATCTTTTTGAACATCGAAACTTCTCTCATGGCTGAGAATATGGTGCTCCCTGGTAAATGTTGCACGTGCCCTTGAAAAGGATGTGTGTTCTGCTCTTGCTGGGGGAGGTGGTCTACAGATGTGAGTCCAGGCCAGCTCCTGGTAGTTGTGCAAATCGCCTCTATCCTTGTTGCTTTTCTGTCTAGTTGTACATCATCTATTGAGGATGAGGCATTGAAATCTCTAACAACAGTTGTAACTTTTTTATTGCCCACAAAGCCTGGCCTTCTGCTTCAGTGCTCTGGGATTGTTGAATCCCCTGAAGTGGGATTATGTCTCATAATTCTTTTGATCCCAGCCCATAGTAGCGACTATTTTTAGTAAAAAATGATGTTGTCAATTTGAGAACTGTTGGTTGTATGTACTTACTGAATTTAGTTGTGTATTTGAAGGTTATGTTAAGATGAGATGCCTTTTCGGTGAAAACATACAAGCATTTGCTTTTCATTTGATGCATTTTACGTGGAATACCATTATAATATAAAAATTAATATAAAATGACTCTGCAGTTTAGCTGTGACTTTAAAGTTTATTTCAGTCAAAATGCCAGGGAGCTTTACTTCTGACTAGGCATATTCAATAGACTTTCAGTACAGGTTATACTAGAAAAAAGTCTTTAGCGATATGAAGTAAACTCTTATTTGTCACCTAATATGTGCTATTCTATTAATCTTGGGCCTTAAATGTTTAGTTTTTTTTTTCCCTCTATAATAGCTTGTATATCATTTGGGTTACTTACGTGATTTTTTTTTTCTCCTAGAGCCATAAACATTCTAGGTGTATACGGCCGTTTCTGCCTTATTTCAATGTGTCGCACCAGTTTGCTACCTTCCTTCTAAAGGGCTCTTTTGTAAGTAAATATGTGGGACTTTTATTTTGGTTTTGATTTGAGAATTTATATATTTTATCACAGGCTAGCCCTTCTCAAGTGAAGTCTTATGTATGTTACCAGCAGCATTTGTACATAAATGAATAGAAGCAGTGGTGTTTTCTATCTGCTAACTGGTTTTAGTCAAACAGCGTGGAAGCCACTAGCAGGCAAAACTCTCCATGGCTTTGAAGAACACTCACCCAAAGTCGCTTGCAACAAAGTTGTTCTTGTTGGTAGAAGCATCAATTATGTAGTCTAGGGAACTTTCAAACTTTGATCTTTTCAGTATTCTGTACAAAGAAGCAACAACAACAACAACAGTGTAAAAAGACACAAGATTCTTATTATTTCTACCTATTGTTAGATTTGAATACAGAAAATACAGTGCCTTTTCTGACTACTAATTACGTAAGAATTGTTCTATTAATACCAGAAAATCCCTAAAAAGCATTTTACACAGGTACAATAGTGAGTATTTTTGAAGCAAAGGCACCAGAATCTTTTTAAATGTTTGCCAAAAGTCTGTAGTATTTACAGGACATAAAGTATTTGCTTGAACAATTTCTTCCTACTTTCAGAATGTTGCTATTGAAGACTTGAGGTAGGTCTTTGGCAAATAGAAATAGAGTGTGCATTATCAGCGCTTCATTCTTGCTGGTACTTACTCATTTTGGAAATCCTCAGAGGATATGATGAACCACTCAACTATGCTTTTTTTGTGTGTTTTCTCCTCAGAGTGAAATACCAGAGCTACAGGTGTGGTATACCAGACTTGGAAAACCATCGAAGAGATTTCTTTTCAAACAACTGGATTCTCTATGGGTAGTTTTCAAATAAATTCATATATTTTAAACATTGCAAACAGTAAAAGAGAACAGACATTTGATTAATGAATTAAGAATTTTTAATTTTATAACTGATTTTGTGGCTTAAGTATAATAGAGCTAAAGTTGTTCCCAGTGGGTGTGAGTGTGAGTGTGTGTGTGAGTGTGTGTGTGTGTGTGTGTGTGTGTGTGTGCATTTATAGAAATCCTTCTCAAGGCATAATAGGAGTGTGTGTGTTTATAGGTGTGTTTGCTCTTAGTATCTAGTTTGCCACAGTGAATGGTACCCCCATCCCTTGGCCGCCCAAGTCACAAAATTGAATCTCATCTGAGGCCGTCTTTTCCCACCTACTCTTTCTTTATACACCATCATTGATCAAGTATAGAGCATTCTATCACTGACATGTTTTTCTTACACGATCCTTTCTACTCCATTCCCACTGGCTACTGCTTATTTCAGTTCCTTATTTCCTCTCTCCTAAGATTTTGGAAACTACCTTCTGTTTTCTCAGCCTCCAGTCTGACTCTGTCCGGGCCACCCATCACACTGCGAGTAGAATCCAGATCTGGTTTTTGTCAATCCATTGCTTAAGTCCCTCAGTGATTTTTCCTGTGAGTTGACCTCCCTTAGTGTAGCACATGACCCTCGTTGTCACCTCATGGGCTAAAAGACTGCTTTCGTTTCTCTACGCGTGTTCTGCTAACATGGCCTGTACTCACGAATCTTCTTGCATTTTTCAGAGCATGGCATGTCACTTTACTCACCTCTGTGACTTTGCACATGCTTTTTCTTCCTTCAAAACTCAGCTGAAGTGTCGCTTCCCCTGAAGCTTTCCCTACCAGTCTTAGGTCACGGCCATCTAGGCACGGGTGCTTACTTAAACACTTTCCTCACCACACCGGGCACGTTGAGGATTGGAGACCTGCCTCATTTAGCTTTTTATCTCAGGTCCCTGCTACTGTGCTTAGCACATGGGGGGTCCTCAGTAAATGTTTCAAAGAACGAATTGGTCCAAGTAGGCACACTACTTCATGTAACTGACACAAATCTGCTTTTCCTGGAAACCGTTAATGTTCTGTGAATCAGTTAGTCACCATCAGTGATTGAACACCGGTCATATATTAAATTCTAAAAATGAACAGTCTGCTTTTTGTACAATAAATTGCTAGAAATAGGATATTAAAATTGATTTTCCCCCTAATATAATATCATTTGGGGGGTATACCTGAGCCAGAATATGGTGTTACATATTTCATAGGTCTGACCAACAATTTATTATTAAAGCAAAGATATGTTATAAACCCCTTTAATTCAAAGTAGGAAAAAAAGCTGCTCAAATTTCACAAAATGGGCATACACCTAATGCCTACATTCATTATGCAGAGGATTCTGGTGTCTTCAGAGATCTACATTTAGCATAGAACAGCTGAGATGTAGGGAGTGTTTCTTGAAGGTCATGCCCAGAGCTAAGCACTTTATAAACATTATCTTATTTAATCCTCACAACAGCCCTAGGAGGTATGTATTTCCCCCCCTCATTTTGTGGAGATGTGGCTTAAAGAGATTAAGTTGCCAAAAGCATAGATGTGACATAAACCTAACTTGCTAATTGAAATATGTATTGAACATGAAAGAAGCAGGACTTGTTTTTCTTAATAGTGGAAGGTTTTTTGTGCTTAACAGCTGGTTAAGCTGTTTATGGACTTTTCCACCTTAGTAAACTCCTAAGTACTAAATAGGCAGATCTCTTATTTACATGTATTGAACACACACAGGCTTTGAGAGCTTGTAGTCTAATGGAAAAGAACAGACTAATAGAAATAGGTTTTGGTGTTGTCTAGTCATCCTTCCCTCCATGTAGTGAAATTCTTTTAAAGTCCTACCTACAAAGTAGAATTTTATAAAGTCTTCTAAATAACTTAAGAAAAAGATCGCAAAGACCTTGGTATTGGATGTATCCTTCACAAATGGTTATGAAGTTGTAACAGAAGTGAGTTTGGTTGGCTCTTTTTTTTTTTTTTTTTTTTTTTCAAAAAGTTATTTGGCCCAGATGAGAGGAGCCCAACGCAGCTGGCCTTGACCTCCGCGTTTTCTTTTCTCAGCTTCTCGACAGCGGTGGCGCTTTCACGCTGGAGCTGCAGGAAGACGAGCTCTTCACCCTCACCACTCTCACCACCGGAGGCAAGGGCAGCTGCCCGCCGCCTCCAGAGTCCCAGCCTTTCCCGCAGGTGTATGAAGATGATTTCGATGTTGGTGAGTTTTTCATTTTTTGCTTGGTTTTTTAAAACTAAAACTTAACCTACCTAACCAGTAGCGGGTGGATTTCTATGTGTCAAACTCGTGCGTGATAAAGTGGCTGTAAAATGTAGCTCTAAATGTCCACGTGGTAACTGAGATCTCATTTTTGTGTTACCTCAAGGTGACTCTCGACCTGAGGACCCTGTAGTTTTCAGTGCCAGAAAAAACGCGTAGAGGTCAATGTCAGAATGAGAGCTATAATCCTAATTTGGTTTCGGTGAAGCCTGAGGTTTATTACCCTGCCGCTTCCCTGTTAGCGGAAGCCATTCCTGGCATCCTCCTGTAGCCCCGAGGTCAAGTGACTTCTCTTTATTCAGTGTCGGGGGCCTGATGGCTGAAGGCAGCAGGGCTCCCCTTGGCTACTTCACCTCATCGTCTGCCCTGCCCGGGAGTTTTATACTTGCACTCTCCTGCTTTTCTAGGAAGAGCTGTCCTAAAGCTGTTGGAAAAGCTTTTGATTTTTGGTAATTTAGCAGAACTGCTGGACACGTGAGAAGGCCCGGTCATCGTGGTGATAGCCCCAGGTCACTCAGTAGGTGACGGAACTTGTTGATTAGTAGATGTGCAGCTTGTGGACCTCACAGGCAGGGTCAGCTGGCTCTCGTATTTGCTCCTAAGATCTGTGGCTGTAGGAGAGACACAGGCAGGGAGACTGCCATTGTGAGAGAGTGACTTGACCCTCCTATCGCTGCAGGGCTGCTGTTTCCAGCATGGTTGGTTGGAGACTCCTGGTACCCCCTCCCGATGACCCCGGGCCACTGCCCAGCCACAGGGTCTCATGTCCCTTTCCCAGCAAGTGATGTCCTGGTTAACTGCAGGACGATGCCCTTTGGACTGTGTACTGGGCTCCTCTCAATTGTTTGCATGACATGGACCACGGGGACCCCCAGGGTTGCTTGGTGCCTTGTTTTCTTGCAGTTCTCTGAAGTGGCCTCTTAGATGAATCGGTGAATTATGCCGCCAGGCATAATCCTGTTGCTTTCCTTTGCTGACTTCTGTGTCGCAGAGGTAACTGTTCTTGCCCTCAGTAGATGAAGAGTCTGAGATATGGCCTCGTTAACCAGAGAGAAGTTCCCCTGGCACCAAAGCTATTCTGTGACCTGAGGAATGAAGGGCAGTTCGAAACCTTCAGATCTAAAATGTAATGCTCTGTTGACCACAAAATAAACTAAAACCTAAAGTTAAACTGTAAGTCAGGCTGTAGCACTACTTTATATGGTTCTTAATTTCTCAAATGATGAATATGGAAGCATTTAGAAAAGCATGAAGTGTGAAATAGCTGTAAGATGATGACCACAGTTCCTCTTCTATAGCCTTCAGCATTGTAAGACTGTAATTTAATAAAACCAAGAACAGATTCATAGTGTGGACCCAACTGTTTTTGCCACATTTTAGAAATAGAAGACAATTTGTAATTTGTAAATTCTGTAGTTGATATGGTGAGCCTTTTCTAATCTCTCAGCTGATGACTGTGACCCGGGGTTTAGAAACTTGTTCGACAGATGCTAGAAATAACAAAACCATCTCTTACTGAGCCGTTGCCAGATGCTGGTTTATGTACACACTTCACATACATTCTTTCATTTAATTCTCTTGTCCTCATGCCCACTTAGAAATGAGGGAGCTTGAGAGGCACCTGCGTGGATCAGTCGGTTAAGCGTCTGAATCTTGATTTGGCTCAGGTCCTGATCCCAGGGTTGTGGGATCAAGGCTGGCATCGGGCTCTGTGCTGAGTGTGGAGCCTGCTTAGGATTCTCTCTCTCTCCCTCTCTCTGCCCCTCTCTCCTGTTTGTACTCTCTCTCTCTGTCTTTCAAATAAAAAAGAAATCAATCTCTATTAACCTAAACCCTAAACTTCCACTTGTTATTAGTGTCATTTACTTATTTAGGACTTTTCAAAAGTGTTTTAAAATGTGCTGAAGTATCAGCAGAGATTCTGTGAAGACTTTGTACTAAATGGAGAATTTATTGTGTTCTGAACAGATTACCCATTTTTTAGTGAAGCTCCGAATTTTGCAGATCAGACTGGTGTCTTTGAATACTTTACAAATATCGAAGACCCCGGAGAGCATCGCTTCACGCTGCGCCAAGTTCTCAATCAGCGGCCCATTACCTGGGCCGCTGATGCGTACAACACTATCAGTGTTATAGGAGATTACAAATGGTATGTAAAATTGGTGTGTGTATGTAGACCTGGCTGAAATAACCTCTCATGTTGTCGAATATGTTCTGAAGTGAAGACTTTTCAACGGTCTTCCTTGTATAAAATCTAATAAGTGTGTGATAATTGCTGAATATCATGACCGCAAGCCATGGTTATGATGCCTCAGTGTCCTTCCCTCAGATTTGCTCAATTTAATAGTGATTGTTGCTGGAACAGATTGATTTTAGTATAAAAATTGCGGACTTTTGGACCCAGTTATAATTGAAGATTTATTTATAAATAGACATTGTGATTTGTGGGGTTTTTGTGGATTTGCTGGAGAATTCATTTGTTGATCTGGGGTTGCCACCTGCTGGATCCATTGTAGACTTACACTGTTTTAGCCTTCCTGGAAAATCTGTTTACCTGGTGACGGTAGATGGCAATAGTGAGAAGCAGATCGGCCTTTACTGTCATTCCCCCTCGCCTGCCCTAGAGTACTACGGAGGATTGGCTGTCTCTGAACCCAAACTCTTATTTCTGGCTGGGACTCTAGAAATATCGAGAGACTCCTTAATTATAGTAGAGAGATGAGATCGAGCACCATCCAAAGAGTAACCGAGAGTATTCATAACTTTGAAGATTTTATGTATTGAGATGGCAGTACTCATCTTTCCTGCTGCAGTGGCTAAGGAGGTGGGGAGAGGTGGAGGGGGAAAGTGGGGAGAGAGGGAAAGAGCCACAGGGTCTGAGAGAGAAAGAACCAGGAGAGAGCAGTGATGCCTGTCGAGAGGCATCGTGTTCATCGTTCTTAGCCCTGCTTTCATTGTGTGATTCCCTGCTCAGGAATCTGCAGTGACTCTCTTCAGCTACCGAATCAGATCTCATCGTCTGTGTCTGACTTCCAAGACCCTTTCACATTTGGGCTCATCCTGTTTATTATGTACTCTTTCCCAGTATTTCCTCCTGGATTCAAAGTAGCCAGGTCTGTTCAGAGATTCCCCACAAGTCCCATGCTCATTTCTTTTCTTCTGGCTGCGACTCCCTCTAACGTGGGGAAAGGAGGGAAGGAAAACCGGGTCGTACTTCCCACAACTACCTGTGGCAGAGCTATCATCCTCCCCACCTTACAGATCAAGAAACCAAGACTTCCGGGTAACATTTGCCTGAGATCCTATACTTGTAAGTTCTAGAACTAGGGTGAGAGGCCAGGACTGTCTGGTGCCGTAGCTCATCTCTTTGGACTACACCTCACTGCTTCGTTTTAATCGTTGTCTTCTTCCTAAGACGAGCAGGGGATGAGTGTGGTTTACCTATAGTGCTGTTTTAGAAACTCGGCTCTCAGTGTGGGCACAGCCATCATTTCTTCAGGACCGTATTTGTGGTGGGACTTCCCCTCTCATACTTAGGTTTAGTTGAGTCCCAGCCCAGTGATTTGACTATGGAGGGTAGGCTTTCCTGAGGCTACTTGAGACTTTCATCGTGTTAGTGAGCTTTGGTTGGGATCTGCGGACGGCCCACCAAATGACCTCTCACTGCACGCATCCCAGCTTTGCATCCCTTTGGTTAAGTTTGCTTAATGCACAGGCTGGTTTTTGTGCCCTTAGCACGACCAAGAGGTTGTGGCTGTGGAAGACCAGACCACGCTTTTATTCTCCTTCATTCGCCGTAAAATTGCTGGCAAGTTCTGCCTGGGGAATCTCTATTCTGGAATGTGATGTAAACAAAGGAGGTTAGATCTTCTCCCGCCCTGACTCTAAATAGAGTAAGTTTGTGGTGCTGTAACACATTCACACTTCTGATGAGTCAGAACAGAGGTAGGGGATGTGTGGAGCAGTTCTGATCCTTAGTAGTTTTCCTGCTGGTGACAGTCTGTAGAGAGACCAGCTCCCTCTGCTGGGGAGGATGTACAAGAGAGACTGTGCTTCTGTTAACTTTGCATTGGACTTTTCTGTAAAGTAGCCCAGCTTTGGTTAGACGATTCAACGTGGATTTTCCTGATTGTTTTGTGCCTGTTGTAGCTACTTCTTTTATATTTTTCATTACAGAGTAAAATTTTATTGTGCAAAATTCACTGATAAGAATCTGAGAAGTGTAAAAGCCACATAATTCTAGATCTAACTTTCCCCGCTTCCAAAATACATTTCTTGACATTCTTAGTTTTCTTTTAGGTAAATTGCTTGCCTTATTACTTGGCTTTGTGCATGCTTGCTTTCCTGTTCGCAGTTCAAGTTTGAGTAGGAGGTAAATTATTTTCAGAGATCATTTTGGCTTGGGGTGTTTGTATCATTGCAGAAGGCATCTAGTAGGGTTTATAAAAGAAGCCTGGAGCAGAGCTCACTGTTAAAGCTGTAGTAGCTGGTTGGCTGAATTTCCTCTCCTTTGATGTGCCCCTGTTGATCAGTGATGCCGGGCCAGGGTTTTACTGTCCCTATAGGGACAGGGATGCTCTGGAGGGGAAAATGGCTCTCAGAGTAGGATTCCTGAACCAGTGGCGCCGGCATCACCTGGGAATTTGCCAGACATGCAGATTCAAGAGCCGTGTTGCAACCCACCTGAGTCAGAAGCTGTGGGCTGGGGCTGACAGACTGACTTTCACAAGCCCTCCAGGCAATTTCAGTGCTGCTCAAATTTGAAAACCCCCGCTGTAGTGTCAGGAGAGTTGCCTCTGTCTTTGCAGAGAAATACCTTTAGATCTTTCTTCTGGGGTTTTTAAGTCTTGCTCGAGTTAAAGGTAAATATTAGCTCCAAAGTGTGTTCTCCTAGGGGCTCCAAGCTTTTGTCTTCTCTGCTTCTCTTAGCAGATGGAAATTTAGTAAATTTGTTTTTCAGAATTGTATGGAAGCAGACCTTTTATGCATTCCTATGGGGAAAAAAGCCTTCTTTTAACATTATATTCTTAGGTTGAGAAGTTGTTTTATCATAGATCAGAAATGTGTTCTTTTTTTTTTTTTTTAAGTTTATTCACTTATTTTGAGAGAGAGAGTGGGAGGGGCAAAGAGAGAGGGAGAGAGAGAGAATCCCAAGCAGGCTCCATGCTGTGGGTATAGAACCTGATGTGGGGCTCGAACACATGAACTGTGAGATCATGAGTTGATCTGAAAGAGTTGGATGCTCAACAGACTGAGCCGCCCAGGGACCCCAAGAAATGTGTTCTTAAGAGACTTAAAAACCGTAAATACTATTTTCCAGTAACTCATTGAAAGAGGCAACGAAATGGCTTAACTTTAGTCACATAAAACTTAAAACTGTTATCAATGAAGATTTTTTTTTTTTCCCCCATCAATGAAGATTCTTGAAGCCCATCCCTGCCACAAACACAGACTTAGCAAGTCACATATTCACCTCAATTAGAAGTTTGGAGGCATGTGGCTGTGAAATGACACATTTGTGCCTTACCTGGAGTGGCATAATAAAAAGTGCTAATGAACAGTTTCACTCTGCAGGTCCAACCTGACTGTGAGGTGTGATGTTTACATAGAGACTCCTGAGAAGGGAGGCGTGTTCATTGCGGGAAGAGTAAATAAAGGTGGTATCTTGATTAGAAGCGCTAGAGGAGTTTTCTTCTGGATTTTTGCAAATGGAACCTACAAAGTTACAGGTGACCTAGGTAAGTGACTTCTTCTGTATGTAGCACATGACTTACTCTGAAATATGCTGTGAGCTTCTTACTGTGTGATGAGAGAGCTTCATCTCTAGGTGCTTGGACATCTATTTGGGAAGAGATTCACCACATTTGAGCCAACACCAAATGATTCAAAATCATAGAGTTAATGAGAGAGGCGGGTGTGGAAAAGAAGGTTGTGTAGAGCTCTTTCTGGTGGAGCTGAGCTAGGCGGTCAGGATAGGATTTGCATAGCCTGGGGTGATGTGGACGGAGTGGGGAGAGAATGCTCAAGAAACACCCTAAGTAAAAAGCAAGACTATAAGAATGTGCTGGTATGCTTAGGGAAGTAGAAGGAGAGGGGTTGGTCTGCTTAAAATGGAGATACCCTGAGGGCGCTTGGGTGGCTCAGTAGGTAGAGTCTGACTCTTGATTTCCGCTCAAGTCAAGATCTTAAGGTTTCTGAGTTTGAGCCGTGTATCGGACTCTGCCCTGACACTGGGGAGCCTGCTTGAGATTCCCAATCTCTCTCTCTCTCTCTCTCTCTCTCTCTCTCTCTCTTTCTGTTCCTCCCCCACTCATGTTCTCTCCTTCTCTCTCTCTCAAAAATAAATAAACATTTTTTAAAAATGGAGATATCCTGTTTCCCAATGTAGTTAATAATTTGACACTTTTCATTCATCTTAACAGCCCTTGTCTTATGTAGAATAGCATCTTATTCAGGAGAGGTGCTTAGAGTGTGTCCATGTTGAATTCTGTCTAATTCACTGTGGTGTTGGTGCCCCCTGCTCTGTGGAAACAGACTGTATTGGTGCTGCCTCTTCTGGATTCTCAGTCTCTTGACTTAGTCCTGCATTAGTGAAAAAAATCTTCTATAGTTTGTTACTCTTTGCCTCTTGCTAGGTGGAAAGGGCTCCACAAGTAATGAAGAAAGAGTGGGTAATAAGGACACCAGAGTAGGAATTGCAGAATCATAGCATGACCCATCTAGAACATTCCTCACTGATTTTTCAAACCAGAAACCAGTCCAAACCAGAGAGCTTAATCGCTTTTCCCAAAGTCTCAAAATGAGATGGTGGTAGAATTAGAACTAATGATTTAAATCTGCGTCTTTAGTCCCCCCTGTTCTTGTGTTTTAAACTGCCCACTCAACATCTCATCCGCTTTCTCTCAGCCATTCAGATAGAATATATCCCCAGATTAACTGTTTTCTCTCTCTAATTCTCAGTTCACGCTCTATCTATGTAAGCAGTTACACTAGCTGGAAATCTTATGGTGACCTTTGACTACCACTCTTTTTTCTTTCTATCCAGTCCAATCAAGTATAAACCTACGCCTGAACTGTAGAAGCCAACACATTATACTGGGGATGGTTTGTAAATTTATTTCACTGGTTCTCCTGTGAGCTCACACATGATATATGTCTCAGAGTAGGCTCCCAGTACGTGCTTGTGGAATGCATGCCCAAATGAAGGATGTTTTGTTTTAAATCAGTAGTAGATCTGGAAACGTGGATCTTTGTTAAGGCTTACTTTACTGCATACACATGCCTCCCGAGAATCCCCACTGAGCTATGTGATTCTGTGATTTAGATTTTAAAAATATATCAATTAGGATCATCTTTGTGTGTTGCAGCTGGATGGATCATATATGCTTTAGGACATGTTGACGTTACAGCGAAAAGATGGTATACGCTCACATTAATTATTAAGGTAAGGATTGCTGATCAGAATACCTGGAGGTAAAATATTCTTTTCTTGTGCTTTTCTAGCATTTTCTGTCCTCAAACGAGAGGGGGAAAGTGTGATAAATACAGTGATGGAAATAGGCAGAGAATCTGCTGGGACACCAGCAGACTCTAGGGAGATAGTATATGTCAGGGTAAACCTGTATGAGAACCATCAACTCTTGACTTTATCACCCCACGATTTTTTTAAATTTTGGTTTTGTTTTTTTCAACTCAGGAGTAGTTGGCAAATAGTCAATAATTGATTTATTTTTTTCCAAGTTGGCCTGAACCAAGATTATAATTGGAGCTTATAGATATAAGCAAAATCACATAAATTTATTTTCAGTGGTTGAGACTAATTTGGTTTTCAGAGAAAGGTACAATTTTTTAGAAGTTGGTTTCCATGAGTATTTTTTTGTCATGGAAGGTACCAGATAAATCGTAGGATAAGAATGTCTAAAAATACTTGTCAAAATTGCCGAGTGATCATGAGTTCTTGATGGACATGCATTCAAGGGACGTGTAGAAAATTCTTCTGTGTAATATACTACTGCTCTCTGCCATTATAATTCTGGCATAATTTGATTTAGGTTACAACAAGCAGTAAAATACGGAATTCAGATAACTTTTTGAAATTGTTCTCCTCTCTTGCCCAGCCACCAAAAAATGATACAGTAACATTTTCCAGGCAGTAACAGTAGGCTTTGAACATCTGGTTTGTGTGTGGCATAGTTTATTTAACTCTGCCACACTCGATGGCACAACTTTGTTCCCCTTTCTTTCCTCTTCTGGTGAATGGAGGCAGGATGGGCTGGCTTTCCTTGCAGGTAGAGGGGAGGGGTCTTTTACATGCCTCCTGGGGTGCACACGTGCTGGTGTTTGTTCAGGCAGATGTTTAGAAATGGAATTATATTTACAATCTTGACAGAAACTGCCCTATTGCTAGCCAAACTGTATCCACTTTTATAGCAGTTATAATATCTTACCTATTTTTAAAGATTTTTTTCAAACTAATTGACGTGATTTATATTTCCCGGATAATTAGGGAGGTTGCACATCTTACTATGTTTATTGGCTATTTGTATATATTTTTTTTCTCTTCTCTGAAGTTACCCATTCACATTCTTTCCTCATTTTCTTACTGTGTTTTCTTTTTCCGTTGGATCCATATGAATTTATGATATATTTTGAGTAGTCACCCATTTTCTTTTTTTTTTTTTAGTTTTTTTTTTTTTTTTTTAACATTTATTTTATTTTTGAGAGGCAGAGAGAGACAGAGCACAAGTGGGGGAGGGGCAGAGAGAGAGGGAGACACAGAATCCGAAACAGGCTCCGGGCCCTGAGCTGTCATCACAGAGCCCGATGCGGGGCTCGAACTCACAAACCGTGAGATCATGACCTGAACCGGAGTCGGACGCTCAACCGACTGAGCCACCCGGGCACCCCTATTTTGAGTAGTCATCCATTTTCTGTTACTTATGTTACAAATATTTTTTGTGTCTTGTGTGTTTTAATTTCTAATGGTATGTTTCGCAGATAGAAGTTTTAAATTTTGGTGCTGCCAAGTATTTCACTTTTTCTTCAGTGCTTTTATGTTTTATTTAAGAAAGCCTGCACCTTTCTCACGGTTAGGAACATTTCTTTTCCTCTAAACTAAACAAAGTTGAGGATTTTTTTTTCCTGTTGGAGTCTTTAATACATCTGGAATTTATTTGTGAATCATAAGGGAAGATCCCAATATAATTTTTTTAAACGAATGGATAGCCATCATCATTTATTACCACAGACCATCCTTTTGTTTATGATTTGAAGGCTAACTCTTTGATGTAACAAATCATCACATGTGCATAGGCTTCTTTCTGAACTTTGTTCTTTATAGTGCTTTGTCTTTCCTTATCCAGTATCACTCTTTAAAACACTTGATTACAGGGGCGCCTGGGTGGCTCAGTCAGTTGAGCGTCCGACTGCGGCCCAGGTCATGATCTCATGGCTTGTGAGTTCGAGCCCCGCGTCGGGCTCTGTGCTGACAGCCTGGAGCCTGCTTCTGCTTCTGTGTCTCCCTCTCTTTCTGCTCCTAACCCACTCGCATTCTTTCTCTGTCTCTCTCAAAAATAAATAAACATTAAAAAATAAATAAATAAAACACTTGATTACACAGTTTACCCCTTTACTTCCTTCAGGTTCTTTCCTGACCACCTTATATAAAATAGCACCCACCTCCTTTTGTCTCTTTTTTCCCCCCCCCCCCCCCCCCCCCCGCCAGTTTATTTTTCTTACCTCCTGACATCACACAGATTCTGCTGATGGTTTTTGCCCTTGCCTCCTCCCTTCACTAGAAAATGGCTCCTTCAGTGACAGGCCTCTTTCACCAAACACTGCTGGCTCTCCAGCATTCCTGGCACATTTGCCATCAGAGCAAGAGCCTGGTGAATTCTGGCGAGTGAGTGAATGGATGCCCCCAAGGGCAAGTCCCTCATGATTTCTTTTTCCAAATTATCCTTTGTAAATTAAAGAAAAAAAAAGTATATTTATTTCTTGTATGTGAACTTTTAAAACATCTTTTCGATTCCATGAAAAATGCAGCCAGTATTACGTTGAAAATTTATACATCAATTTGGGCAAAACCAACTTTTTTTTAGAATGATGTGTTTCCCCCCCACAAGACCATGAGGACAAGAACAGGCTGCATTTGCCACTGTGTCCTCCAGTTTTATTTAGTGGTTCTTGCATACTTCTTGTTAGGCTTATTTTTAGCAATGTTTTGAATTTTTTGAAACCATGAAAGGGATTTAAAAAATAAATGTCCTTAATTTTTCTCAGGTGCTTTGTAGACAGGGGTAAGAAAATCAGAAGGGCTTGTTGGAAACAGGTGCCTTCTGGGCCCCTTCTTGTTCCTTCCTCCTCACCCCATGCGTTGTCCTGTGCCTCTGATACAGTCACTCTGAACTGTTCGAGGTGTATCTTCTGGTATCTCTTCAATAAAAAGTGATTTGTAACTTCTAGAAATTAGCTCCGGTCTCGCCACTGGAACAGGCGGGGGTTTTGCAGACTTAACACCCGCGCCACCCCCAGCCCCACCGTCTCTTGTTCCGTCGGCCGGGAGCACCCGGCTTCCCTGTCGAGTTTCAACTCTGGGCACTTCGAGGCCTCCTCCCACTCTGCAGTCTGGTCAAGCCCCCGTCTCCTGGTTGAGTTCTTCACACGCCTTGTACCGCTTAGCTTTTTTTTATTGTGTGAGTTGGTGGGTATGTCTCCCGCTAGAGCGTAAGCTCCATGGAACGGGGGCCTTGCCTTTCTTGTTCATCCTAAATTCCCAGTCCTTTAATAGCACTTGGAAAATGGTTTTTTGCATGAATGAAAAGGCAAAGCAAAACAACATCTTGTTCGATGGTCCATTTTCCAAATTACAGCTAATAGGAGGATTTTTATATTTTTTTACTTAAGTCTTTCATTGGTCACCTACATGCCAGGTACTGGCATTAGCGAAATTATGAAGGTCATGGTTTTCCAGTTAAAATAACCAGTTGTCTCTCAGCTTGCCTCTTCCCATCGTGTTTCTCTCCCCACTGTAGATCCATAATCACAGACGACGACAGCTTTACCGGTAACAGATCTGGTTTGAAACTAGCCCACAGGCTGTGTATCAGACTGAAAGCACTGTGAGACCAGCTTCAGTGTTCGTTTTCCTCCTTTTACCATCCCCAAGACCAGCGTTTAGGAGGATTTTATATCATTTTGTCCTTGGCCCTCTTTCACTGCTTCTCAGCACTACTGAGGTGGTGGTTAGAGCGATAGACTGAAGCCTTAGTATGTTCCACCTGCAAGTGTTTTATGTTGCTCAGCTTTTGTTTTCCCATCCATAATATCAGGAATATCCATAATATCACATCCTTCTTACAAAGATCAAATGAGATCATATATATGAGCGCTCGGTACGGTACTTGTTACATGGTAAGCACTTCGTGACTCGAGTGAATATTCTCAGCAGTAGGCATGTTTGAACCAAGCAGAGCAGCATTCATATTTCCTTGCTGATGCATCCTGACTCCCCGAAAGTTATTTCATTTCTTTGAGCTTTTATTTCCTGGTCTGTAAAAGGGACATAACTTCTGTAAGGTTGTTTGGGGTTAAATGTGTCTTATTCTTTCGTTCCACACATTTCTATGAAGCACCCGTTATGTGTCCTTTTCTAGGTGGTAAGGGATACAGCAGTAATGAAGACACACACGGTTCCTGCTCTCCTGGAGCGGGTATTCTCTAGGGCAGGGGTTGGCAAACCCTTTGTAAGGGGCCAGACAGTAAATATTTTAGGCTTCGTGGGCCACGTAGTCTGTGCAACTTTACTCAACTCTGCTTTTGTAGTGAGACAGCAGCCACGGACAGTAGATAAATGGACGCGTGTGGCTTTGTTCCGATAACATTTTATTTATAGAAACAGGTGGCTGGCTTGTGGGCCCTAGATGGCTGCCTCTGGTTCTAAGACGGTAAAAAAACCCAAATCAGCCAGTCACATGGTGAAGACAAAACGGGACAGTGAGGTGAATGAGCTCTACTGTCCAGAGTATCTAGGTAGAGAGGCGAGGGAAGTGCTCTCGGAGCTGGTGAGCTTTGAGCTGAGCCCTGCCGGATGGGAAGAGCACCTTGAGCAGAGGACCCTGCTGGTGACAGGCCTCGTGTGCGGAGCAGCCCAGCGGCCAGAGGGCAGGGGTGGGGAGGAGGAGGTGATGTATGCTTGCGCGCTATGGCTACGTATTGGCTCAGTGTTAATACCCCCCGTTGGCCGAGCAGCGGAAGGTGTTCAGTGAGCACCTTGAGAGCTGCGGGTAGCTGTGCACGCGTGTGGCTGTGCACGCGTGTGCTGGTGGGAATATGTGCGGCCCTGAATGTGGAGTTGGGCGGCTATGATTCAAGTTGTAGCCCTGCTGGTGAATCTGATTTTGACTTTTAATCTCACGTCTCAGTATCTCCCCCCGCAACATGAAAGGGCGAAACGAACACCCATTGAATTGCAATTCTGTGACCTAAAAACAGGTTTTCTTTTGATCCGTAGCCCAGTGCTTTGGATCGTTAGCTCTTCACCCTTTGAAATTAGCTACTTTTAAATGTTCAGCTGCAGCTGATGCGCTCATAAACGTGCTATAATAATGATGACAAGAGCTGGCATTTATTTTCCCCTGTGTGCCAGGCACTTGGCTAGGTAGGAATGGCCGCTATCCGAGGGAGTTATTTTTGTCTTTCTGTGTCAGTGACCAGTAAGTCATTCATTTCTCTGGACGTCTCCCTTCTTACGCCTGACCCTCTCACCCCAACATCAGTTTAACTGACGGTTCCTAGTTTTATAACTTGAGGGTGGGCTCTCCATATGACTTTGAGGTGATAATTTGTACACGGGACAAAACGGACTTAGGTAAACGGAAGCTTTGGCTCCGGTAGTCACGTCCGAAAAGCTGGTGGCCGTCAGCCACAACACATGAGGATGCACGTACTTGCAAATTACAAATGTTTCTTTCCTTCAGTGGGCTTTTGTTTAAAACTTTACAATGTTAGGAAAAGTTTTACATTTCTGTTGGTTTAGAGCATTTTGGTGGGGGACAAGGAAATACCAAGGTATTTATTCCTTGTGCTTCGGAAACTAGTTACATAAGGAGATAAGAATTTCCTCAGAGAATTTTTCCTGTATTTCAAACTTGCGCTCAAACTTGTGGAATTGTGTTTTGCCATGGTCTTAAGTGAGAAAGATGTTCGCTTCACGGAATAGATTGGCCACACATATTAAGAAACAGACCTCAGAGGATCATTTTCATACGTCTTCAAGGGGTACATTTGTCTTTCCTCCAGGGCCGTTTCTCCTCTGGCACGTTGAATGGCAAGTCTGTCTGGAAGAATATCCCTGTGAGTTTCCCGAAGAATGGCTGGGCCGCGATTGGAACTCACTCTTTTGAATTTGCACAGTTTGACAACTTTCATGTGGAAGCCACAACCTAATATTCACAGAGCACCGTAGAACACTCCTTGGATTTTCTTTCTTTCTTTTTGGTTTTGGTTCAGAGCCAATTCTTGCCTTGATGGATCAATACATGAGCCTCTCGGAGACTAAAAATAGTGAAGAGTAAATGGGGAGAGAAATATATTTTTGCTTGATCTTCTGGAAGATATTTTTAAAACTAATGCCGAGGGGAAACACGTGAATCTGTAACATTACCCGATATGGCCCCTAAAGTCCAAGCTGTACAGGGGTCCTGTTGTTAGGGGTGGTTTGGGTGGTTCACACCTTGAAGCCTTGGCTTTAATGCTGAGCTCGCTTTCTTCATCTTGTGTGCAAGGGCTCGTGCAGAGGGCAGTGACTTGATCTTCACAGATGTGGACTGTGTGTCTGACTGAGCTGAGGGCCTCGTCTGGAGGTAATGCCGCCCCAGAGGGAGCTGAAGAACACTGGAAGTGCTGCTTTTTGAAAACCACTTCAACATGTTAATCTTACACTCTATAAAGAGTATTTTTTCTTTTCCTTTTTACAGTGATGCTTTTGAATTATAGATGAGTGGATGATTTGAAAAATGCCTCATTAATAAACTACCTCTAAAGCTACTTCTGCAGTAATAAATATGAGCAGATTAATTGGGTTATCTGCAGTTTTTAAGTCTTTTAGATCCAGCTTTTAGTCGTGTAACCCTTAAAACTCTCTGAGAACATCTTCCCAGGTGGCTGGAAGGAAGAAGAGAATCCCACCTAGCCAGTGCTGCACGTGGCTCTCAAGATGATATTGTAGCAGTTTTCTTGTGTCTTATCTCATTGTGCCTTTCGTGGTCTGTCTTGTGTGTCACTGATGACAGACTAAAACAGCTAACGAATTATTTTGTCTTTGCTCTCGGAAGAAGGGGAACACTAAGCTTCTGCTGGTACATAGAATTGGATCATTCTCTAATATTGTGTGATTCGATGCATTTATTTCATTAAAGTACAAATGTGTTTGTATTTAAGTATGGGGAGCATATTTCTCATGCAGTGTAATTGATATCTAAGCATAAATAGACATCCTAGAAACAACTCCCATCATTCATGTCGATAAAGTAAATTCTGGAATTCTTTATAATGAAAGTTCAGAGCTTCACTGGACTAATTCTGCAATTTTGGAATTTGTAATAGTTCAACATAGGTGAAATTAACAAAGTTGTGTATTTCTATTATAATAAGACAAGAAGGTAAATATTAGAATAAATCAGATTACAGAGAAAAATTTTAAATTAAAACCAAGTCTTAAGTGATTTCCATTCCGGTCTCTACATATGTTTTTAAGTTAACTTTGTTGTGGCAGAATTCACATACGATAAAATGTTCTCATTTTAAGTGTACAGTTCAGTGAGCCTTGGTAGGTGGAAATACCCACAAAACCAACACCCCAACTACGATGTGGAACATTTCTGTTACCCCCAGAAAGTTCTCATGTGCACCTATAGTAATTTCCTCCCACCCGCACCCGTCTCAGGCAACCATCGATCTGATTTCTATTGATGCTGATAAATTTTCCTTGTTCTAAAACGTTATAAAAGTGGCATCATACACGATGTAGTCCTTGCTGAATGGTTTCTTTCATTCAGCAGAATGCTTTGAGATTTGTCTATGTTGCTGTTTATATCAACGGTTTGCTCCTTATGTCAAAGAAAATTCCATTGTATGGTTCTGCGACCGTTTGTCATCCCCTTCTCCCACTTTCTGGTGTTGCAAATAAACCTGTCACGAACATTTGTGTACAAGTCTCTGTGTGGACGTGTGTTTTCACTTCTTAATAAATACCAAAGAGTGAAATTGCTGGATCTTTAGGGGAGTGTCTGTATAACTTTATATGAAGCTGCTAAGCTGTTTCCCACAATGACTGTATGATTTTACACTCCCAGCAGCGTGTTTGAGAGTTGCAGTTGCTTCCCACTCTCGCCAAAGCTTCATGTTGTTACTCCGCCTGATTTCAGGTGTGTGGGTGTGTGGCAGTGCACGAGACGTTGAGCATCTTTTCACGGACTTCTGTGTCACTCATGTATTTTCTTTTGTGAAATGTTTGTGTACCTTTTGCTCATTTTAAAAATTAGGTTTCCTGTCTTATTAAGAGCTCTTTGTATATTTCAGATGCAATTTTAAAACTCAGATATATGTTTTATAAATTGTTTTCTCCAAGTATGTATCATTTCAAGAATGCAAAATTTTGATTTGGAAGTGCAGTTTATTTTATTTTTTTCCTTTATGGTAGGTGGTTTTGTTTTTCCGTTGTTTGGTTGGTTTTTTTTGCTTGTTTGTGGGGTTGTTTTTTTTTTTCTTGCATCCTAAGAAATCTTTGTCTATTCTAAATTCATAAGGATCTTACCCTTTTTTTCTTGTGTAAGTGTTATACTTTTAGTTTCTATATTCAGTCTGTGATCCATTTTGCATTTTTTTTGGCATATGCTGAGAGGTGTGAGGTTTGACATTCATTTTTTTTTTCCTGTATGGATATACAGTTTTTCCAATCTCATTTGTTGAAAACACTATCCTTTGTGAAAAATCAATTGCCTATCACTGTGTACCTCCAGAAATAAATTCTCCATTCTGTTGTATTGATCTGCATAGCTGTCCTTAGGCAAATGCCACACTGTCTTCATTACAGTAGCTTGAGAGTCAGTGTGGAACTCCGTTTAAATCCTCCCAACTTCTTCAAAATTGTTTTGTCTAATCCAGGTAAACGCAAAGTTTCCAATATATATTTTAGACTCGCCTTGTATATTTCTGCAAAGAGCTTCCACGATTTTTATTTGGGATTACATTAAAATTACAGATCAATTTGGAGAGAATGGATATCTTTGTAATATTGGCCTTTCAATCCATGAACATGTTCCATCTCCACATTTTTAGGCTTTCCATAATTTGAGCCATTTCTGTAGTTTTCTGTAGGGTACAGGTTTTGCACGTATTTTATTAAATTTATTATTTTGTGATTTTTTGATGCTGTGAATGATATTTTTTTATTTCATTTCTCAGTTGTTTGTTGTGTGCATCACAATACATTTCTACAACACACATATTTCGGAATACACTTGCTTTTCTTCTGTTGACCTGCAGTCCAACCACACTGCTAAATTACTCATTCTACTAGCTTTTTTTTTTTTTTTTGTAAATTCTTTAGGATTTTCTACCTACACAGTGTCATCTGTGAAACAGATAGGATTTCTTCTCTTGCAATATGTCTGCTTTATTTCTGCCTTATTGCACTGGTTGGGACTTCAGAACAACATAGAGAAAAAGTGGGAAGAGCAGACATTCTTGCCTTTTCGTGATCTTAAGGGGGAAAATGTCTCACCATTAAGTGATTAAATGATGTTTCTCCTTTCTTCTATTAAGGTAGTACATCATTTTGCTTGATTTTCAAACATTAAAGCAACTTTGTGTTCCTGACATGACAAGTGGGGTTTATTTCTTCGTTTATATATTAGTGGATTTGATTTGCCAATATTTGGTTAAAGGTTTTTATGTCTACATTTATGCAGAATGTCGGTCCAGTTTTTTATTTTTTTGTTTGTTTTTCTATTTTTGTCTGGTTTTGGTAGCAACCTCATAAAATCATTTGGGAAGTGTCCCTTCCTTACCTCTTTTATCTTCTGAAACACTCTGTGAGGTTCTTCTATCTTAGACTCTGTCACTGGTATCAGTCACAGTCCAGGACAGAAGCCACACCAGAAAAAACGACGTTATTAACTGGTAATGGGATTAACTACTAAGGGGTAATGAGAATTCCAAAGGTTACAGAAATAGCGGGTATAGAGACCGGCCACTTATCGGCAAGGGCAGAGTACTCAAGGAAGGGGCAAATTTGGACGAGGGCTTCCTTGCAAAGCTGAGACTCGGTCTAGTAGAGATAGTGTGGCTGTGGATGGCATAGAAGTTTGCGGAGATGCTGAATCCTGGGCTGACAGGCAGGAAACCACCCTGTGGGTGTGTGAGGAACATAGACAGGCTGCCTCCCGGGCTGCCCCTGAAACTCCCTAGAAAGTTACCCCTTTGTGGCGCTGGTGAAACTTCTGGGAAACCACGGGGGGTGTTGGGGAACATCACTGGAGGGTGAATACCACTGCTCGTCCCAGCCCTCCTGGAAGGGGTGAGTCACAGTGTGCCAAATGCTCCCAGTGGCCACACACCACAGGTGCAAGGAGGGAAAACACCCTGGGACAGGACGGCAAGCTCCTCCTCCAGCACGTCTCTGCTACCCAACAAGAGAGACATGTTTCCAGGGCCCAGCTGCAGTCTCACAAAGCAGGTCAAGAAGAGGGATTGGGGACTGAGAAGCCTTAACAGAAGCTGGGCTGTTCCAATTTCTACATTTTTTGTGTTAGTTTTGGCCATTTGCGTCTTTCAAGGAATTTGTCCGTTTCGTATAATTGTCTAATTTATTAGACATAGACCTGTTCATAATGTTTCCTTATTTTATTGTCTATAAGGTGTTCTTAATATGGCCAATTTGTGCTTTCTCTCTCTTTATCTTTGTTAGTGTAGTTAGATTTTTGTCAATTTTCTTTATGTTTCAAAGAACCAGCTTTTGGTTTCTTAAATTTTTTCCCCATTGTTTCTTTGTTTTCTATTTCTTTGATTGCTGCTTGTACCTCTGTTTACTTCTGTTTACTTCTGTAAAGTAGTAAACTTTCTTCTGTTTACTTAGGGTTTTAATGTACTCATTTTCTGGCTCCTTAAGATGTAAGCTTAGATGCTTGGGTCGCCATCTTTTTTTAACACAGACTTTCAATACTATAAAATTTTGTCTAAAACACCGAGCAACACCTCATGTATTTTGATATGTCATGATGTCTTTTTCTTAAAATTCAGTTCAAAATGTTTTCTCATTTCCGTTTTATTTTTATTTTTTGACATTTGTGCTAATTAGAAGTGTTTTATTTCCAAATACTTGAGGATTTTCCAGATTTTGTTGTTGTTATTATTGATACTTAGTCCTGTTGTGGTCAAAGAATATGCTCTATTGGGTTTCAGTTATTTTAAACGTATCTAGACTAGTTTCACGATGCAACTTATCTTAGTCAATGTACCCTTGAAAACAGTACACATTCTTCAGTGATTGGCTGTAATGTTTTCCAAATACTAATTAAGTCATGTTGGCAGATTGTGTTTAAGAATTCTGTGTGTTTACTGATTTTCTGTCTACATGTTCTATGAATTACTGAGAGAGGAATATTAAAGTCTCCAAATACAATTGCGTGATTTCTGGTTTTCCTTTCATCTTTGACAGTTTGACTCTTCTGGGGCTTTTAGAGCTTTTATAGGGCAGGTAGAATACCTTTCCACCAGGGCTAGTATAGCCCCATTTCCTAAGGCAGGGAATTGTCCCGGGGCTGAAAGAGTTCTTTCCACCAGAGTTGTTCTAACCTTGACCATCTCCCATTCTCCCTGTGAGAATCCTGATATTTGTACAGCTAACAGGACCCTGGTAACTGTCCTTTCCCTGTTTATTCTTTGCCTGGCTCATGGAGTTTCATGCTATGATGATGTAGCTTAGTCTAGAGCCAAAGACACGGACCTGTCTGCAGATTTCTGGTCCTCTTTTCCTACAGAGCTTTCTTCTTCCTATGAGCTGCATATCTCAGCCTCCTCAAACTCAGATTTTTTTAAAAGAAATTATTTAGTTTTTGAGAGAAAGAGAGAGGGAATGAGTGGGGCAAGGGCAGAGAGAGAAGGAGACAGAGAATCCCAAGCAGTCTCTACGCTGTCAGCACAGAGCCCATTGTGGGGCTCGAACTCATGAAACGTGAGATCATGACCTGTGCTGAAATCAAGAGTTGGACACTCAACTGACGGAGCCACCCAGGCACTCCTCAAACACAGATTTTATCTTCACAGCTCTATAAGCCCATCCTCTGTATTTACCCCCTGTGTACTGGAATCTAGTAAATGCCTCCAGACAGAAATTGGGGATCACAAGGTTCATCTCATTTGTTTCCCTTCTTTCAAGGATCACAGTACTGGGGTGCCTGTTGTCTAACTCCCTGAAACAGTCTCTTTGAGCGAAGGTCCCGTCCAGTTCCAGAAGTTATTCTCTCGTGGCTGGAGATGGACCTCTCAACCCATTCAATTTAATATTTAGCATGGACCTTTTCCAAAATCTTTTATTTAACACTAATAATTTGAACCACATCCCATTATGACTTTGGTGCTGTTTCAGGTGGTATTTTGCTCTTCTCAAGTAGCTTGTGGCTCTATGGGTAGAAAAAACTGCGTCTCCTACTTCTACATTCCCTGGTTTGGTGCTCAGTGAGGGTTTTACTTCTGATCAGGTTGATGTGAAACACTGGATTTGTATGTGGTTACTAGTAACCATGAATTGTATTCATTGAAACAGACACAGCAGAGCCTCTAGATGAGAGTACTTTGTAAATTGCCAAACGTACTTCACATATTGTCTTCATCCTTTCAGGCTGCTGTCACAAAATACCACCTCCTGGGTAGCTTATAGACAACAGAGACTTCTCACGGTGTCCTCACATGGTGGAGGGGGCTAGGGAGCTCTCCGAATCCTGTCGTCCTATTCACGAGGGCTCTACTCTCATAAGCAAAACACCTCCAAAGGCCCACATACATCCCCATTCCATCACCACGAGCGTTAGGATTTCAACATACAAATTTTGAGGACACAAATAATCAGAGCACAGTACACCAAAAATACCACCTGGGGGAGCACCACCATAAGAGCATTGAACTTGAGTCTGGAAGCTTGAGCTGAATGCCAGATTTGCTACTTAATTTAGCCTTGGTTGAACCATATAAGCCTTGTAAGCCTTCTAGAATGGAAGGAGCTGTCTGTAAAGCAAAGAACCTAGGCTGGTCACCAAGACACCCTCCAGCTCTTACACCCAAATTCTGTAACTTGCAAATCTGCATTTCTTTGTTTAATTCAAATCTTGCTTACCTGAAGAGGTAGCTTTGTTTCTACATCAATAATGTTTGCCATCGTTTCTCATGCTGAAGATGAGCGCACAATGCCCTGCACATTTTCACTCTGGCGAAATGGCCTCGTCAAGTGAAATCATTTTGCAAATCATATTTTACTTCATTTTAAAGTAATATGGATGGGCTGTATACCAAATTCCATTCTTCTAGGTATGTGATTTGCTTAAAAAGACTGTCTTTATCACTCTCACAGAACTATTCATAATATTTTTAAGCTATCATGGTGTCCAAACAAGAGGTAATCAAGAGGCGTGTTTTAGAAACCACAGTGTTCTAGTTTTTGCTCATAGGTAGATTCTCACACTTGATTTTTCTTGTCTTGTTAATATTCTACTCTCACTTCAAAGAAAGCTTGCTTTTCTTTGTATGTCAGAAGTATTGTAATTTGATCATATTATTCTGAAGATAGCCTTTTTCGCTTAATTCAAGCCCATGGCTGACTTGAAACTTTTAAAATGCATTCTCCTCCCCCTCTCCCTCTTTCTTTTCCCTCCCTTTCTTCCCTTCTCCCTTCTTCCTTCCCTCCTTCCCTGCCATCTTCTTCTCTACTCCCCCTCCTTCACCAGTAAAATTGAACTTGATGTTCCAGAGAATTGATAATTGTTACTCAACTAGGAAAAAATGCAAATACTTTGAGGGATTGTAGGGGGCTGTTGGACAAGAAATTGGAAATGATTTTGCTCTAACAAGATATTTATAGGTTTCACATTCCTGGGGGTGGAAAACATTACAGAAGTAAGTGATTTCAAGATTATACTGAAAAGACAGTTTATTACTCTCTGCATCTGTTTAACAGATTGCACTGATTAACGGTTTTGAATAGTGTGGTATGTATTTAACACAACGTGGGAAGTGTTTCTAAGCCCACATTAAAGCTTTTATGTGCAAGGTGGTACCATGTGCTTTGGGGATGGGCTTGGACTTTGGTATCAGTGCTATTGCTGTAGCGGATTTACTGCTGTGTTTGATAACAAACAGGCTGTCAAGCCCCTCGATTGGAAGACCCCACTAGACACAGGCAGAGGATACAATTTCCTTGGGTGTAGGTAAATGGCACGAAAACTTAACTGTGTGTGGATGGCTCAGTGTGGGGCACACAGGGGCATCTTCCCAGGCGGGGTTGTTCAACTTCTGGCCCTGAAGGCTCACAGGACTTCTCACCTACTTCTGATACTGTCTGATGGGGATGGGAATTGGTCAGATTGTTTGCAAACGGAAGGATTCAGGATATCTCTACCCACCTGCCTCGTTCCAGTTGCTCTGCTGGCTATGTGCATGGGTACTCCCTAGGTGTAACCGGTAGCAACCTCAGAAGAGTCTGAGAATTCACTGCAAGACTAGACGAGCTGAAGGTCAGTCTCTCAGGTAGAGCGTCCTGTTGTCCATCCCGGTCACAGGACCTCCAGAGGTCTCTTTCCACACAGCCCCTGTGACAGATCTACAGAGACTCTAATTATTTTTGCAAATAAAACCACCCGAGATGTCATGACGGTTAATTTTTTGTGTCAGCTTGGTTGGGCCATGCACTCAGCTATTTGGTCAAACATTATTCTAGATGTTTCTGTGAAGGGGCTTTTGTAGAAGAGATGAACATTAAAGGCAGTAAACTGAGTAAAGTGAAATATCCTCCGTGATGTGGGTGGGCCTCATCCACTCAGTTGAAAGCCTCGTTTAGAAAAATGACCTCCCCGGAAGCAGAGGTGATTCTGCCAGCAGACTGCCTTTGGACTCAAGCGACAGCTCTTTCCCGGGTCTCTAGCCTGCCAGCCTCCTCGGCAGATTTGGGGCTTGCCAAGCCTCTACAATGGCGGGAGCCGATTCCTTAAAATAATATCTCTCTATATGATATATCCTACTGGTTCTGTGTGTCTGGATACAGATGGTTTTATCCTGGAGATGTGTCTTGGAATTCTTAAACAGAGGTAGATAAAATTTTCTATTTGGGGTACTGCATTACATTTCCTAATAAAAATGTCCCTGGGAACACAGAGATTTTGGGCTGGTTTTTGTAGAGGATCGAAGAGAACAGGGGATCTTCGATAATCATAATTACTGAAAATCTTCAGTAATCATAAACATTTGTGAATGTTGAATGAAAAGCTTACGATTAGTGTAACCGTGATGACATGTTTTTTACAATGTTTAGACAGAGACACGGCACAAGTGGGGGAGGGGCAGAGAAAGAGGGAGACACAGAATCTGAAGCAGGCTCCAGGCTCTGAGCACAGAGCCCAACGCGGGGCTCGAACTCATGAGCCGTAAGATCATGACCTGAGCCGAAGTCGGACGCTCAGCCGACTGAGCCACCCAGGCGCTCCACCATGATGGCATTTTTCCCTCTGGCAGGTGTAAAGGGCGTAAGAACCACTAACTTTAATCCTCTAAAAAGAATGCATATGGCTTGCTTGCTGGGTTATGGTGATATTTAGGTAGAGAGTTTGTTTAAAAAACTGACTCTTGAAAATTCCTCTCTTGCCCATTTCAGTAGCATTTTACTCCTACATTGCTGTTCATGAGAGGAAGAAAAAGTGCCTGCCCTTTCCCATTTAAGAAGATGTGCTGGAAAGATAAATTTACATGCCACTGACCAGAATTTGGTAAAATGCTAGCTGGAGTCATGAGAGAAAGTATGAAGTAGATCTTTTCTCTGGGCACCACGAGACTTCAAATGAAATTGGGGTTCAGTTTCGGAGAAGAAAAGGGAACACGAATGTCAGGGCAGGTAACGACCAGCCTCTGCCACAGGCGCCTGGTTTTGTTAATGTTATTTACAAGTTCAATCCATGAAGGGCGCCCGGGTGGCTCAGTGGGTTGAGCGTTCTGACTTCTGCTCAGGTCACGGTCTCTCGGCTCGTGAGTTCAAGCCCCACATTGGGCTCTGTGCTCTCGGTGTAGAGCCTACTTTGGATCCTCTGTCTCCCTTTCTCTCTGCCCCTTCCCCACTTGCACTCTCACTTTCAAAAATAAATAAACATTTGAAAGAAGATGAATTAAAAAAAAAAGTTCGATCTGCGGAAACTTTGGCTCGTTTTCAGTACTACTATCTTAAAGCCCGTAGACCAGAAGCATCATTGTTTGGGGGGGGGGGGGATCCCTCTCCCAAACACTCACACTTGTTCTTACTGGAAGATGTGAGAACTGGCAGGGACTTGAGACATAATCTGGAACAGCGTTGTCCTTTTGCAGAGGAAGACAATAGAGCCCGGAGAGGCGAGTTGACTCGCGTGAAATGAAAATGCCCTGGGAAGGCTTCTTGGAGCCGGAAGTCAGCCATCTCAGTCTGCCTCTGCCCCCACCCCGCCGATCCCTGTCATTTCAAGTTTAGATCAAAGTCACAACCTTGTCTGGCCCTTCAGTGCTGCGTTGTGTCTATCCATGAAACTTAACTACACACACCTGCCATTTGGGCCTCCACAAGCCAAGTAAGAGGGTACACACCCTTGCTGTACCCCTCACACGATTTCTTTCTCTGCAGTGTAAGGATCATTCCCCATCTCAGTATCTTGAAATGACGACAGCTGGCATCTATTGAGAATTAGTTTGTAAGCTCCGTGGAAGCAGGGATCAGGTTTGATTTTACACACCCCTGTGTCCATCGCGCCTAGCATAGGCTTCGATGCGTAATACGTAATACAACAGATGAAGGACGGCTGGGTGAGTGGAGTGTTTACGAGGTGGCCGGCACTGTGCCAAGTGCTTTGCGTGGGTTATCTCATTCCATCCCCATAATAACCCCACGAGACAGGCAATACTCGAAACTAGGATTTAAAAATGTGCCCAGGGATACAAACCCAATAAGTGTCAGGGACCATGCTAGTCTGTTTGACTCCATCCTGAATTACCAGGGTAGCTAGAGGTTTTGGGGGTTGCCGTTATCACACGAGATGTATAAAACTGTTAGATTAGAGATGGGGAGTTTTAAAAGTCTGACCAGCTGACATGTTATCCAGTACTCAAGGTAAGTTACTTAGCCTTATAAAAAAATGGAAGAGTAAAACAGGAAAAGGCTGGCCTGTTGGGTTAGCCAAAGATCATTGGATATATTCTGGGGGTGGGGGGTGGGGTGGGGTGAAGTTGAGTGGAGAATAGTTATTCAATAAGTTTCTATCCTCTCTTGTTTGAGATGTCAAGAGACTTTGCTCTGAGCTGTACATTCAATTTGAAAATGTCATTCTGTGATGTAATCACATCTAGATCATAGATGAGAGGCACTGAGATCTTACTCCCAGGCTTCATTTCCATGATGGTGAATTTGTGCAGGAGGAGAGCAGTGAGCTACAGGCACCGTCTGTCTGCGGTACCTCTGCCTCAGGCACTTCTCCTCCACCTCACTGGGAGAGAAGTTTTGCATGTTTGTGTATGAGGGTTTTTGTTTTTGTTTTGCTTGAGGCTTTTCTAATGCCAGAACCCTGGGTCAGGTGGTGAATATGCCATCCAGCTTCTCAGACCCGTACAGAGAGACTTAAGCCATTGGGTGTGGAACAGAATCCCTCAAGCACACCCCTGGGACTGACCTGGTCTAGGGGTCAGGTCTTTGAGTGGTGGACGTGGGTCAGAGGCCACATGGCTGCATGCCTTTATAGGTTTTGTTTTTTCTCTCCCTCCATGTTTCTAGAGCCTAGCTGTTCTCAGCCTTGGGTGCAGTGGAATCATCTAAGGAGATCTGAGCTATTGATGCCCAGGTTCTACCCCAGAGGATATAATTTAATTGGTTTGGAGAGGGGTCTGTCACTGGTACTTATTTTAGAAGCATCCAGCTGATTCGGAATGTGTAGTTGGGGCTGAGTCATTTTTGTGGCCTCCCATGGCTCTTGCCCAGGCAACCATTGTTTTTTCTTTACTTTTTCCTCCTCCCTGTGTCCTGACTCATCTAGCATGAGGGCTGCTGATTATACTGGATGGCATTTCTAAGACTGTCAAAAACACTGGATTCGGTAGGGAGGGTACGGGAGGACGCCTTCTAAGAAAAGCACAGAGTGAAGTGTATGGAACAAAGGACTATTTTTTCTTTTCCTTTAAAAAAAACTTTTTTTTTAAGTATTTATTTATTTTTGAGAGAGAGAACACAAGCAAGGGAGGGGCAAAGAGAGAGGGAGACAGAGGATCTGAAGCAGGCTCTGCACTGACAGCAGAGAGCTTGATGTGAAGTTCAAAGTCATGAACCATGAGATCATGCCCTGAGCTGAAATCAAGAGTAGGACACTTGACCCACTGAGCCACCCAGGCATCCTGGGACTGTTTTTCTTTTTAATTAGAAATTAATGAACAACTCTAAGGAAAGAAATAATAAAAACTAAGTAAGTGTGAACTGGAAAAGTTTTATAGTTTTTCCGTAACTGGTAAATTGGAGTGCAGATTATCGCCTGACAAATGGAAAAAATTAGGCCAAATGAATGCTTTTTAAGAAAAGACCTTCATAATACTGACTCAAGAAGAACCGAAGACAAGAGAATGACCAATTATCATGAAGGAAATTGAGCCATTTGCCATGAAACATCAGGCGCAAACTGATTCCACGTTTAAATTCTTGAGGATCTGATGGTTCTTAGGCTGTTCAAAATGTTCTAGAGCAGAGGAAAAAAAAGTAAACTTCTCAATTATCTGATAGGAAGCAAGCACAACATTGGTATAAAATAATGGGTGAGGACAGCATTTAAAAACAATTAGCTAAGAATCTAGTCTTCCCTCAGAACATTGATAAGAAAATCCCAATGAAAGTATAAGCAAATAGAATCCACCAAGGCAGAAAAGGATAGCTCCATGGCCAAGTGAGGTTCATGTTCACAAATCAAAGATGGATCAATAGTGGAAATCTGCTCGAGGCACCTGGGTGGCTCACTCGGTTAAGCGTCCAAGTTAGCTCGGGTCACGATCTCCTGGTCTGCTTCAGATTCTGTCTCCCTCTCTCTCTGCCCCTCCCCCACTCACGCTCTGTCTCTCAATGTCTCTCAAGAATGAATAAATGTTAAAAAAATTTTTTGTAAACAGTGGAAGTCTGAGAAAGTGACTCTCATGTGATGGGTAAAGGAGGCAGAAAAATACGTTGATTTCAATAGAAGCAGCCAAGGCATGTGATATAAGTTAATATACGTTCTGGATAAACAAAACGGTAAAACAGTAGTAGATCATATTAGGGACATTTCCATGGGTTATTTTCATTATGCTTAGTGGTGAAATACTAGAACCAGTTTTTGAAGTTAGTAATAGATGGGACGCCCACAGTAACAACCACTCTGATTTAACAGACGTAACAAGAAGTTTACAGCACCAAATGAGCCGTGTTTTCTGTGTTCCAGGCAAATCATTTCATCTTCCCAAAACCCTGCAAGAAAGAAACTATTATTCCCATTTTACTCAGGAGGAAATAAAAGCACAGAGAAGTAACTTTGCCCAAAGTAACACTGCTGGGAAGTGACAGAGCTGGGATTAGAATCTTTGGCCTTCTAGAAGGGAAGTTCTGGATAATAGGAGATAGAAATGGAGATTGGAAGATACTTTGTAACGATGGCATTCCCTTTAAATTTCTTAGTAAATTAAGCTATACTCCAATTATAATTCCAATAAGATTTTCTTAACTTGAGAAAACAATTCTAAAGTCCCTCTGGAGGAATAGGTATTTGAGAATAGCAAGAAAAAAAATGATCTGTAAAGAAGTATAATGAGAAAGGAGTTAAAGTTGTAATAACAGTGAGCACGGTAATGGCCTGGGCACAAATGAATGGAGGACATGGAACAGGGGTCGGCAAACTGAGGCTCGTGGGCCAAATACACCCAGGCCCGTCCATGTACATATTATCTACAGTTACTTTCAATGTGTGAGGGCAGAGCTGAAGAGTTGCCATAGAGACCATAGGGCCAGGAAAGCCAAAAATATTGACTGTCCGTTCCTTTACAGAAAACATTTACCCCTTGGCATGGAGTAAAGTCCACATTTAAGTGTTTGTGGATGGCATTTAAAAATCAATGGGGCTATTTGATTATTGCAGTTGTCTTATTTCTTGTGCCCCCACAATACACACATACATGTTGCAGATAGTAAGTAATAAGTGTACAGAAAGAGAAGATAGCCTTTCTTTTCTTCTTGTGGGAAGAGGCACCCTCATGTCGCCAGAAAGTCAGACGACCTTTGTAAAGGGCTGAGTCAACTCCCTGACTTAGCAGTCTTGCTTTGAGAAGAATCTGCCAAGGAAGGAGATAATCTCGTGAAGTTAACCAGAGGCAAGCCAAGCACCAGAGTATTGCTATCAGGCTATTGCTCTTTTTTTTTTTTTTTTTTTAAAGTTTATTTATTTATTTTTGAGAGAGAGAGAGAGAGAGAGAGAGAGAGAGAGAGAGAAAGCAGAGGAAGGGCAGAGACAGAAGGAGACAGAATCCCAAGCAGGCTCCAGGCTGTCCGCACAGAGCCCGATGTGGGGCTCGAACTCACGAACCATGAGATCATGACCTGAACCCAAATCAAGAGTCAGACGCTTAACCAACTGAGCCATCCAGACACCCTAGGCCACTACACTTAATTGCAAAATATTGTAAGCAATCTAAATGCCCACTAGCCAGGGACCAAGGAAATAAATGATGGTACATTTATACCGTGAAATCCCACCCTGCCTTTGAAAAAGAGAGACATTGCTCAGGGACAGTATCATATGGTGATTGAGTCCACAGGCTTTGAAACTAGGGTGCATAGGTCCGAACCCTGATTCTTACCATTTACTAGCTATGTGATCTTGGAGCATAATCAGTTTTGCCATTTGTGAAATAGAGATAATAGCAGCAAAGTAGGCATAACAACAGAAAATAACCTTCGTGGCTGGGGTTTTGCAAGAATTGAATGAGTCAATACGATGCCTCCTTTTTGTTCTCAATGAATAGTCGATACTATTATGTTTGTGGCTCAAGACTGATGACCATGGCATGACATTTTAAGTGGCAAATTAAGGTTTTGAAAGATCAAGTACATTACAATCTATTTTATATAAAAAAGCGGTCTACATGTGAGCACACACGCATAAATGATAGAGGCAACCACAGAATTTTCCAGAGTCTGTTCGAGATATTAACAGAAGTCCTCTTTGAATGAGATGTCAGTGATTTTACTTTATTTCCACTGTCTTATTTGTGTGTGTGTGTGTGTGTGTGTGTGTGTGTGTGTGTGTGTGCATGTTTATAATGTACCACATAGAGTTTTTTTAAAAAGTTATTAAAAAAAACACAAAAGGCCAGGGTTTAAATTCCCTCCTTTTATTATTTTGACTTAAATAAGACACAGCCCAGTCCTGGAAGGCAGGGCACCAAGGTCCCTGGAGAGAAGCTGGGAGTGTCAGCCGGGGCTTGGAACACTGGACCTCGGCAGGGAGCTGGGGTCTCCCAGCAGGAGTCAGGCACCAGCTCACATCACCATGGCAACCACATGGAAAGTTGACAAAGTAGTTTCGGGAAGAAAGCACCTTTCTTTATCATTAGGGGCATAAAAAGGAGAAGCTTCTAATTTTTGTATTTTTGACAACACTCTTCCTTCGTCTGTCAACAAGGCCCAGAGCAAGCATTCCAGTCCTTTGACATAGGCTCAGACAACTAGTGAATGATCTGACATGTCAGCTCTCTCCGCAGACAGTTCTCTTTGGCAGATTTTTGCCGTTCTCATGACCTGCGGACTCTGGAGCTTATTGTTTAATAAACATGTTGGACACGAGGCATCCAAATGAGTGGCGAGACAGAATTAGCAAATCTTCAAGTTACTTGGAAGGTGCTTTGGAGTCTGGGTGGGAGGGTGATCCCCACTTCTGCAGCTCTGACCCATGATGGTTTAGCTTCAGCCTGGTCCCTCTGCTGGCAGGTGTCCCTACATGTCTAGAGAGATGTCTTTATTGTAGGAGAGTCATAATCACTAGAAATGAGTTGTTTTGACGCCCAAACGTGCCTTTCTTGAGCTTCCATCAATTGATTCTAATCCTAGGGCAGCATTAACTCCCCCCAAAGTCTAATTCTTGTCCCACTTCAAAGCCCTTCAAGTAGATAGAGGTCACTGTCATGGACTGCTTTGGAAAGGGCTATTTATTTACTGTCTGTGATAGGGTACTTCAGAAGCTCTCAGGTTTCCAGGTGTGTGGAGATAAAACAGTCACACACCCCTTCACCGTCTTGTTTGAAAAGCTGAGATAGTTGCTCCTCGTCACCCTTACCATGTTCCTTTTGACCTGGCTTCGCTTCAAAAATCAGGACACCCACACGCACTGTTCATGGGGACAGGCTATTCCTTCTCCTCTCCTCTTCAGAATAAGGGATGAGAGGCTCCCCCAGCCACGGAGAGTCTGAACCATCCCTCTTCCCTCTAGTGTGGGAGCTGACGGTCACACAGTGGGATGTCTACCCCGCTAAAGCCCTAGTGCTCTCGGAGTATGGAGTCAGGGACCAGAGGGAGAAGACAGGGCCCGGATGCAGCCCAGGTGAAGTTGCCTGACTTCCCCCATGAGCATGGGATGGACGTACTCTGTGGTCTAGAGCGTGCCCCAGAAGGGGTGGCTGGCTGCCCGACGGGTCTCCCTGCCTGAGAGTTGCCTCCTGGGCGAGGGGCCTCTGCTCTTCTCAGGGGGTGCTGAGGGAGATGGGTACAGGATACATCTGGAAAGGGACCCTGAAGACCCACGCTCTCTCACGAGAGCCCGCAAAGGCACTCCTGAGAGTCCATTCTGAAGCCCTGTCCCATGAAGGGGACTGGTGTCCCATCAAGGTGACACAAACAGAGGCCGCTAACAGAAAGGAGCTGGCGCTTGATCGTGGGCAGCTGGTGGGCAGCTGGGCCTCCCCGCTGTCTTCCTGCCCTGACAGCACAGTAGTAGGAGGCGGAACAAGAGACGGAGGGAGTGTGTGGCCGCTGCAGGGTCGCAGGTCTGGCCTGCCTTGCGGGGAAGGCTGTGAATCAAGTAAGACTTTGAAAAGTCAGAATGAAGAGCATGTCTTGAAGAACTGGAGTTATACTGTTCTAGTAATTGTGAGTGATCAGAAAGTGAGGGAAATGGGCTGAAATCTTGCTAAAATCCTCTTTTCTCCAGCGGGTCTGCAGGTTGCAAAGCAGACCCTTTTGGCAGAGCAGTTACTGGCGAAAATAAGCATGTTCTACGTTTATACCATCAATAAGGGCGACCGCCAACGAATCAGTCAGCTTCACCGGGTATGCTTCTAAATAGCTGGTGTCCCCTGCGCCACCATGAAGGCTGCTGGGAGGTTGGATCACCTTGCCATTTTTAGAAAGTTACCAAGAAGACACCGGGTCTGCTGAATAAGACTGTGAAGAGATAGCTTTCTACTTACTGTAGGCATGTGGCATAGGGATTGTGTGGGACAGGCCTGAGGGCTTGCGATGAGTGGGGTCCTTGTCCTGACCAAAGGAAGGATAGTCTTAGGAATGTAAAATCGAGGTGCCCAGTCACCAGCTATGAATGAACCGTGTCCTTTAGGCCAGAAAATCATAATGGATTGGATGAACTTAGGAGTATGGGAAGTCAGAAAACCCATCCTTCCATCCTTCCTAACTTCTTCTTTCTTTCTTTTTCTCTTCCTCTGTCTCTCTCTCCCTCACTGTGCTTCTCCTTTGTAGAATTTATATCAAGCGCACAAATATTTGTTTAATTTCTGTTGATTGGCTGCCTTTTCTACTAGACCCTAAAAGTCTGAGAGCACAGCCCTGTCTGTTAGGCTCAGCATTCTGTCTCCATTACCAGCCCAATGATGGGCCCGTGGCAGGCACTCAATCAATATTTACTAAATGAATGAGTACATGAACACTCAATGGTGGTCATTAAAATAATGTTCTTTAAATTGCTGGTTTTATTGTAAGCTAAATTTCCTGGTCTTATTAGGCTGTGATCCAACTTAAGATCTCGATTCCTTCTTAAGTGCCCACATTGTCATGTTCTGCACTGTTTTGACTACAGGAGTTCCCTCCCAATTGGAATTCTGGGGGTTGTCTGAGGGGTTCAGGAGAACTGTGCCCAGCATTCTCCGTGGACCCCCAGCCCCTGTGAAGTGTTTATTCTCCTGCCCCAGCTCCTGGTAACCCTCTCCAGCGGGCATGGCTCCCTCCTTTGGTGTCCCTCTCTAACACCCCTATTCCAGCTTCGGGAGAACATGGACTGCCCTCTCCCCTCTGCTTTTCCACGTTAGCCTGGGCAAGCTCTTCCTCTCATTGCCGGAAGCACACGAGAGACCCACAGAGAACAACGTAAAACCACCATTAGTGTCAGTCCTCCCAAAGTACTCACAAAGCTTCCTGGGCATCTGAAGAGAAAAGGAATCATACGCTTGTTTGCCTTACCTTAATCTGACATCTCTGCTGAAAGGCACACCCTCTTTGCATTATTCAATGAAGCAGTCTCGAACATCAACATTTACTTTACTCCACTGTATATATGTCTTTCTCAGGGGCAACAGGTGGGAACCTGCTAATACATATTTTTCTAAACCGAAAAAAAAAAAAAAGTAAATTCAGAGCTCCTTTTCTTAGGAGGCAGAAACCATCTGCAGCATCCAAAACTTTCGGATCTATTTTCAGTGAGGTCTACCCCCATTACCTTATTATTCACAGTTGTGGTTGTTGTTGTTTTGCAGGACAACACTCATTTGGATGTTACATTCTGACGCTTTGTTAGAAACCCACTTACTGCTTTGCCCTTATACTTGTTTATTATTTATCCAACATATACCGATTGTTGAACATTTACAAAACCCCCCTTCCATGGATTTTATATTCTTAGATTTTACATTCTTAGAGAGGGATGAGCGTATTTTTTTCTGTAAATGGTCAGCAAATATTTTGGGCTTTCTGGACCATAGGCTGCTGTGGTACAACTATTCAGTTCTGCCATTTTAGCGCTCAAGCAGCCGTAGACAAGATATAAATGAACAGACGTGGCTCTCTCCACTAGAACGTTATTTACAAAACAGGTGGCTGGCCTGGGTGCTGTAGCTTGCTGACTCCAGTTCTAGGCAATAAAACAGATATATAATATGGCAGGTATGACTAAGTGCTAAAAATAAAAATAAGACATGGTGAACAGCAGGGGACAGATCATGTAGGGATTTATGCTGAATGAGATTGGAAATCCTTGGAAGATTTGGACAGAAATGGTCTGTCTGATCTGACTCCCAGCTGCAGGGGAGCTGGGACACATTACGGAATGGGTAAGACACTTGGAAACTGGCTGGGAGGTTATTGCAATGATCTGGATGCAAAGGGATGGTTCTTGGTACCAGGATGGCAGTAATGAGGTGGTCAGAAGTGGTTGCATTCTAGATAGATTTAGAAGGTCTGAGAAAAAGGAGGTTCAAGGGCGACCCTTAGGCTTTAGGCTGAGTCATTGGAAGAATGGCCTTTCCATCTTCTGAGCTGAAGAAGAGAGAAGAAGGGGCAGGTTTTGGGCAGAAGACTGAGTCCTGTTTGGGACATGTTGTATTTGAGATGCCTTTCAGACACCCAAGCAAAACTGTTGAGTAGGCGGTTGGATGTAGGCCTCTGAGATTGGGGAGGGAACTGGGGTTATAAATTTGAGAGTCACGACAGCATGTGGGTGGTCCTTACAGATCAGCGAGGGAATGAGAACTGATATAGAAGACAGGTCTTGGGTTGATCCCTAGCATGATCTGGCACTTGGAGGTCAGGGGGAGGAGAAAGCAGCCCAGGACACTGGGCAGCAGTGGGGCAGCATGGCCAGAGAAAGGCAGGGAGAGTGGGCTTGGGTGGAGAGTGTGACGGGCCAGCAGGATGCTACTGGTGGGGTGACAGGGGTGCAGGCTGAGATCTTTCGCGACGAGATGCTGAGGGCTCTGGGGGTGCCTGGGTGGCTCAGTCGGTTAAATGTCCAACTTCGGCCCAGGTCACGATCCTGTGCTTTGTGGGTTCGAGCCCCATGTTGGGCTCTGTGCTGACAGTTCAGAGCCTGGACCCTGCTTCGGATTCTGTGTCTTCCTCTCTCTCTGCCCCTCCCCCACTCCGTCTCTCTGTCTCCCCAAAATAAGTAGACATTAAAATTAGATGCTGAGGGCTCCGAATCTAATCTAAGCTCTTCCGGGACGCACCTTGCCTTGCATTTCCCCCGGTGGATCCCTGCTGCCGCTGTCAGAGAACTCCCAGGCCATCACTCTTTCTAGCTCCCTTCATTGCCAGACAAGTTGCATTTTCTTTGTGACGTGGCAAGTTGGGCAGGCAAACTGCACCTTCCAAATTGTCCATAATCCTTGGCTAAGCTGCTCTCTTTGTACTGAAAAAAGAAGCCAGCAGAGTCCGAGAATGCTGTCTGGAACAAAGAGGAAAATGTTTTCACAAAAATACGGGCACATCCTACTGGCCGCTGACCCCTGTCCCGGTTCCCTGGGGCAGGGTGGAACCTCTTCGCCGTCAGCCTCTCTACAGGGTGAAAATGCAGCTTCCGGAGAGGTGCGGGCAGCATTCTGCTTTCACATGTAGGCAAAAGCACCAGGGACTGTCTGTCACGCGTGGGCCAGCGTGTGAGTTAAAGGGCAAACACAGGGCAGAAAGAAGATGGGCAGAGGCGAGAGAATGGGCAGGAGGCCTGAGGAGGCCAGCGGAAGGAGAAAGACCAATGCAGAATTCGTGGGAATGGAGGGGGCGGGCTTTTTGTGGTGCAACGTCTTGAGTGTCTTTGACCTAGAACTGGCCCCATGTTTAAGGTCATGGATCCAGGAAACCGGCCCCTTCCTTCCTCTCTCCTTTTTTTGTCACAGCAAAGATGACACCTGGCACTCCGTGCTCGCATCTGCTCATGCCTTTGTTCTATTTTTTTCTACTCTGTTCAATTTGGGTGTTTGGCGTGACCAACGGAGGTTTGAAAGCGACACTCCAGCTGTCCCATGCCCACTCCTACTGAATTCTCTTGAAATTCCTCCTGCTTGGCATGGCTTTCTCTAGTCCCCGCTAAGCAGAGTCTTGGGCAAGTCTCTGTTTTGACACGGAATCATGCACTTGGTGCCTCCCCCCAACAGTCTTGTTGGATTATTGAACATCTGTCTTCTAGGCTTCACATCTTGTGGTTGATGGATGACCAGCTGTCCCTGAATGGAGCTGAGATCATAGAACGGATGGGGCCTCTGCATGGTTTGGATCCCCAGCCAAGGAACACACAGGTCTGCCCTGTGTTTAACACATTTCTGGCCGGGAAAGTCCTGTAGATTAGTGGGATACCCATAACAATGGGGTATTTTTAAGTCATTCCATGCTTCTATTTGTTACCAGGCTTTATCAAATCCAGAATACAGCCTTTGTTTATTGTCCTGGCTACCAGGTAGCAAGTCATGAAAAAAGTAGGCAGAGGAGAAAAGAAGTACCTATGTAGGTGGTAGAAAAATGCATTATTTTCATATCTGCTACCAGAAATATTCCCAGGAATGGAGTTATTTTAGGAAGGTGTCTTGACAAGTCATTTGGGGATGGAAGGGGAGCCCCGAGGGCCTTGAAGAGTCAAGACAACCAAAGGAATTCTGAAAGTGCTGTGCACATGATATTAAGACTTGGGGAGAAGGAGAAGAGGGGAAGCAGCTGGAGAAGGGGGCCAGAGACCTGTGGAGTGTGGGTGTCTCTCTTGTATTAGGGTGCTCCGGAGACACAGAACCAAGAGGATATGGACATATCATAAATTTCTGTGTATGCGTATCTTCATCTACTTACCTACCTACCCATCTGTAAAGAGATTTATTGTAAGGAACCGGCTCATGCAATTGTGGAGGCCAAACAACCCCATGATCTGCTGTCTGCAGACACAGAAAAGCGGGTAATCTAGTTCGAAGGCCTGAGAGCCAGAGAACTGATGGTATAGATTCCAAGTCTGAAAGTTAAAACCAGGAGCCCCAAAGCCAGGGGAAGACCAATGTCTCAGCTCAGTCAAGCTGAATTAATCCAGCCTTCCTCCACTTTTTTATTGTATTCGGGACCTCCCAGTGGGGAGGGCAATCACTATACTCAGTCCACTGACTCAAACCCCCCTCACAGACGCAGCTAAAAGTAATGTTTAACTAGAAATCTGAACATCTCCTGGCCCAACTAGGTTGACGTACAAGATTAATCGTCACAGTGCCTGTGTTGGTAAGGAGCTCAAGGAATTTTCTGCACAGAGATGATGACACTTTCTTTGAAGGTTCTGCGTTTTAGTAATGCTGGTCTCCCAGTTTGCTGAAATCTTTAGTTGAGTGTATTGTGCACACTAGTGTATGCTTTTTCTAAGTGGTGTGATTATGTGTGTGTGTGAGAGAGAGACAGAGACAGAGACAGTGACAGACAGAGAATCATTTGTGTAGATGGAAGGAACTCAGGCTCCAGGGATGTTTGCTGTGTTGCCGAACGGGGTTGGATGGGGAGATAATCTGGAGATGAGTGATTTCAGCAGAAGCAGGATCCTGTATCAGAGGCAGGAGAAAGGCAAGAAACAACCAGGCAGCTTTTGGATAGTTGAAATGAGAGTTAGGGCCACTCTAGTCTAGAAGGTAGGGGGCATGGTGGTGCCGGTGACCCGTTCCAGAAGAGTTCTGGAGGCTCCATTAACTCTTGCTAAAATAGCAAAGCCTGAGGCTAATAGATTTAAAGTCTGACCATCGCTGCCCTCTACTCTCAGCAAAGCAAACAATCTGGATGGTGCCTGTACTTTATTCTTCCCTCTACTTCTCCTCTTGTAACCCAACCAGTGTGAGTTGGCCCAGTGGTGAGTCACAGGTAGAAACCACACCAGGTGAGTTGCTGCACCAAAAGGAAACTTTATTTGCAGCAAAAAAGGAGATTAGGGGAATAACTTCCAAAGCCATGACTCCCCCGGTGAGGACGAGCGGGTTCCTTTCACTTAGGGTCAGGATGAATATTTGATAGGGAAGCCTTGTCATCCTATGTAGAGGCAGGCAGAAGGTCATGCATGTGCCTGAGGAAACATGCCTATACATACATTCTATGTTTTGTACATGAGGCTTGTGCTCCTCCTTGGGCAGAGATTTCAGTATTCTAATGAGGTAAAGGTAACTGTCGGTCACTCCGTGGCTCACTCCGTAGTCCCTCTGCACAGGCGTGGGTTTTGAGGGGGCGGCATCGAGTTCAAATTGGTCTGGGTGGTCTGGGCCAGTGGGAGCTTTTCATCTGGGCAGTCATTATTGCTTGAGGGGTATTTTGGGTTTCTGTCATGGGATGCAATGCCCCTTGAGTCTTTTGCCCGAGTTAAGAGACAGCGGGAAAGAAGACCTTAAGGAAAAATATGGGACAAAGGCCAGTGGGTACAAGCAGATGGGCAGTAAAGGCCGGTGACAATCTGTTGATAGCTTCCTATCTCCTTTATCAAAGGCACTTCAGTCTAATTTTAGCAGACAATATTGTGAGGGATGAGGAAGTAATTTTCTGCAATGGCTTGGGATAGAAGGCCCTTTCAGTAGGACTTTTATTCGGGGGCTTAGAGGAATAATTCAATAAAGTCCACTTGGTTTACACAGAATTTCTAAGACGCTGGCTGTATAAGATGAATTATATTTTCATGCAAGTTTCTTTTTTTAAAATGTTTATTCATTTATTTTCAGAGGGAGAGAGAGAGGGAGGGAGGGAGAGGAGAGTGGGGGAGGGGCAGAGAGAGAGAGAGAGAGAGAGAGAGAGAGAGAGAGAATCTCAAGCAGGTCCAAGCTGTCATCACAAAGTCTGATGCAGGGCTTGAACCCATGAACCGTGAGATCATGACCTGAGCTGAAATCCAGAGTCGGACACCTAATGGAACGAGCCACACGGGTGCCCCAATTTTCATGTAAGGTTCTGAATGGCCAAAAGATAAAACACAACTAGTGTTTTCCTAAAGTCTTAAATGCCTTTGCAGATGTGAATTTATCTTTAATATCACAAAGTACTCTCTCTGGAGTGGGTCGACATGAACCCCTTCCCTCGTCCTCTGTGGTGATCACTACTCAGCGTCAGCTGCTAAACTTGAGTCACCAAACACTAATCACGTAAGAAACGTATTAGGGAGGAATCCTATAAAATTGTGTTTCCAGAGTGGAAAAAAAAAAAGTGCAAATTTTAAATTCACAGTGAAGCTCTCACAGCTATTTCGGATGCAATAAAAGTCCATTTTAATAAGTATCGCACAGTTTACCTGTACCTATTAAGTGCATTTTAGAGATAGGCAAAGTGAAAGCGTAATCTGCTTTTAAGCATTCTCCTAAAACGAATGACCCAAGTGAAGTATTTGGGCATGCTTGCACTGCTAAACGAGGCAGAAAACTTTACCAAACTTTGTGTTATTAATATTTCTTACGTGTTTGGCTCTGTTAGTAATGAATCATGCAATGTAAGTGAAAATCCTTCTGTGGGGTTGGGCGGCCAAATAAACCTCTCTCACCTCTGTCTCTAGTTCTCTGTTCCTGGGCAAACCACTTCCCTTCTCTGGGCTGCAGGTGCCTTATGTGTAAAAAATCTCGGTTAATTAATCCTATGAGTATCATCATTCAAGTTAAATTAGATAATACGTACAAAGAACTCAGCTCAAGAATGCTTATACGAAGTACTCCATAAATGATAGCTATTATTATTATTATTATTATTATTATTATTATTAGAAACTTATAGTATTTAACTCAATGCTATTGTTTTTAGAGTCCAAAGTTCTATTTATTTTAACCATTTAAGATGGAAATTTTAAGTAAATTTTGCTCTTCCTGCCTGTTAGACTGAAATTTATTTTTTAATTTTTATTTATTTATTTTGAGAGAGAGAGAGAGAGAGAGGCAGAGAGAGAAGGAGAAAGAGAATCCAAAGCACACCCTGCACTGTCAGCACAGAGCCCGACTTGATGCTCGAACCCATATACTGTGAGATCATGACCTGAGCCAAAACCAAGAGTTGGACATTTACCCCATTTAACCCACTGAGCCACCTGGGCACCCCAAATTTTATTGCTAATGTGAACACATTATATTGTTATATTATATTATTATATTGTTATAATATTATTATAATATTATATATGATATATAATTATTATAGATATAACATTTATAATTATTATATATTTATAACCATTATAATATATTATTATAATATATATTATATTGTCATATGTTATTATATTGTTATAAGAACACATTACAATGGAAATTTAAAAAAGAAAAATGATTTACTCATAATCCTCATATCCTAATAAAACATTGCTTTTCCTCTCTTTGGATTCCCTTGCTCATATGGAGGCACATTTTGATGTTATTGTAATTCGTGTTCATAGCGCTATTCTATAGTCTGCATTTTCATAAAATGGACTTCATTTTTTGTAAGGTCTCCATAATTGTAATTTTTAGTAGCCATATAGCTTTCAGTTGAGTCTGGGGACCCTAATTTCACAGTCTCTGTTTTCAGTCATTTTTAAAAAAATGTTTATTTATTGGGGCACCTGGGTGGCTCAGTTGGTTGAGCGTCCGACTCTGGCTCAGGTCATGATCTCATGGTCTGTGAGTTTGAGCCCCGTGTCGGACTCTGTGTTGACAGCTCAGAGCCTGGAGCCTGCTTCGGATTCTGTGTATCCCTCTCTTTCTGCCCCTCCCCTGCTCATGCGCGCGCGCGCGCGTGCGCGCGCGCGCGCGCTCTCTCTCTCTCTCTCTGTCAAAAATAAACATTAAAAAAATTTTAAAAAATGTTTATTTTTAAGAGAGAGAGAGTGAGAGACAGATCACAAGGGGGTGGGGGTGCAAAGAGAGAGGGAGACACAGAATCCGAAGCAGGCTTCAGGCTCTGAGCTGTCAGCGCAGAGCCCAATGTGGGGCTCGAACTCACGCACCATGAGATCATGACCTGAGCTGAAGTCGGAAGCCCAACTGACTGAGCCCCCCAGGTGCCCCTGTTTTTAGTCATTTTGATCGCTTCTAGTTTCCACAGATGAATATCTCTTGAAAAAGGAGCCAAGGGATTCTGGATTTGGAGACTTGGAAGAGGTGAGTCCCTTTGCTTGGCGCGGGTAGGGCTTCATAGCTGAGGTGTTTGGGGATGGAGGACTGGGGCTCTCGCACGTGCTTTTGGAGAACCAGCAGCAGTGGGGGTGAGGCCGGCCGAGATCCCCAAGGAGGAAACGTCGCCAGGCTGGCTACACAAGGCTGACTCAGTCTGTGTGGTAGGACGCAGAGGGGGACCTTGAGTTTGCCTTCTGGATTGGTCTGCTCAGTTCGGTAGCTAAGAGAAGGACCAGGCAACGCTCAGAAGTTCCTTCTGGAAGGCAGAAGCTGAAGTCAGTATGGTGAAGGCAACCTCTGTGTGATGTTGTGATTTATAATAAGAAATTTGTGTATTTGGTCTTTGTTTCAGCTTCTGGCACAGAGCTCTGAAAACCCTTGGAATTTCTGAAGGAATGAGAGTGATTAAGGTCTCTTTTGCTATGTTAATGAGGTGACTTTTGGAAAGCCCCTAGGTCACCTAGGGAAGGGGGCTGTTGCCAGAAGAACCAACCGTGTGTTTAGAGGATTGGAACTTTCAGTCCCACACCCCTGGCTTCCAGGCATGGGCGAGGGGCTGGAGGTTGAATAGATTGCCAAAGGGCAATGATTTAATCAACTGTCTCTAGGAGTAAAGCCTCCATAGAGGGGCGTGTGGGTGGCTCAGTAGGTTAAGCATCCACCTCTCGATTTTGCCTCAGGTCATGAGCTCATGATTCCATGGAGCCCTGCGTTGGGCTTTGTACTGTCAGTGCAGAGCCTGCTTGGTATTCTCTCTCCCTCTGTCTCTCTGCGCCTCCCACATGCTCTCTCTCTCAAAATAAATAGATTAAAAAAAAAAAAAAGCCTCCAGAGAATCCCAAAAGGACAGAGTTTGAAGAGCTTCTGGTTTGAGGAACTCTTGAAAATACGGAGAGAACGTTCTCCGAGGTATGGAAGCTCTGAGTCCTTTCACTCCTCTCCCTACGCATCTTTCCGTCTGGCTGCTGATTCACATCCTGTACTATCTTTTGTAATAAACTGATAGTCTTATGAGTGAACTGGTTTCCTGAGTTCTGTGAGCTGCTCTAGCAAATTACTTGAACCCAAGGCGGGGTTCCTGGGAACCTCTGATCTACAGCCAGTTGGTCAGAAGTATAGGTGACCAGCTGCGTTGACAACTGGCATCTAAAGTGGAGAACAATCTTGTGGGACTGAGCCCTTAACCTGTGGGATCTGATGCTATCTCAGGGTAGACAGTGTCAGAATTGAGTTGATTTGTAGGACACCTGGCTGGTGTCTGAGAATTGCTTGGGGGCGGTAGGAGCACCCCCCCACCCCACCCGCCCCAAACACAAACTGCGATTTGTCCGAGAATGTACTCTCTTTCTGCTACTTTCTGTGAGCTCATTTAATCTTATAAAGTACTATTTACGCTATAAAGTCAGTTAACATTCCAGCTAAACAGCTGGGGAAACTGAGTCATAGGGGGTGTAAATTGCCCGGGTCAACAGTTGCCATCTTGTTGGCATGCCCAGCTCCACAGGACTTCCCTGAGTTGAGAGCTGAGAGCGGGAGAACCCTGTGGGTGTCCATCTGGGAGTCACGTTAACAGCCTTAGACCAGTAAAGGACCAGTTCTGCCCTACAGTTAAAACCACAAACTTGCCTTTCCTGCTGGGTAAATTGGGGCACTGCAGAGCAAGCTGAGAGGAAATGGCTGCCAGTCGTATTCTTAGGAATGTTTCCCTTGAGTGCGACGCCTCTGAATATAACAACCCTGCGTGTGTGCATGTAAAATAGTTCTACTCGGAGGATCCTGGACGATGGGCTTTGTAGCGGTTTGTGGCAAGGAGAGCATCTTAGCTGCTTTTCTCCAACAAGGACTGAGTCCAACACATTGTTGGATCATTACTACTCGGGATTTGCCGTTGCTGTAGTTCATACGAGATATTATGAAAACGTATATAGCTTAATTCAATAAAAAGACTGCATTTTTCACTTATTACATTGGCAAATACATATATGTATACATATTATAAATGTTATTTTATATACAATAGGTGATGTGTAAAACAGCACATCATATGTTTTACATATTTATAAATATTAGGTATGTTTATATATGTTTAAAATATAGTTTTAGGGACAAATATGTGTGTGTAAGGATATTTGTTACAGGGTTCTTTATAATAGTGAAAAATTAGAAATTGCTTAGGGAGTGCCTGGGTGGCTCAGTCGGTTAAGTGTCCGACTTTGGCTCAGGTCATGATCTCACAGTCCATGAGTCTGAGCCCCGCTGTCAATGGGGAACTCCTCTGGATTCTCTGTACCCCTCTTTTTCTGCCCCTCCCCCACTCACACATATGCTCTCTCTCTCTCTCTCTCAAAAAAAGAAATTACTTTAATGTCCAGTGATAGAAGACTTGGTAAAGAAATTATGGATACTCACACTTTGGAATTGAAGCATTAAGAAAATACGCTTGCAAAAAATGTTTAATGACAGGGGACACTGGCCATGATTAAGTTTGTAAGGGTGATATGTAAGATAAAAATTCCACATTATGCTTCCAGTTTTGCAAAGACAGTACAAACATTTGTAAACCACAACTGGAAATAAATGCATAAAAACAACAAAATGAAAATGGTGATTATTTCTCAGAGGTCAAAACAGGGGTCGAGTTGTTTTCCAAGAACCTGACAAACACACATGGCAAACATTTGTGCGTACAGAGTCACTAGAGAAAACCCACACCATGTAGATTTTCCCTAATTTATCCCAATTTCCAAATTTTGCCCTGTTGTCAGCTGAGGCAATTTCATTCTGGCTGGGAAATAAGATGCTGTGGGGATTGGAGGACGAGAAAAGTCAAGGGTTTTGTAACTTAGGTTTCTTTTTTTTTTTTTTAATGTTTATTTATTTTTGAGACAGAGAGAGACGGAGCATGAATGGGGAGGGGCGGAGAGAGAGGGAGACACAGAATCTGGAACGGGCTCCAGGCTCTGAGCGGTCAGCACTCGAACTCACAGACCGCGAGATCATGACCTGAGCCGAAGTCAGACACTTAACCGACTGAGCCACCCAGGCACCCCTGTAACTTGGGTTTCTAACTAGAGCCTGCAGGTAAGCTGCTGGATGAAGGGAGAGTGCAGGTGAGTCAGGCAGACATGGAGGGCAGCCGAGGTGTGGTGGAAAGAGGGCCCCGAGGCTTCAGGTCTGACCTGGCCACCGTGAGCTCTGGGAGCAGGACTTTGCCTGGTATAGAGGCTGGATGGACCCACGTTCAAGTCCATGTCCAAAGTTACCTATGTGACTTAATCTCATGAAATCTCAACTCAATTGTAAAATGACCATGTTACTGGCCGGTAGGGAGGCGTTGATGACACAATGTACTTAAAAGCGGGAGAAGGAGGCTGGCCCGTACCGAGGGCATATAACCAATGTCCAGCTCATGACCTTCCCTGGTCTGCATGGTTGCCTGTCAAATCAAGGAATTAGAATGGATAACCTCTAAATTACCCTTTCTCTTTGAAACATTTACGGTGCTTAAAAAGCCTTAGGCAAGGAGAATTTAATATTTCCCTAACTTTTATTTATCTTCCTTTGGCAAAGAATGAGTTATCGCAGTGCGTGCGTATACATTAAGGAGCCAAGGAGCAGGGTTTGAAATTCAGCCGCGGGAGCAGAGGCTCCTAAAGGAAGCCAGAGTGGGCCGTGGTTCTTAAGGTGAGGGATGACAAGGAACAGGTGACTGGGTACAGGTGCCTTGGTCTCCTGCCCTTTCCTGCAAAGATACATATCCAAGGGCTCTGTGTTTTGTTTTCTCTAGAGCAGTGGTTCTCAAGCTTTATTGCAAATTACAGTCACCTGGAGAGCTTTCAGACCATCCCAAGGTCTCAGAAGCGCCTCACACCAATTAAATCTGCGTAGAACCCAGGCGTCGGTGTTGTTAAAGCTCCCCAGGTGATTCCAAGTGTGCACCCAAAGTGACGATCCCCGCGCTGTAGTGAATGGAGGGCCCGGAAACAAGTGTGAACCCCACATGTCAATTCTGACCACTGAGTGTGACCTCAGTGGTGCAGCGATGCATGTGTGAAGGGACTAGAGTAACATGTCCCCTTCCAAATGGTGACATCTGTGTCACATAACAGTGTTCGTAAATGTCTGGGGCCAAAATAAATAAATAAATAAATAAATAAATAAATTTAAAAAGTCGCCAGTTTGAGGTCTGGTTTCTCAAAAGCACACCATGGAGCTGAACAAAAGGCGGGCTGTCGCCGATGTGATGGTGCTTCTTTCCAGGAGGACACATCTCTCGTTGGGATCTTCTCGTTTTTAAACCAAAGCAGATGCCCAGGTTCTATTCCGGCCCACTGAGTATGACGGACATATTGAAAACATCCTCCTATGAAGACAGGAGGAAGGGATAATGTAAAAATACAAGGGCAAACATGCAGGGAAATTTATGAGGAATTCCAAAAATTGGTCTCCAAAAGAAGAATGCATGTCTGACATGAACCTCAGGACCTGGAATCCTTTTGGGTCATTTCCAGGAGACAGAAGAGCCGTCCTTCTAAAGTATGTCCACTAGATGGCAGCATCACCATGGTAAAATATACTGGCCTTTCTTGGCATAAAGGAGGGATTTTTTAATATTGAACAGAGGTTGGAACTCAGATGGTTTTATAGATATGAATATGCTGTTAAAATATTCTAAATTATAGTATATATATATATATGATATATAAGTCTTAGTATTATTGTGTAAATTATATTGGCATTCTCACTATAATTCATACCATCATTAATTATATCGTGTGCTGTTTAAGCAGGTTTAATGTTATGGCTAGAAGTCCTTTGCTGGCTACCACTACCTCTTCTTGGCTAATCTCAACTTTTGTTTGGCTAAAACTACATTCTTCAAAGGGCAGGGAATGTTTATTTATTAAATGGCTTTCGTCTATAGCATGAGCCAGCCAGCTGTGATCCTGCTAATTATGGGTCTGTCATGATTTTCACTCCGTTGTATGATGTAGTCAGTTTCTTCTTTTTCTGCCACGACTTAATATCAACTCCAACTCCATTTGTGATGTTTTGTGGATGCAATATGGTAAATCATTATGTTTCGACCTGAGTGCCAGGCCACATGTGAGCTGTTGGCAATACTAAACAAGACTTTCGTGGAGGTTCCATGCTAGTGGAATATACCATGACACGCGTGTAAGGTACATCTTTTAGTGCAAAGGCAACTGTTGTTTTTACAAGTCCTGTGAAGATTTAGACTCTTGTTCTGTTGATCATGGAAAGTTCTTTCGGAAATGGCATGGGGATTGGGAAAAGGGTTGGACCCGAGAATATCAGAGGTGGCTTTACAAATTTAAGGATTAGTAGGAGACCGATGCCAGACGTGTTCGTTGGGGACTAGGGCTGTGCTGCAGCTGTCCACTATTGTCACCATCTGTTATCTTTAGGATACATCCCCCCAGCCAAGACAAAGTCGTTTAGAAATATGTAGACAGTCTGGTTAATTTAGTTAGCTCAATAAGTGAATACACACACAGGCTGGTCCACAAATAGAACAAGTCATTGTGTGAAGCTTTGTAAAGCATTTGACGGTACACAAAGCATCTTCAAATATATCACGTGTGTACCCTATGCCCAGAAAATGCAGCCATCTGCCCCAGTTGCCATAGCTAGCCAAGGAAGGCAGAATTCAGAAGTAGAATGCTAAAACATGTCAGGTGCACGTCAGAGGTATCCAGTGAGTTGCTACTTTACAATGGTGGCTATTTACTAGAAGCCTGGCTTTTGGTAACCAGGCATCGTAGTCTTAGATCATGATGTTTCCGGCTCAGTAATTTATGACTTGAGATCTTCAGATAATTCTCTTAGTTCCAGCTTTGGTTGTGTGTGTGTGTGTGTGTGTGTGTGTGTGTGTGCGCCTGATCTTCAAATTCTGCTCCTGGGGTCTTTGTGCATATGCCCCACCCGTGTTTTATTTATTTTGCTTTTATTTTATTTATCTGAGGGAGAGAAAGAGCACATGCGTGCAAGAAGGGGAGGGGCAGAGGGAGCGACAGGGAGAGAATCCTGAGCAAGCTCCACGCTCAGGCTCGAGCCTCACACGGGGCTCGATTTCATGACCCCGGAGATCATGACCTAAACCAAAACCAAGAGTTGGTTGCTTAGCAGACTGAGCCACCCAGGCGCCCCTCCACCTGTGTGGAAGAGGGTGTGACTTTTTGATCTGTGGTTGGCAGGACCATACACAGAACCAGCTTTGTTACTGGCCAGGGTGTAAATTAAGCAACGGGCCCTTTCTAAGATGAGATGTGAAAAGACCGTACGTTGTCTGATTAGCCTGGAAAAGGCTTCCGGTCAGCCAGGCCTGGGAGTGATGCTCATTTATAGCCTGGGCAACGGGAGGTCTCACGGTCCGTGGCTGTGAAAGAACACTGAAATGTTAAAAGGAAAAGCTGTTGCCCGTAATCTTATAAAACAGGCTTTCTGTTTCCAACAACAACAAAAACAAGCAGACACACAGAAAAAGAAAAGCGTGAAAAAGTCGGAACAGCAAAACGATGGAAGAGTGTGGGTCAGGACCGGGCAAGGTGCCAGAGCTTCCCATAAAGGAACAAATATATTTAGAAAGTGGCAGCACCTTTTGACATTTGCTAAGTGATTTTGATGATTGACTTTTCAATTGGGTTTCTGTAAGTAAGCAAAGGAGGGGTTACCAGGGAAAAGCAATTTTCCCAATGGGAGTATAAAATCCTTCAGCCTAATGAAATGTTTTCTCTGGTTTAGAGATAACAACCCACTTTTGGGTTTTATGCCTAATATTGATTCTTTGTGTATTTTTTATAGAAGCCTTGATGAAATTCAGTTAATTGTATTTTATTAGAGTGAGAGATTGTCTTTTTTAATATTCTCCAGTCCTCCTCACTCTTGACTCTTCCTTCTGTCTCTCTGCTCCCTATCAATAGTTTAACTTTGATGGATGATTTGTGACAGTTGGAAAAAAATAAAATAAAACTCTCGCTCTACCTTTTTGATCTGCTTCCAGTTTGCGCAATTGCAAAAGCTCTGAAAAAGCCAAGTTTCTTTAAGCAGTAAGATGCTGAAATATGGTCATTAAATCCTGATGGGTTTTTCATTCTGCATCCCATAATTTTAAGGAGACCCAGTTTCTGAAATGCTTGGATAAATGCAGAAAGTATAAGAAGGTGGAAAGGAGGTCTCAAGGCAGCTTTTGAATCTGTGGGACACTGAGTTTATTTACAAACACTGCAAGAGCTCGTAAATTATCAGGAGCTGCTGTACTAAGCAAAGCAGACCCAGGAACAGAACATGGAAGGTTTGGGGGTTTGAGCAGCTTGGTGGCTGGTGATGGGGGCTTCTGTGGCTTCCCCCTGATTACGTCTTGGGTGTTTTATCTGGCGAAAGCATTATCTTGAGAAAACTGCTTTTGCTCTTGGGCAATAAGGTGACTTACTTCTCGGGATAGAGGGTCTCATCAAAGAATTTGGACAAGAAGAGTTAGTGGTTTGTGGAAACTGTAATCTTTATTGACTGGGGTGGGCATGGAAAGCAGAATTAAAATGAGAATTGAAAAAGGTTAGGATTGATTTAAACCCAAAGAATAGTGAAAATGAAAAATAAGAGAGAGGCAGGATATTATAGTGCTAATAGTTCTGCCCCAGGAGACTTGGATTTTGGTCCTGGTTTTGTGACTTAGAAGCCATGTGTCTTTGGGTAAATCACTTAAATTCTCTGAGCTTCAGTTTTCCTGTTTGTGAGATGGGTTTTTTTTGGGGGGGGGGGGAGTTGCTCATTATGGGCTGGGGGAAGAAAATCACATGTGTTATCTAATTTAACCATCTCAAGAACCTTATGAGGCAGGAAGTATGATTGTTATTCGAAGATACAGATAAGGACACTGAGACACATCGGAAGTTGGACATTTCCTGAGTCTGTGACAGGGACAGGATTTGGAGACAGGCTGTTTAAGGCTAGTGTCTGAAAGAACTGTATGCATGCTGCTACCATAGAGCCAACCTGGAGACATCATCCTCGCCCCACTTACGAGATCGTGGCACGATCCGGTAAGTTAATACTGGTGCAAAGTGTTCTATAAAATAAAAAGTCACGCCAGTGGAAGGTGGCATTGTTTTCCATTATCAGTAGGCTTCCTAGTGTTAGATGTGGTGAGTATGCCCGAGACCAGACTCAAGGGCAATGAGGCTACTTTGCATCATGGGTGCACTAGTTTCCCAGGGCTTCTGAGACAAAGTACGAGAAGCCACGTGGCTGAGAGCAATCCACTTTTATTGTCCCACAGTTCTGGAAGCCAGACATAAAGGTTTTGGCACGGCCATGCTCCCTCTCAAGGCATGAGGATGTTCCAGGCCATCCTCCCAGATTCCGGAAGCCTCAGATGTCCCTTGGCTTGTTCCTCCGCCCTGTATCTTCATGTCCTCGTCTCCCTGTGCATGTCTGTGCCCAGATTTCACCCTTTGTAAGGACAGCAGTCACGTTGGATTAGGGTCCACCCTAATGATCTCATCTTGATCGTCTGTAAAGACCTTGTTTCTGATTAAGGTCACACTGACAGATACTGGGGATTAGGACTTTAATATATATATGTTTTTTCTGAAGGTAGTGGTGGTGATGGGGACGTAATTGAACCCGTAACAGTGAGAAAGTGCAGGGATGGGATATGGAGTCAGCCACACCAGAGTCCAAATCCAGCCTCCACAGTTGACGAATGCACTGCGGCTGTAACAGATTACACATGTTCAGTGGCTTAGAACGGTATATGTTTACTATCTGAAAGTTCTAGAGGTCCAAAATCTGAATGGGTGTTCCTTAGCTAAAATTGAGGTGTGAGCAGGGCTGTGTGCCCGGCGGAGGTTCCAGGGAGAACCTGTTTCTTGCCTTTTTCAGTCTTCAGGAGCTGCTTGTGCTCCTTACCTCACGGCCTGGTCCCTTCCTCCGTCTTCAAAGCCAGCAAGATACTATCTTCAAATCTCTCTTGGAATTTGACTTTGGCCTTCTGCCTTTCAAGGATCCTTGTGATTCCATTGTCATTTTAAGGAGCCTTGTGATTACCATCTGGATAATTTAGTATCCTCTCCCCATGTCAAGAATTATTCTGGGGGAGTTATTCTGCCTCCCACAGTGACTATCCTAAACTCCCTCTGTTACTCAGGAATCCTCTTGGTTTTATATATGTTGTTGAGAAGGTTGAAGGAAGTCATTCTCGTGACGAGCTCGGGGCCAGTGCCCAGCACGGAGTAGCAACTCATTACCTGCTAGCTGCTGATATAACATGCATGCAGGATTTTAATGGGAAGCTATCTTTGTAAATCCTTTGGGGGACCTGGGCAAATATTTCTGAGGTTTGTATGGACCCAAAGCAAAGCATAGGTGTTCTGTTTTCTGCGTGATCAGTAACGCTACATGTCACTAACAGAGTGGGGCTGGCACCTCATTTGCGTGGCCTACATTCCCTTCTTTTGGTTTGCTTTCCAAATCAAGTGGCAATTGATACAGATTATGCATGGGAAAGACGGCCAATTTAAGTTGGTCATCTTAATATAGTGGACTATTCCATTTTAGGCACCTCAGTGTCTTAAGACATTAAAAATTTTGTTTTTAATGTTTACTTAAACATTGAGAGAGAGAGAGAGAGAGAGACTGTGCTAGCGGGGGAGGGACAGAGAGAAGGGGAGACACAGAATTGGAAACGGGCTCCAGGCTCTGAGCTGTCAGTACAAAGCCGGCTGCGGGGCTCCGACTCACGGACCGCGAGATCGTGACCTGAGCCGAAGTTGAACGCTCAACCGAGTGAACCAGGCGCCCCTAATGCCTAATATCTAAGACATTTTAATGGCCACTGTAGCACTTACTCAATCACCTCCCAATCCCCAGCCCCAGTTTAAATTATTTTGGAGTGTTTAATGTATCTTATAGAAGCAGCCTAAAGCCATACCGATAGAATGGAATAATAAAAAATTATTGTTTTTTATAACTACAATAACAATATAAATAATTGAGCAATACTTTATAGTTTTACAAAAGGCTTTCTCATAGACTATCAAATAAATGACTGATTTGATGGTTCTACAAGCATCCTAGCGTGAGGATGGAGGTTGGCGCACTGGCCTCAGAATCAGACTGACCTGCTTTTTATTCCCACCATCACCCCTTACGAACTTTGGGATCCCAGCCAAGGCATAGACCCTCTCTGGGCCTCAGTTTCCTCATCTGTTAAGTGAAAGAAACATTGTAGTTCCCTCATGGGGTTGTAGTGAGGATCCAGTGAGAAAAGAGCCACAAAGCACCGGGTACAGTGCTCGGTGCCTCTCCGCGACGATCAATATCGGCTGCCATTGTCACTATTATCGTAAAGAGGTGTTGAAGCCGAGCTCTACCAGTTCTTTTTTTTTTTTTTAATTTTTTTTAACGTTTATTTATTTTTGAGACAGAGAGAGACAGAGCATGAACGGGGGAGGGGCAGAGAGAGAGGGAGACAGAATCGGAAGCAGGCTCCAGGCTCTGAGCCATCAGCCCAGAGCCCGACGCGGGGCTCGAACTCACGGACCGCGAGATCGTGACCCGGGCTGAAGTCGGATGCTCAACCGACTGAGCCACCCGGGCGCCCCGAGCTCTACCAGTTCTAACTGCAGCTGTGCCTTCGAGTTAATAGAGTTAATAGAGTTAATAGAGGCTACAGTCCAAAGTGAGATGCAAAACCACAAGCAAGACTTACAAACGGAGGCGAACAAGTCTTGGGTTCTGACTCACTGTTGACCACTGGCCTCAAAGAGTTTGGAAAGATAGATGCATGGGTAGGGGATGAGGAGGGAGATAGGCGGAGCTGTGGTGGGGTGAGCATCTCCGACAGGGAGAAGGGTGGAAAGATTCTTCTCGGGGCCAGAGGGGCTGCAAGGAATTCACCCAGAGAATGTAATATGTGTCTCTGGCAGTTTGGGCAACATGATGTACTGGTGCGCGGCTCATCTCTAGAGGCCAGAGTGAGAGAGGCTGGCTAGCTAGTTGCGACAGAAAAAAGTGAAGGAGCAATTGCCACTGCCTTGGGGCCAGCTGCCCTCCCTGCATTTCTCTAGGTAGTGAGTCTTGTGGAGCCGGTGGGGGCTGTGCTGGTGAGCAGTGGGGCTGTCTCAGATTTTCGATCTTAGATGTCTTAGATCCTGATCAAGATGGCCGCCAGCAGGGGTGAGGTCCTTCCCAACTGGGAGGAAGCAGAGGTCTGGATCTCTAAGTACTTGCTGGAGGGGAAACATTGATCTAAGTCAACAGAACTACAGGAGAGAAATGCTCACCTATTGGGTGAGGACACCATGTTTCAGAGACGCAGAGAAGTACTCCTGGAGAGAAGTGGATGCTAGGTCATCCCAAGATGAGACACATTTCCTTCTCTCCCTCCCTTACACTCTGATCCAGGAGGGTCATAAACCATGATTAGCAGGTTTGAGGAGAAGGGACGAATGTGCAAGGTGGGAAAGGAGAAGTCAAACGTCATCTTGCCCCAGGCAGGCAGCCAGCCTGCTCAGCCAGCTGTGAATACGGAGAGGTTGTGAGGGAGGGCATAAAAGTGGAAAGTTTTATTTATTCCTTTGGACCCAAAGATATGAATTACCTGACCAAGACTGCTCCGATTACAGTTGACCCTTCAACAACATGGGTTTGAGGTGAGTGGGTCCTCTTATACAGGGAGTTTTCACAGTACAGTAAGTATATTTTCTCTTCCTTAAGATTTTCTTAATCACATTTTCTTTTCTTTACCTTACTTTATTGTAGAAATACAGGGTATATAATATGTGTAACATACAGCATCTGTTAATCGAGTGTTTATGTTATCGGTAAGGCTTCCAGCAGATGATAGCCGATTAGTAGTTAAGTTCTGGGAAGTCAAAAGTTATACGTGGTTTTTCCACTGTGTAGGGGGTCAGCGCCTCTAACCCCTGTGTTGGTCAAAGGTCTGCTGTACTTCAAAGTGTCCAAGGGATCCTGACACTTACCCTAAATCTGGTACAGGGGCCAGAGAAATCTAGTCCCGGGTGTCTGGGTGGCTCAGTCAGTTAAGCATCTGACTTCAGCTCAGCCCATGACCTTGCCGTTCGAAAGTTCGAGCTCCACCTCAGGCTCTGTGCTGACAGCTCGGAACCTGGAGTCTGCTTCAGATTCTGTGTCTCCTTCTCTCTCTGTCCCTCCCTCATTTGTACTCTGTCTCTCTGTCGCTCTCAAAAATAAATGCACATTAAAAAAAAGTAAAAAAAAATAAAGAAAAGAAAAAGCCAGTCCCCTGGAATGAACCGGAAAAGCCAGTGAAAGAAAGAACCGAAGCAGCTCTTTGATTATGTCCTACAAGTTATATTTGAGAGACGTAGTGATTTCCTCATTATTTCCGATAATAACCCTAGGGGGTAAGTATTACTGTGAGAAAGGATAATGTCTCCACAGATGAGGTGATCAAAGCTCAGAAGGCAGGACTTGAACCCTGGATTCCTGATTCTACTTCCTCCACCACACCACTCAGCTCCCTCATCCTGGCAGCGGAACCGAAGTCCGTGAGGACCGTGGAGCCAGGAGCCAGAAGCGGCCACTGGAAGACCTGGATATTACATCACACTGTCTTGAATAGTAACTAAAGGGAAGCAAAAACACAGAATCTTTGACCAGTCTCTCCTTCCACATCCTGCGGCGTCCATCTTGCTGAGATGATAGGAGTTGGCATGACTGAAGTCTAGGAAGCAGCCAGGTAGGGGGTCACCTCTGATCGTGACAGATTCTGACACAGAAACCTACTATCAACCTTGTATAATTCTGTCAAGGGCATCTGAAGAAGAGGAATATGTTTAGCTCAGAAACAAACAGTTAGGGAGGCACATCAGGTCCATTGGTGAGAGAGGAAGTAGGTTTGTTGCCTATGATCCCGGAGGTGAGACGCAGGAAAGGGGGTTGAGTTCACAGGCAAACAGACTTGGGCTCAGCAAAATACCTAGAAGTCACTGTGTTCTTCGTGGAACCCCACAAAACAAGGAACTAAGTAGTTCTCTTTCACCTCTGACTTCTCCACGTCTCTCCTCAGATCTGGTTTTTTCTGCTACCTCTCAGTCCCTCATGAGGGACTGAGGGGGGGAATGTCCTTCTAGATGACAGTTTTGGGGGCAAAAGGGGATAGAGTGTAATTTGCTTTCCTCTCAGGGGGATTACAGAAAAGACGACAGGTTTTGGAATCACACGCCATTGGTTCCAACAGTGGCTCTGCTGCACATATGTTGGGTGACTTTAGGCCAGTTATTTAAACTCCCAGACTTAGTTTCCCCATGTGTAAAATGGGAAGAATAAACATCACCGGCATCCTAGTGTAGTTGTGAGAATTAAATGCTTATCACGGCCTGGCACCTGACGATAGCAGGCACTTATGGGAAGATGGCAGTCCCAGAGGGCACTCAGGATTGGTGTCCAGTTTACAATGCTTAGAAATATTGAATAGAACTAAATGGTACATTCCATTCAACAAGGCAACGTTACAAGTCCAAGTACCTAGTGTTGTTATTGTTTTTAAGTTTATTTATTTACTTTGAGAGAGAGAGAAGGTGTGAGTTGGGGAGGAGAAGAGAGAGAGGGGGGAGAGAGAATCCCAAGCACTGTCAGTGCAGAGCTCGGGCTTGCAGTCACGAACTGTGAGATCGTGAGCTGAGCTGGAATCTGATGGTTAACCGACCGAGCCAGCCAGGCATCCCCCCAAGTACCTAGTGTTTTTAAAGAAGTGCTTTGATCTTAGGCATTGATGATTCTGAGCTTTGCTGTTAATATATTTTTTTTTTTTAAATCAAGTTCTTTTGTGCCAACGGAGAAGTGATAGTGTATCTCATAAGAAAAACCACCGAGGGAAAACTTAAATTTTATATATTTGTTTATTTAGTTCAACGTAATTATTTATGGACCCGAACGGGGTTTGAATTCCCATTTGGCTATTTCATTAGCTTTATGACTTTGGACGAATGACTTAACCACTTTAAACGTGTTTGCTCTCATAGAAAGGGAATTATTGTAATGGTTAAATGTAACGAAAATACATAGAGAAAAGCCTAATGGCTGCTGTGGTCTGAAGGTGTCCCCTCAAAATTCACGTGTTGAAATCCTAATCCCCAAAGGTGGTGGTTGTTAGTCAGTGAGGCCTTTGGGAGGTGCTGAAGTCATGGGTTTAGTGCCTTGTGAGGGAGGCTCCACAGAGAAAGAACAGTGTCCCTTCCACCATGTGAGGACACAGTAAGAAGGAGCCAGTTATGAACAAGAAAGGGGGCCCTCAGCAGCAGGCGGCCATGCTGGTGCCTCCATCTTGGTGCCTCCAGATCTATCAGAAACAAATTTCTGTTGTTTTTAAGTGACCCAATCTGTGGTATTTGGTTACAGCTGCCCAAATGGACTAAGACAATGGAATTATGTTTTCAAAACAATATTATTTTCCGGTAACAGATTTATTCATTGTTCACTTTTAGCTGTTGAACAACTGGGTTGGGAGGCATCAGTGTGTCAAAGGTACAGAGTTGGAGAACCACTAACCAGTGGTTCTCCAGTAGTCAGAGACCAGTAATCAGTGGTGTTCTGGTCTCTATGTGTTTCCTGTTGCTGCTGTAACAAATCACTACAAACTTGGGGACTTAGCACATACTTACTCTCTTAAAGTTCTGGAAGCCAGGAGTCTGCAATCAGTCTCACTGGGCCAAAGTCAAGATGCTGGCAGAGGACCAGTTCCTTTTGGAGAATCCAGGGGAGAATCAGCTTCCTTGCCTTTTGTAGTTCCTGGAGGCCCTTCTTGGCTTGTGGCCCTTCATCCATCACTCCAATCTCTTGCTTCTATCAACTCTCTTATTTCTGTGGTCCAATCTTCCTTTTCTAAGGATTCTTGCAATTACGTTGGGCCCACCTGCATAGCCCAAGATCATCTCCCCCTCTCAAAGTCCTTAACTTGTTCACATCTGCAAAGTCCCTTTAGCCATTTGAAGTAATGCTCACAGGTTCTAGGAATTAGGATGTGGACACCTTGGGGGACCTGGTAGAGGGCGATTCTTGTACAGGTTGGAAGCTTCTTTAGGAGCGACCTGTGGGCACTTAGAATCTGTGACCGCAAATGAAAAACAAGAGGGAAAAAATGTACTTGTTAAAATGAAAGCATTTTCCTCTTCTTCTCCGCCCTGGGCGATCATGTTTCATCCCAACTCAGCAAACCTTTTATCTGTAAATGCATTGTCTTGGGGTTACGTTTCATCTAATTTGTACTAATCCATGGGCTGGTTGAGCCACTCTCCTACTTTTTGGGGGCGTTCCCCCATTCTTCTGACACATCCCTTTTTTTGTACTTGCTTGCCGCAAACTGACAGGCCTATCACATTTATATAGCACTTTTCTATCAGCACTGTTCTAAACACTTTGTATATATTAACTCATTTAATGGGATATTCTATGATGAATATATATCCTCATTTTTCAGATGGGGGAACTAAGGAGGCACCGAGAGATGTAACTTGCTCAAAATCTCAAGTGGGCATTGAGAGCATGCCTGGCTGTAGAACCCACACTTTAAACCACTAAATTCCACTACCTCTCTGCAAGACATTCTCACCAAATGGTCACTGTCTTCATAGAGCCCAGAAAGAAATGTGTTGGAGCCTGCTCCTATAGTTCTGTTCTGCTTTGTCTCAGAAACAAACAAACAAAAAAACAGCAAACAACAAACAACAAAACAGAGAGAGAAAGGAAAGGAAGGAGACTGAGAGAAGCTCTCATTGACTTGATCTAGAAGTCGCCCCAGCCCATGGGTATGCAACATGCACGTGGGTGATACCACAAGCAAGCAGTTCGCATATTTCATCGTCCAGCAGTTAAGCTAGTGCCAAGCAGATGTTGATAGAAAGATTTCGGAGAAACATCATAAAGTGATGATTAAGCTAAAAAGAATTTGAATGGTAAAAACTTAGTCTTAAATCTATAAATTTATGACTACTCTGTGCATTTGTGTAAAAAAATCAGTCTTAAATCTATAGCCGTGCCGAGGACTTGGAAAGACAGAATGGGTGGAGTGGGGAGAGGTGATGGTGTTTGTCCCCTCCCGCTCCCCCACTTTGGCGGACCTCCACTCCCAGTGTAGAGGTGATCACTTTGGCGGACCTCCACTCCCAGCGTAGAGGTGATAGGAAGTACAGGCTGACAGACTGCACGGTGGGTAACAGTCCAGGTTCTGGGCCAGACTGTGTTCCAATTCTGAAACTACCTGAACTTTTCTGTGCCTTAGTTTACTCAGTAGAAAATGAGCCTAATAATAGTACCAACGTTAGGGTTTGTTAAATGGGCTAATACCCATAAAGTCATTTGTCTCCCATGTAAATACTCTATACGTGTTAATCGCTATTATTGTCCCCTTATCATACATAATAGTCTTGGGAGAATTCCATGCGTCTGGGAAGAGGGAGATGTTTTTGTTTGGATGGAAATCATAAGGGAGTCACTCATTGTTTGAGAGGAGGATATAATAAACTGTCTTAGTCAGCTTGGGCTGCTATAACAAAACACCACACTAGGTGGCTTAAATAACATTTATTTCTCAGAGTCTGCAGGGTGGAGGTCTGAGAGCTGGGCGCCAGCACGGCTGGTTTCTGGTGAGAGCCTTCCTCCAGGCCTGCGGATGACCATCTTTTCACTGTGTCCTCACAGGTAGAGAGTGAGAACTCTTTTTTTTTTTTCGTTCAGAACTTTTATTTATTTATTTATTTATTTTCAATATATGAAATTTATTGTCAAATTGGTTTCCATACAACACCCAGTGCTCATCCCAAAAGGTGCCCTCCTCAATACCCATCCCCCCCTCCCCTCCCTCCCCCCCCTCCCCCCCCATCAACCCTCAGTTTGTTCTCAGTTTTTAAGAGTCTCTTATGCTTTGGTTCTCTCCCACTCTAACTTCTTTTTTTTTTTTTTTTTTTTCCTTCCCC
>NW_026057582.1:15304063-15423838 GCF_023721935.1 Panthera uncia
CCTCTTTTTTTTTTTTTTTTTTTTTCCTTCCCCTCCTCCATGGGTTTCTGTTAAGTTTCTCAGGATCCACATAAGAGTGAAACCATATGGTATCTGTCTTTCTCTGTATGGCTTGTTTCACTTAGCATCACACTCTCCAGTTCCATCCACATTGCTTCAAAGGGCCATATTTCGTTCTTTCTCATTGCCACGTAGTACTCCATTGTGTATATAAACCACAATTTCTTTATCCATTCATCAGTGGATGGACATTTAGGCTCTTTCCATAATTTGGCTATTGTTGAGAGTGCTGCTATAAACATTGGGGTACAAGTGCCCCTATGCATCAGTACTCCTGTATCCCTTGGGTAAATTCCTAGCAGTGCTATTGCTGGGTCATAGGGTAGGTCTATTTTTAATTTTCTGAGGAACCTCCACACTGTTTTCCAGAGTGGCTGCACCAATTTGCATTCCCACCAACGGTGCAAGAGGGTTCCCGTTTCTCCACATCCTCTCCAGCATCTATAGTCTCCTGATTTGTTCATTTTGGCCAGAGAGTGAGAACTCTTATCTCTCTTCCTCTCCTGATAAGGGCACTTATCCCATCACAGGGCCCCACCCTCATGACCTCACCTAAATCTAATTTCCTTCCAAAGGCCTCACCTCCAAATACCATCGCACTGGGGGTTAGGGCTTTAACATCTACATTTTAGGGGCACACTGACATTTAGTCCATAATATTGGCAAATGGAAAAGTTAAGAAGACGGTTTCAGACTGTGGAAATTGCTGTGAAGAAAAGGTTTTATAAGAATGGGCTCATTTGTGCCTAGAATTGGTGGGACAGGGAACCCTACTCCAGTTGGGTGGCCAGGTAGGCTGCTTTGGCCAGGATCTGAGACCAGAGAGATCTGGCAGGAGTATTGAGGCTGTGGCAGCAGGAGGGCAAAGGCCTTGAGATAAGAAAGAGCTTGAGTGTTGGGGAGACAGCAGCATAATAAGTCCAGTGAGGCTGGAGGAAATGTATAGGGAAGCATGTGGTAGGAGGTAATGTCTGGGAGATGGGCAGGGGCTAGTGCGTGAATGACAGGGAGGGGGGTTGAGTCTAAGCACGGTGGGAAGACATTGGAGGATTTTAGCCAAGTGGAGACATGCTCTGATCTGTGTTTCAAACTTGATGTTGTTGTGCTAAGTGTTGTAATTTACGATTTGCATTATTACTATGGATAGACACATTTATTAAGTACTTACTGTATGCCAGGCATGTGTTGACCACTCTGCACACATGTGATACGGAGTAAACTGGAAATTTCAACAGAAGCACTAGGACACTTTGGATATGAAATTCCAACGTGAGATGTCAGAACATATGCAGATGTTTAAGGGTGCAGGCATTAGATGGTGGGAAAATCCCCCCGTAGGATATAAAAGGGTAAAGAGCGTGGGTTTGTGAATAGGATTTCTTTGGAGGCAGCTGGTGCCAGATCCCTCCCAATGTACCCCCCCCCCCCCACTTAAAGGGCTTCAGTGAGACCACTTAGAGAGTGGGTTGTCTGCTTATCATTTGGGGGGCATGCTGAGATGGGGTCTGACATGGGAGAGTGGGCAGGAGGGAGGAGAGGCGAGGTGAGGGAGAAGGTGGTAGGGAAATAGGTCAAAGGTATATGAATGGTGAGCTGGAGGTGCAGACTGGTCAGGGTCTGGGGTCATTTAAAAGGAGATTGCCCAAGAGGATCATGTAGAGGGACTGAGTTCCTCATGGGATGGACACTGGCTTGGGAAAAGGAGAAGATCTGAAGACAAGTCAAATGTGATTGTTGTCTAGAACCGGACCTTCCAATTTCTGAATTGAGACTGTATTTGAGATGTGATTTGAGGACATTTATGATCTAAGGTGCACGTGTTACGGGCCATGCTTCAGACAGACTTCTACCAAGTACAAAGAAACAACATCCCCCCCCGCCCCCCCTCCCCCCGATGACATCATAAAGGGAAGTGTTGAGTTTTGATTCTAACCCTTGAAAGCTTCTCCAACGTTACTGGTTATAGATATTTTATGGAAACTTCTCTGAGGTGGGTAATCTCATTCCCATGGAAAAGGTGAAGAAGTTAAGGCTTAGAGAGTTTCCACTAATCAGAAGGAGGCCATAAAATTCGGAGGGAACCAAACAGGGTTTGAACCCAGAGCTTCTCTTAGTCGCTGCACCATGCTGCTGAGGAAGCAATAAAGGACCCTGCCATGGCAGTCTGACCGTGAACTGTTGGAAATAGCTCATGGGTGGTGGGTTTTGATTTTTTTTTTTTTAATAAAGAAGGCCAAAACATCAAGCTGAATTTTTCATCTCTCGGTTGAAGATTGGCAAAGCTCCCCAGAATGAAGCGGGACTTTGGACCCACAGTTCAGGGTATCTTTGCTGGCATGTTACGAGAAGGCAGAGCTGGGTCTTCAGGAAGACAAGGAACGTGGGGGTGCTGCTTTCTTCCCACCTCCCCCCCCCCCCCCCCCCCCCCCCCCCCAGCCCCGGCCCTCTTCCCCTGCTGGTTTGTGCTCCCTGCTGCTAGCTTCAGAACTCGAAGTTCAGGGTCAGTCCTGGGGGCTGTTCATCAGGGTCTTCATCTTGTGGACAATGTGCTGAGCTTTGCAGGCTGGGGGAAGTTCATAAAACTGCAGAGCCCTGCTGGAGAAGTGAGGAATTGTACTTTTCAGAGGGGCAGTCAGGTACCCCTGAAACATGGCCTGTCAGCCTCTCCCTGCTGTTCCGTTACCTTTCTCAGGGAGCGTCCCGAAACCAGCACCACCAGTTGGTGGTGCGTGCACCACCAACTCCAGTAAAGCCGTTGTGAAACACCCATTGTTAGGATCATGACTATCAGATAAATAAAATACTGCTGTATATTCAAGCATGGCCTTTACAGCATTATATTAAAACAATAAATCAAGTATCACGGACTCAGCGTTTGAGCCAGCTTTTATTGCATTATTCCATTCTCTCCATTATCCAGCTTTAAAATCCCTCCCCCTGCATTTATGATTTTGAAACATTACATCAGTTATGTCCCCATGGCACTTTAATCTAATCCAAAACTTTAAGGGGGTAGGTAAGTGTTTAGGACACCGGGCCAGGCTCTGATCATTTTATGAAACCGTTGTTTTATAGAAGAACATTACCTTTATTACCACATTCTATGGTGTGTTTGGGGGGACAATCTGGTTACAATTACAAATAGCATTTTTTAAGACCTGCAGTAGAAAGGCCAGCCATTTGAAGATGAGATACGGCTTCCTCAATGGGTCGTAGCATATTGGTGCAAGATGTCAAAAGGAAGCACGTCGATACCTCAGCCTGGCGCTTCTCCCCGGGGATTTTACGCTCACTATTGGTGCAGGTGGTTCCAATGGAAACGCCTGACTTGGTTCTGAGCCCTGAAGTTCTGTTAGTAATTCATAGCACAATCGTCACCTATATCAAAGAGAGCCTTTATGTACTGGCTAATGCGGTTTGTTAAATTCACCCCAAACGAACTGGATGCCATTAAACCTTTAGAGTAATGGATTCTTTCTTACAAGATGGGAGGTCAGACTCCTGGGGGAGGGACTACATTCTGCCCCTTTGCTTCCCCAGTTCTCAGGGAAGAAATGGGTGTCTGTTTCCATCAACTTCAAGCTGGTACCAATATCCATGTTTGCTGTTCCTCAACACGCGTTCCTTTTATTTACTTTGTCTTGCGGAGATAGTGCATAGATAAAAATGTCTTTAAACAATAACCCCAACTATGTCAGTAGGACACTGTTTAACATTCAAGTGGCCTGTCTTTCATATGAGCCTCTGGGAAGCCAATAAATGTCAAAGAAATGTCAGATTATGTATGTATTTATTGGGCCCATAGTGCGTTTCTGAGGAGGCTTTGTGGCATTTGGTTATCCCATTCTTTGAAGGCATCACACAGAGTAGGTGCCATAAATACATCAAACGAATTTCAGCATCCACCTCTGTATACTCCACGGTCCAGCACTAGAGTGCGCGAGGTTCTTCTCCCTTGGGGGTTTGCTTTGCCAGATGATTCTTTTAGCTCTGATATCAAAAGTACGTGGGCAGAAATGTCCCCACAATCAGTAAAGGCCCAAGTTTGGATAGTGTTTGATGTTCCTCTCCCTTTTGGTAGAAACCTTTTAATGTTGCATGGAAATAAGCTGCCGGGATTTTTAGCAAATGCTTGGTGGGCGAAGGAAGGTAGGCAGGGGAGTGGGCGCTGTGGAAGAAAAGTGGGATGACCATTGGCATTAGCAGCGGGTATGAGCAGGGCTTTCAAGACCCCTCTGGCCCCTACTAGGAAGATGCATCTTTCTCTCTGCACCTTGTACAGGAAGACCCCTGCGTGCCTGGCCTTTCCGAGGCAGTGTGGCCTTCGAGAATGGAGTTGAATTCACAGGCAGCCAGCTTGGATATCTGTCTTTCTTGTCTTTAGCAAAACTGGAAGCGAATGTGGCAAACTTCTCATGAAAAAGCTGCATCAATCTGAGAAATAAATAATTTATTTTTTGATTCCTCTTCCTACACCCATTCTCTCAAACGACCTGAATTCTACAGCCCCAATTTTTCCTTTTCTTTAAAAAAAATTTTTTTTATGTTTATTTATTTTCAAGAGAGAGAGACACAGAGTGTGAGTAGGGGAGGGGCAGAGAGAGAGAGGGAGACACAAAATCTGAAGCAGGCTCCAGGCTCTGAGCTGTCAGCCCAGAGCCCAACATGGGGTTTGAACCCATGAACCGTGAGATCGTGACCTGAGCCGAAATTGGACGCTTAACCAACTGAGCCACCCAGGCACCCCCAATTTTTCCTTTTCTAATCTTAAGAAACCCAACGTTTCTGAAGTGCCCACCATGTGACTGGCACGGTGCTTAGCCATTCACACTTACGTTATCTCTAGATAGGCCTGCAAGGCACGTGGAGCCTATGGTGCCATTTGACTCATGATAAAACTGAGGGTCTGGTTGGCCTACGTAACCTAACCTGCTCAGTGCCAAAGCAAGGGTTTGAACCCAGGTTTTTCCTGGCTTCCCACCTATTACCTCAGGGCAATGCCCAGAAGATATCTACTCCTGACTTTTGGGGCCGTTCTAAACAAATATAAATACCTGGGCAGTGTATTCAAAGCTGTTCAGTTCTGAGGTCCATCCAGAAGCAGAATCCTTACAGAGGTCTTTAAACCACACCCCCTGTTTGCCCAACAGGTTTTTTTTTTTTTTTTTAATAGGAGATGGAATCCCAGTCTTTTTACCAACACATGTTATACAGAAGAGGCAAAGTCAATCATTAGTCAATGCATTTGAAGGCAAAAAGGATGGGGAATGGGGTAAGTTGAAATTGAGAAGAGTTTGGCTAACTCTAGTAATTCCATTATATGTTACTTATTTGAAGCCTTAAAACAAACAAACAAACAAAGCGGAGTCTTGAATGTACAGATTATCCAGGAAGAGCGTTAAACACAGTGATGCCAAGAAGTTAAAGGCTGGGCATGTCCTGTGTGTAGAACACACTAAAAGATTTCAAAGAACTTTTTTAGACTGTCTCTCTGGTAATAAAAAGAGGGGGGCTGAAGCTACACATGGGCAAAGTCATGTTTGTAGAAGAACTTTGGAATTTTGCGAAGAAAACTTCTTTGAGAGGAGACTCCATCAATTTAGTTTTATTGTTAGAATCACCCTTTACTCCCCCTTTGATAAACTGCCCTCATTTGTTGTTTCTCTCTCTTGTCTATCATGAAACGGTTTTGCAGTTGAATCCACCTGCAGATTGTTCTTTGGTGTGGCCTCCTCCAAGAGCGCTCAACCTCTTACCTGGCAGGCATTCATTCAGGCCCTGAGCTAGACATTTGCTTATATGTCCTCCTGAGATATTCCTCCCCTCAAGAATTCTAGTGACCACGCTAAAAGGAGCATTCTTCACCTAGAAGACAAGGGATATTTTCTGGCCTTTTCTCTGGAATTGCACTAATGGCAAATTTTGTGCCAAATGCTCAGTGAAATTGTTAGACTTAGAAGAATCTTAATAATTTGGACCTCACCGATGTAGAATGTATTCCAAGTCAGACATGTGCTTGAAAGGTTACATTCATTGCTATGAAAAACTAGGCTGCATAACACATGCTTGATTTCCCCTGAGAAAACATTTTTGAAAGTTCATTTGACACCTATTTCCATATCAATAATCAATGTGCTGCTTACTGATAATTTAAATCTGATTATTAAAACAAATCCAGAAGGAAATTGACTTGCCAATGTGTAGTGATCCTGTTTTGGCTAGAATATATAGTTGTGCTTAATAAGCTTGCGTATCTTTGAATATCCAGTAATTCAGGACTTTTTCTCTGGCCAGTCTTGGTCAGAATTAATCTAATTAATGAGATTTTTCTGTATTTCAGTGTTGACAGCTTCCTTTTCATATATTTAAATTATATTCAATAATTTTTATTCCTAGAAATAAAAACAGATTACACAGGGCTTTTGGAAATATTGACAAATGACAACCCTGTAGTGTTTAGTAAGGAAAATTGTAGTTTTTAAAAATGTTCATTTTGTGAGGGAGAGAGAGAGAGAGAGAGAGAGAGAGAGAGAGTAGGAGGGGCAGACACACACACACACACACACACACACACACACACAATCTGAAGCAGGCTTCAAGCTCTGAGCTGTCAGTACAGAGCCCGACGTGGGGCTTGAACTCACAAGCCATGAAATCATGACCTGAGCTGAAGTTGGATGCTTAACTGACTGGGTCGTCCAGGCACCCTGAAAGTTGTAGATGTTTTGAAGCTCATTTCTTCATCTTGGCCAGTATCACAGGTTCATGATGGTTGATTTTATGAGTCAACCTGACTGGGCCATGGTACCTAGATAGTTGGTCAAACATTATTATAGATGCTTCTATGAAGGTATTTTTGTTTGATGGAATTAACATTTAAATTGTTAGACTTTGAGTAAAGCAGATTACCCTTCGTGATGTGGTGGGTCTCATCCAATCAGTTGCAGACCTTAATAGAACAAAGATTGGTCTCCAAGCAAGAAAGAATTCTGCCAGCAACTCTTCCCTAAGTCTCTAGCCTGCTAGCCTACCTTGTAGATTTTGGACATGCACCTCCATGATTACATAAGCCAATTCTTTAAAATAGATCTCAACCCCACCCCCCAAATATACATACATCTATAGATTTAGATATAGCTCTAGTTCGTTCTCTGGAGAACCCTGACTAAAGAGACTTCTCAGAATATTAACTGTCTGAGAAAGTACCCAGCATCATGCTTGGCACGTTTTAGAAAATGATTGTTTTAAGCTTTGTATGTGTGGGGAGTTGGCCGGCTTTAAGGTCTGATGCAGAATGCCATTTAATGAAGTTTGTCTCTATTTTCTGTTTGATGCTTGTATCGTATTTAGCACAATGGTAATGGTGAGTAAACATATGCAAGAATTTTGTAGAACACCTGGATGAGAGAGGGCAAAGCAGTCCAATGGCACAAAACCAGAGAGAAAATAAACTTTTATTTTGTGGCAGGATTCCATGCACAGAAATGGTTTCAGGCAGTTTCTAAATGTCACGCTTAAACTAGCACACGTGAAAAGTGGGAGAGAAGAGGTTGTTGAACTTAAATAGAAGATGTTAATTTTTTTTATGTGTTTAAAGGAACTTTGGAGTATTTATACAAGCACAATTGGCCTCCAGTGGATAGTTCAGATAATAAGAGAAATTCTGGTTTTTGTGCAATAAACTAATAAAATGTGTAATGTTCGTTTTATGAAATAGTATTTTTTCCTTCATGAAGGTGATGCATTAGAAAACATAGACAATTTGGCAAATATAGAAAGATACAACATAGGGTGGGAATCACTTTTAAAAGATGATCATTATCCATATTTTGGGGTATTTTCTTTCAGTCTCCCCCCCCCCCCAAGTCTTTCTTAGTGTTTGGAATTTACATGGTTGTATTATGTTATTATATATAAAATCATTTGTATTTCTTTTTTTCTGTTTATATAAAATAAATATTTATTGAAAATGTATGGAAGTGTTGCCACTTGTCCAAGGAGAAGTTAACCTCCCTAGAAATAAGAAAAAAGACTGTAAAAATTTAAAAAGAAAATCTTATTACTGTTAGAACATTTTTTTCCTTCCTGGGTAGTTGTTCGCATCTCTGCGAGTTTCTCTGGGCTATAAAACCGCAGTGGTATTTCAAAGGGGAGCAGTCCAGACTAGCGGTCAAGTGTCCCAATTCCAGAGCCAGACAGCCTGGTTCAAATCCCAACCCTGCCGCACCCCCGTGGAGTAAGCTTGGGTGAGTTTCCTCATCTGTAAAATGTAGATTAGAAAACTGCCTCTCTCATAATGGTTGCAAGGGCGACATGAAAACATGGGGGAAGCACTGAGAACAGTGCTTAGAACGTAGTAAATTCTTAACTGATGATCGCTTGTTACTAGATGACACGTGATTGTTTCTAATTACACCATGAATACAGTTTGCAAAGACATCAGCCCCTGGTTAGCGAGTATAAGGTAACAAGTGCTTTGCACACATATCTTATTAATACAACCACTCATTACAACAGTTTGTGAGCTAGGCACGGCCATGCCCATTTTGTAGATGAGGAAACTGAGGCTTGGGAAGTAACTTAGCTTTGCTGAAGTCTAACAGCTGGTCAGTGGGAGGATAAACCACTGATTGTTCAGACCTCCTTGTGGCCTTTAAAACAAGGAAAATGCAGGTGTCTCCAGTCTCACCTGTGCAGGTGTGAGAGCAGCTCCAATTGGAGAAGGACGTGGAAGGGAAAGGAAAAGGGGGAATTTTAAAGAAGTTTGCCATGATCTGCAAGTTCTGAGAATTCACATAAAGAACGGGAGTGATTCTGGAATTGGTTTCAAGGGGCTGCACACAGTCTTGTGGCCCCACTACTCAGACTAGACCATGTGAGTTACAGATTTTTGATCACAGTGTTCAAAATCTTTCCCATTAAAAATAAGAAACAATAACCAAAAAGGAGAGTGTGTGTTCTCCATGAGGAATTGCAGAAAAGGAAGACACATTTTCCTTCTTCAATTTTCTCTAGAAAATAAGTCATTGTATCTGAGAATGGTAGCGGAGAATTCGAGTCTGTTCTATGCACGATTGTGTCATGTGCAAACAGCTTGTGAAAGAAACACCCAGGGTAATTTATCAAGGAAACTGCTTTTGACTCCATTCTTTTCCCTGGGGTTTGTGAAACTTCAGCAGGTGGCATTTTGGTGTTTAGCATGACAAGCTCGTGAAATTGCAACAGCTAGCAAGGAGGGGGGCTGCTTTCGCGTATGAAAGAGAAGGGCGAGAACCCGAGACTCACATGGATTGAGCCTTTTGAATGCACGGGGTCCTGGGCTAGCCGCTTGAACATACACTGAAATTTATATCGAATTTCACACATCCAGTTTAATTGTCTCAGCGTTCATTTATTAATTCAGCCAATATTTATCGAGTGCCTACCAACGAGCAGATCCTAGGTGAGGGGCTGGGTTTACAAGGTGAGCTGGTGGAACTGGTGAGCAGGAGAGCCACGTGGGTCTCTGCCGAGCTGGAGGGTGGTGTGAGCAGGCGTCCCTCCCTTGATGGGGTTTGCAGCCACACTGCAGACATAGTGGCGTAAAACAATACCCGTTTCTCATCCCACTGCGTCTTAGGTCAGAAGCCCCGCAGGGCTCTCCCGGCTCTCCGCTCCGGGTCCCCTTCCCAAGCTGTCTCGGGTGGCGGCAACCTCCTCCGAGGCTCTGAGGAAGCACAGGCTTCCAAGCACATTCAGGCCACTGGTAGGATTCAGTTCCTTGGGATGCAGCACGGAGGGCCCCCTTGCCTGGCTGTTAGCGGGTTGCTCTCTGTCACTAGGGCCACTTGGAGTTCACAGTCAGGGACCATCTCACATACCCCCCTCCCACCTCATCTCGGCTGGCAGTGAGACCCCTCAAGTTAAATCCCCCTCCCTCCTTAAATAAACGACTCTCCCTCTGGGGGCAACTGGGTGGCTCGGTCCGTTGAGTGTCTGATTTCTGCTCGGGTCATGATCTCGTGGTTCATGGGTTTGAGCCCCACATCTGGCTCTGGCTGTCAGCTCAGAGCCCGCTTTGGATCCTCTGTCTCCCTCTTTCTCTGCCCCTCCCCAGCTCACGCTTTCTCTCTCTCTCTCTCTCTCAAAAGTAAAGAGATGTTAAAAAAAATAAATGACTCTACTCTGCTACCGGCGAGAGAATATTCTCTGGCCTACCAGTTAACGCTCAAGTTAGGCTCACCCAGATAATCTACTTTTTTGATTAACCAAAAAGAAACTGATGGTTAACCTTAATTACATCTGCAAGTATTCTCTTTGCCATTTAATGTCACGAGTCACAGGAATGATCTCACCATATCTGCAGGGCAAGGACCATGGGGGTAATAGAGTTCTGTCTGCCCCAGGGGATAGATATTTTCAGCAGTTCGTTAACACTGTCAAGTACATTTTTGCTTCTTTTTCAGTTCCGATTGTCTCCTGGTTTCCTGCTAGAGCCTGAATACCTTGTATGTTTTCTAACAAATCTCTGGAGCCGATAGATGGGCATAGGTGCCCATGCAAATGTGCTACTCAGAGTCCCTGCTGCAGAGAAGGTCACTGACTGATGACTTTAGCCCCGAATCCTTCCCCACTTCATACAAAACTTTGTTTTCCAAGGGCTGCTCCAGAGAATGTTCCACAGAAACCTATTTTGGCTCATCATTTGAGGACTCCCTTTCAGCCTGGTTGAAACTTTCTAGAACGGTCTTGCTGTCTGAGATTTTCGTATCAAACCCCCTTCTTCTCTCTCTCCTTCACAGGGCCCAGACCCGCATTGCAGTCTGATGGCTTTCCTTACCTCCTCTGGACTATCCTGTTTTCCTCACAGGCATTTCCCCCAATAAGTCTCTTGCATATCTAATCCTGTATTGGCATCCACTTGCTGGAAAACCTGAGTCAACGCAAGTGTAGAAATGTCCCAGCTAACAGGTAGTAAGATGGGGTTCTGGGACTGGCTCTCTTACCACCAGGTAGCAAACAGGATATCGTTCTGACTGGGTTGTTGGGGGGGCAGATGGCCCCCCGGCACTAGGCGGACCACTACAGACTGAATCGTATTCCCTCCAACCTCATATGTTGAAGCCCTAACCCCCAATGTGACTGCATTTGAAGATAAGGCTTTAATGGGGTAATTACAGTTAAAGGAAGATAAGGGCGGAGTCCTAATCTGAGAGGGTTGGCAGCCTTATAAAAAGAAAATGAGAGACAGATTCTTTTTTTTCCCCCGTAACTGACTGACAAGTCTATTCAGCCGGACGCTCTTTACTCTTTCCTGTGAAAAAGGTTTCTTCCCTGAGAATGAACTGTATACTGGAGAAAGGGGACATTTTGAGGACACTTGGACATGGGGTCTGAGTTGGTGTTGCTACTGAGAGACCAAAAGCATCGTCATGGCCCTCTGTTACAGTAAAGGCCTGAGGGGGCAGGTACTAAATGATGTCCTGGATAAAGTCTGGCTCACCGTGGCCCACGGGCTCCATGGGCGTCTTCAGTGGTCATTTCCATAGGCTCTGTCTGGGCTGTTCCAGCCAATGGCTGAGCACAGAGGCCACATGGATGCGGTCCCATTTCTGCAAGATGTTAAGACTCCTCTGACTGGCGACATTGGCTTAAGGACGCCCGGGCAGCCTGTTGCAACTTTTGTCAGACCCCATGACAGATGAGGACTGTGCACTCAAACCTTCCTTCTTTTCTGTCTCCTTCAGGCAGGACAGACCTGCCTTGTGTTCTGATGGCTCTTCCAGTTCTGCCTGCTCCCCTTCCGTTTTCCCTCCCTGGCACTTTCCCCAGTAAGTATCTTGCGCATCTAATCTCCTTTTAGCATCTGCTTCTGGGAAAACCCAAATGCAATAGGACTTACAGACAGGGCCGTATTTATGCACATGGCTGAACGTGCTGTTCAGTTGGAGTCTTGCTTTAGGGGCAGGTTGCCGGTCACACCACGTGCTCTTTTAATTACTACAAAGCAGCAGTGGGGCGCCTGGGTGGCTCAGTCCGTCAAGCATCCAACTCGTCGTTTGGGCTCAGTCATGGTTCATGAGTTTGAGCCCCGAATCAACTCTGTGCTGATAGCGTGGAGCCTGCTTGGGATTCTCTCTCTTCCTCTCTCTCTCTCTGCCTCTCCCCTGCTCTCTCTCTCAGAATAAATAAACTTAAAAAAATTTTTTTAATGAAAAAAATATAAAGCAGTGGAGTAACATGTGTTCTTAAGCCAGTAGGGCTGTGGTCATGGCAGGAGGTGATAAAATGCCACCTTTCCCCTTATATATGGGCTTGACAGCAGCTTGCTCAAAGACCTATGCCTGCTCCTTAGCTATGCGGGTTTTGCCGAAGAAGGTCTGTCAATATCTGGGAACGACTGCTTATCGGGACATCTCTTTTCCTCAGGTTGCAGCAAATCAGACCCTTTTCCCAGGGACTCAGCACCGATCTATTTCCTTCTGAAGCAATTCGTGATCTTTCTCTCTCCTCCTGACAACGTAGCTCCAAGTGCTGAGTTCGTAAACTAGTTTATAAAGAGACCTGCCCCTTCTCTTGCTCAAAGTGATTTCTCCAAGTTCAGGATGCAGAGCTGTTATTACCTAGGTCGTGGGCATGGCTTTTACCACCAACTATTTTGTTTTATGAAGCTATGGTCCTGTTTTTCCTGTTTTTTGTTTTGTTTTGCTTTTTTTTTTTTTTTTTAATGTTTAAAAGGAACCACACACATGCACACAAAAGGAGTTAAGACAGCTGAGGGTTAGGAGAGGAGGGTCTGTAGAGTTGGAGTGGCATTCTGGTGTTTTGGGAAGACGCAGGTTCTGACCTCAGCCCAGATGTCCACTGACCAGGTGCTGGGTGGTGAGTTTTGTAATGCCTACATGCCTTCATTTTCTCATTTGGAAAAGAAAATGATAATGCTACAAGGATTGGGGAAAAAAATTTATGTGGGAAGCTCCGTTTATAAAGGAACCCCAAAATAATAACCACTGGAAACCAGGAGGCCAGAATCATCGTGATGGCTGGAGAACCCCCTGGGGGCAGCCAAGGGGGCTTGACCTGTAGGGAGTTTTTAGCGTGTGTTAAATAAATGGGAGCTAATATTTAAGCTTGCATGAGTCCTATGATCCATAAATTTAGAGGTATAGACTCCTGAAAGGCAGGGCATTTGGGATCCACCGTGCCAAGGACAGGCATTGCCCCTAATGAGCACTTCATCCATATACTGAATGGATGAATAGATAGCAAGGAGGTTGAGATGAAATCTACCTGGCAATTCTCCAGTGGAAGAATCCATTCATTCCCCGAATCTGTGTTCTTCTTCCCAAAACATGAACAAAAACGAGGCAGGGATGGCTTTGAGAGGAAGCCATTTGCATGCTCAAGTTTCACCCCTCGGCAAGCATTTCTGAGCATCATCAAAGCGCCATCCCCTGGGCTTGGTGGCCAGAAGTGAAAGCAGGAAAAGACTCTAGCCATGTCTCCAAAGAGCCGTCAGCCCAGTCACGGAGGGAGGCTATGGCAGGTCCCCCTGGAGTCCTACCAGCGTAAGGAAGGGCTGGCGCAGAAGCCTCCAGAGGGGGATGCCCCTTGCAGTTTCGTCTGTGAGGTAGTAAGGTGAACACAGGCAGTTTAAACAGGGAGCGTCCCCCTGAAGGTTCAACTCTGTGACTGAACCTGGTTGTGAGGGCATCAGGGAACTTTTCATACGTGACGCAGCAGTAAAAGTACAGAAGGTAAGTTGTCTCCCAAGTGAAGGAGGTAGATGCAGCAGGCAACGCAACTCAGGCACGGTTATGACTTTCACCCACCGAGTCTTAGAGAAAGGGCTGAGCTTGGGGATATGCCACGTGGAGTCCCAAGTTGGCACACCCATGTGTCCGAAGCAGTAAACACTTGGCAGAGTGGAGCCAGTGTCTCCGATCGACTCTATCTCCAGAGACTCTCTTCCAGAACCGGAGTAGAGATGTCCGAGTGGAGATACAAGAGGCCGCCGCTCAGCTCTCAGAGCCATGGACGGACAGTTGGGCTCCGTGGGGTTTATTTCTCTACTGGGTTGTGGGTTACTTTCCCTAGTTCCACAGCAGGAGGTACGTGAGAAATTGCTCGAAGAAGCTATTGGGTTTCCCTGAGCAGTCCGCTTCGTGCCCTTTTCCAGCTGTCAGGGGGATTCTTCCCCATGAAGGCGTCTGTCCCTGCGTGTGCCGCTTCTGGGCCACTCCGGGACTCTGATTTCTGCGTTTCAGGACAATGTGTGCACGAGGGAGCCCCATTTTACTTCCCAGGTAGCCCGCCGCTGTATTAAGAAAACCATGAACGAATCCCTGCTTTGCTGTAACAGCCTGCCCCTCCCCTGCCCCATTCCCCAGACCCTCTTCGGCTGAGTATCTTTCTTTCTTTCTTCCTTAATACGTCCTCCTCTCCATTTCCTTGAGTCATTTTATTTACCCTATAATCATTTTCTCTACCAGTTAATAAACTCTGCTTTATTTCTTTTTTCCCCTATTCAGTGGGTAATGTGGTTTCGATGAATTTTCTGTCATTTGCCTAAAAACGGTTATTAAGTTGTGCGGTAAGAGTGGCACGGGCTTCATCCATCGAGAAGGCTCCAGCTGGGTTCCAGGGGGCCTCCCCGCTATCATCTCATTTGTTCACCCAGAAAGTAAGTGGTGGCATTGGAGCTCTCAAAGGCCATCGAACACAAGCCTTACCTTGCTGCCTTCACGCACGACAGGAGCCCCACTGCGTGTGCCCGTTCTGATCCTTACCTGACTCACAAGGGTCACTTGAAGCCCGTCCAGGGCTGCTGGGCTCCAGTTGCTGTGCACTTTATTTATTTTTTTATTTTTTATTTTTTTAGACATTTTTAAACCTTTATTCATTTTTGAGAGGCAGAGAGAGACAGAGCATGAGCGAGGGAGGGGCAGAGAGAGAGGGAGACACAGAATCCGAAGCAGGCTCCAGGCTCCGAGGTGTCGGCACAGAGCCCAGTGCGGGGCTCGAACCCACAGACCGCGAGATTGTGACCTGAGCCGAAGTCAGATGCTTAACCGACCGAGCCACCCAGGCGCCCCATCTGGTTCAGTTTTAATAGCTAAACAGTACCTCATCATACCAATGTAGCCTAATTTCCTTCACTGATTTTCCCGTTCTTGATAGTTTAGGTCGCTTCCAACTTTTCATGATGTATTCAAAAACGGACTGAGCTAAAATCTTTATGCACGGTCTTATTTTTCCCTTAGCAAAACTTCTTCCAAGTGGAATTATCGAGCCAAACAAGGCATATTTGTGAGGCTTTGAGAACATCTTGCCAAATTATTCCCTCCCCCCCTCCCCGCCCCCCCTCCCAATCCCTGGATAATTTGTGCCAGTGTCCACATTCTCCAGTAGTCAGAGTATGCCCATTTCTCCTTACCCTGAGATTTTGAGTAGGTAGGAATTTTGTGGTCCTGGACAGGCTTTTAGAAAGACAGCTAGCAAATGTTTGGAATCTGGAAGTCTGCATCTAGCTCTGCACGATGATGGGTGGGTCGAAAGTCTACAGTATGGAGTTTGGAGGCCCCCATGTCGTGCTTGGAACCCTACCAGCAGAACTATGCATTCTTCTAAACTTGCCCAGAATTTCCTGTCTCACGTTGCCTTTTCTGTGGCCTTCCTTTTGTCCTGACCACCTTTATTTCTGTACATACACCTTGTACTGGGTCCTGTGCTCATCTCTTCTGGTCTCGGATTTTCTGTACGATGCTGCTTCTCCATCCTGACTTAACTTCTCTAGGGAGAAGAATATTCTGTAAATTCAACCTTACCTGGCACCTGACAATGTATACAGTAGGTGATAAATACCTCCTGACTCAGCCTGACTTTCAGGCTAGACCACAGCCTTATCCTGTAGCTATTCTTAGTAGGTATTTATAGGGTGTTGCCCAAGTCATAGAAAAATGGCAGTGTGGAGGGGAGGAGTGTTTTCATCCAATTTCTAGAAAATAAAACCACATACGGTGCTGGGGGAGCCTTTTCCTAAGCCTTCTGAGAAATGCATCATGTTCTTTATTATCCCCTCAAGGAGTCATATAGCTTGTTATTTTCAAGCCGTGTTACATGGAAAATCGAAGCTCAAATCAACTTTGCCTCTTGTTGTCTCTCAGTTCCAGTCTCTTGATTTTATTTCCTGAGCTGGAGTCCGTAGGACGAAGGACGGTTCATAGGCTGAGTGGAGACAACAGGCTGTTTACCCCGGGGTTACTGATGCCCAAGGAGGGCTAGCCTTCCTCCCCGTACTCTATCCCACCCAGATGTACTCTTCCTCAGCCTTTGATCAGGCTACCTTAACTTTAATGCTAATGCCCAGAGCGCTTGGAATTCTGGTCAAATAACTTCTCCCACTTTCTCTAACAGTGAATTATCTTTCCATGTCATTGAGTCTTGACATTACTGGGTGGGGTTGAGAGGACAGTTCTGTGAGCGATAATAAAAGACAGTTAAATCGGGATGGGGTTTATAATTTGAGAGTAATCTGATGTAGTAACAGCAGCGTGAGTCACATATGGAGGGAGAGTTGAGAGCAAGGGGCATGGAGACCACTCACACCCATACCTCGCCGACACTGGCAATTGCCTGTGAGGCATAAGACTCCATGGGAAAGTGGGGACAGAGCCGAAAAAGGGAGAAGAATGGCAATCTCTCAGGTCAGGCTTTGGGATCAACAGATTGACCAAAGTTTGTGATTTATTAGTTGGGAATAGCCACACTCAAGCGCTTAGCATTGATGGATATTTTTCTCATTACATTTCAAACATAGAAAATGGTCCTTTCTGAATGAGAAATCTGGGGCCATTTTAGTCATTAGTCATTTGAAACTTTCTCTCCTGGTGTTACAGAGAGAAAAAAAAATGACAAGAACTAAAACACATTCCTTGCTCTGAATTGCTTATATAGAACAAAATGAAATGCTTAAGTTCAGTAACTCCATTAGTCTGGTGGTTTGCCTCTTTTTTTTTTTTTTTTTTTTTTTTTTCTTTTTCTGTTTTAGCGGCCTATTGTATTCAAACCTTTTATTATGTGGGAACAAAAATAATTGAATGCCTACTGTGCTGGGTATATATGTGTACATATTAACTCTTCAGTGGGTCCCTGTGGCACCTATAAAATCTAACTGTCCCATGATCCAAGGGAGGTGCTCAGTTAACATTTGATTATTAAAATGAGTGGACTCAAAGAATAACACCTCAACTCCACACGAGTGGAGGAAGATATTCTGAAAATCCTGGGGAATTTCAGTGTCGATTTACCTTTGGGTGTGTCAGCATCGGACACATACACTCAGGATTCGTCCTGCCACAGGCCTGGTTGTAACCTTAGCTTAACTTGAGGCTACTCTTAGCAGCAGAAGACATACAGTTGGGTAGTCTGCAGAGAGCCTTTGTCCTTGAGGGAAACCAAAATATGCCACTCCAAAATATGTCACTTTGGCTTAAAGATTGTTTTGAGCCAAAGGCAATTGAGAAGAAGCAGATACAAGGAAAGCTTCCCACCTTCCCTCTATTTGCCTGAAAGCAGGACACAACTTTTCAAGATTGTCCCTCTCTCCCTCTCTCTCTGCCAAGAAGGACCAAAGTTAACCATAGGAGACAACTTTAGCTCCTTATCAGCCTGGAGATGGCACCAGAAGAATCTATATAACAAACTGTACTAAGTAGCTTTTAACTACCATTAGTTTCTAATCTATTTACCTTAATACAGTTTACCACCCTTGGAAACCTAAAATTATTTTTCTCTGTCTGATCATTTCTTTACAAATGTATTGTTCTTTGTTGGAGCTGCTCCATAAGCCTGAATTCTAAGCCACTTTTCTGAGTGACTCATCTCTGAGTATTCTCACGTGTTACCTATGTAATATACATGTTAAAACACTTGTCTGTTTTTCTCTTGAGAACCTATCTTTTATTACAGAGCCCCAACTTTATAACTGTAGTAGTTTATAAGAGTCATAGATGCAGCCATAGCATCTGGACACTGGAGCTTACATGGGCTTTATTCTACACGATCTCATGTGTCTTTTGAGCAGTAATAGGAAGTAGGAGTTATTTGCTCACTTCCCATAAGGAAATTGAGGCTCAGAGAGGCTAAGGGACTTGATTGAGTCCACTCAGGATGCCATACTATCAGGTTTGAACTTGGTGCTGGACTTTTGACCTCACCTACCAGTTCTCTCTTTATTCTGGGACAACATAGAAAATTGGTGAATGGCAAGTTTTAGGGGGCTGGTCTATTTACCAAGGGCTCATGGACAAACACAACGAAGAGTTGTATGTCTTTGGGTTAGATGTCAGCTTGTCTGGGGTACAAAACTGCTCTGTGTGAAAGGGACTTGAAATTATTAAAATCTCAGAGAATATCCACAAATGAACTTGGCTTTCTCACACACACACACACACACACACACACACACACACACACACTCATCACCCCTTAAAGGCACAACAAAAAGCAAACAACTTATTTAAGCTTCAAAGCTTATTTTAATCATTTTGATAGAAATGTTTACAAAACGAGGTCAAATTTATCCTGTCTTCTTAAACAGATTATATGAGGTTAAGTCCTAAACTTTGTGATGGCAGGAATTGTGTCTATTTCATTCATGTTACATCCTTAACACAGAGTAGGTATTCTATAGACATTTACGGTATGAGTCAACGAATAAACAAACAAAAAAAAAAACCCCACATTTCAATAGAACATAAAAATTTAAAGAAGTTAGCATGTTTTGGGTGGCGATCTCTTTTTAAGTCAATGAAGAGCTCTACGTGTTTAGTTTGTCCGGCACCTTCATTTTACTTTATTTTTTCAAAAACTCATTACTCTCATTACTTTGCTCTGGAGCTGCATAGAAGCACTTTCTCAGCCATAAATTCCCAGTTGCTAAACTCAGCTAGAACCAAGTCAAGTGCTTCTTCAACTCCATCTGATTTGTGTGGCCTACAGCACCTTGGATTATTTTTCCAAGTAAAAGGAAACCATTTGCTCGCTGACAATCCACTAATTTAAATACACCTTCAGGTATGGATTTTCCATAAACCTGGTAACCAGCCCAGCCGGTTTGGCTTTTAATTCTGAAATTTATTGGCTCTTGCTAGCCATTTGCAGATACGAGCTTATTCTTAATTGTTCATTTTTATTCTTACCCCAAACATAGTAAATCTTAATAGCCGTGCTTCCAACATTAAGGGGGAATGTGGTAGCTGTAGAGAAAAGTAGTCAAAAGCACATTAGATTAGCAACAATATAATAATGTTTCCAAGCTGCTCATAAGAGCTTATATTGACTTTCAGAATAATCGTACAGAGACGGTTTTTGAAAGGACCCTCCAGATGGATACGTTCTCCCCACCTCAAGATTGTCATAACATGTTTCTTCTTCCATCTCTGAGTCATTCAGAACTGTGAAAATTCTATTTTTCCACTTTAATTATGGAACTGGATGAGAATGTATTCTGTTGTTCGGCAGTATTACTAACGCACTCTATTTGTTTATGGCTCTTTGAGAAAGCCATTTTAATAAGGTCAGATTTGCAATTTAAATGAACTTTAATATTTCTTGCAAAGGCTGGGGCTGCTTATTTATGCGAGGGGTGAACACAGTAGAAATTTATGGCTTGAAAATATGTTCTCCTGTTTTCTTTTCCAAATGGCGCATCTCAGGTGATAAACGTTTTCAACTATATTTATAATTTTTTTCGCGAAAAGGGCAGAAAATCCGAATCAGTGAAATAAATCATGACTCTAAATGGGGTTGTTAATACTGTGTTTTTCTGCTTTTGCCATTAAAATATCTACCCCAAACCCCTATTGTATGCATGAAAAAATATCACTCATCTGCAATCCTGTGGGTGAACTCTTTGTTCTGGCGCTCCTATACCACACAAACAGGCAAAACCACAACATAACACAACGAAAATTATCCTCTAAACCTTAAGGAGTGGCCATTTATTGAATTATGCAATTGCTCTTGATGAACAGAACTCTAAGTAAAGAATGGAGCCTTGACGTTTACCTATCGGAGGATCTGTGACTGAGTGTCAGGCAGGCCACTATATACCATATCCCTGCAACTCAGGGATCAGGAGCAGCGGGCTTTAGAGGAATTCATTTAATTGGCTGAGAGGTTTTTTTTCTTGATTGGGGTGATGAGAGCTGGAGAAAGTGTTTCCAGATGATCTGGTGGAAACACAAAGACCAAGACAAGGGTGAGAAGATCTAAGTGTAGCTTACGTCGTAAATGCTTGTAGGCACCCACGTGGAAAATAATTTGACTACATAGGGTAGGATGACTTTTACGTACTTTCTAAACCAACTTAAGAAGAAAAATGAGATGAGTTGTATCCTTTAAATTCTGTTAGCTTCAAAGGTTCAAGTGTATCTGCAGACATGAAAATCGGTGGAAACTAAATCTCTGTGAAATTCCTTCCTCCCTCCTTCCCTCCCTTCCTCCCTCCCTCCCTCCTTTCCTTCTTTCCTTCCTTCCCTGCCTTCAATCCTGCCTTCCCTGCCTTTCCTGCCTTCAATCCTGCCTTCTTCCTACCAACAAATTGCTAAATTCAGTTTCATCTGTTTGAGAGGCTTAGCCTTCTCTTGAGTCAGGTAAGCTTTAGGCTGCCATCTGGTCTCCTTGCCTGTCCAGCCAAGCCTCAGGGAAGACGAACCTCAATGATCACTTACATTTCCTCACCTCACACTTGTTCCTCACGTTACATCCTTCCCACGCCCATTCCTGACATTTTGTTAAAACTCTTCTTGCCGAGTCCAGCAAGACCCCCACAACTAGAAAGCCAATGAACACGCTCTTTCCTTGGTTTGTGTGACTTCTCTTGGGAATAGCCCTGCTTATATCGGTTGCTTTATGCTTGTGCTTCTCTTCACTTAGAAATCTTGGTTTTCCTCATGTATCTGTGGCTTCTTGATCTCTCTCAAGAGTGCTGAGAGCCTAAATGCTCTGTCTCTCACAGTGCTCTCGGCTCCTCTGCTCCTCTTACCCCAAATGCTTTTCTTAGTAACGTCATCTGTACTCATGGCTTTAGCTATCACTTACAGGGAACATGAGACATAGGGTCTTGTAGTGTCCTGAGCTGGGCTGACATGGTGGTTCCCACTGGTTTCTTTGCTTGCCACCTCCACGAAAGGTCCCTAAATCCATTCACCCAACCAGAAGTTGGAGTCATAGACCCTTCTGCTTGCCCATCCCATAGCCAATCAATACATCTTCACTTTCCAGCTCCTTAAAATGCTCTCAAATGCATCTCACTCTCTATTCCTTCTGTACTTGTCTTGGTCCCTGTTACCTATTATCTGGATCCCTCCCTACCTCAACTCAGGCCTCATTCTCAGAGCCATGTTTTATGCTACACCGAGAGACAATTTCCTAAAATATAATACCTGGTCGTGTCACTCGTAGTCGCACCTCTAATGGTCATCTAAAGGTTTTGGTACAAATTCCAAGTTCCTTGACTATCTCTTTGTTATTGCTTTCTTTTTAAACATCACCGTCCAAGAACACACAAAGAGCTTGGTCTGTACAATACTTTAGTCTTTGGAGTTGGTCAAGATATCTTTTTGTGGGCTTGTACAGAATGAAATTCTTTATTCGACCAGTGTTGGCTTGAAAAGAATAATTTTATCTAACTGTTTTTATTGATCAAGATTAGACTTCACTTTGATTTTTTAATCTGGAATTTAAATTTTTCTTCAAACCCAGGAGATTCAGATGTTGTCTTTCTTCTTATTTTCTTCTCCTGTATCCTATTAGATATACGCTAGATGGTTTCATTCTCTTCACTACCTATTTGAACCTCTTGTTGACATTGTTGATCTCTTTATACGCCTGCGCACATTTCTTTCTAGTTCATTGATCTGTTGTTTAATTTGCCCATTGCGTCTTGGATTTCAGTCTCTGTGCATTCATTTTTTTCAGTTGTACTTGATTTTTTTAAATCCATTTTTTAAAACACAATGTCTTTTTCTATCATTAAGGTTTCTATTCTTTCTCTTGTTCTCCTTAATGATTTTAAGAATACTAGGTTTTAGTATTTAGGTATCGCAGGCATTTCTAATTCTTGGAGTACTGATTCTACTGTTTGCTACAACTGCTGATTCTTCTTAGGATGGTATATATCTCCCTTTGATTTTTAAATTTTGATTGTGAGCTTGTCTTCAGTGGAGGTTTTTCGCCTGTGGTGGTCTTATGTATTTGAGCTATGGGAATATTTCCTGTGGGAGAGGTTTGGATTTTTTTTTCCCCCCTGGACCCAGAAGTTTCACAGTTTCATGAAAAGTTTTGATGTTAATTTCTCAGCTTGAACCACGTATCTAAAGTGAATTTGGATGCTGCACCTGTCTTAACTCAAGCTGGGTGGTATGACATCCTAAGATATTTTTCTCTACCCAGAGCTGGTATGGTGATAAAAAAAAGAGAAGGGGCAAGGGTGGATTTCTGGAATAGAGCAAAGTCTACTATAAAAGCAGGCAGAGGTCTAAGAAACAGGGAGGGGACAGAGAAAGGTGTTCCCAGAGACTGAAGGAAGGCCAAGGGAGAAGAGGATTTCAGTAAAAGATGTGAGTTCCACTGGGTTAAATTTAGCACATGTAGAATTTCCAGTTAAACTCGTCCTCACCAATTAATTCTGAATACTGCTGAAGATCTGCCTTTGTGTAGGCTCCTTTGTGGGACCTTTCATATGCTGGACCACCATAAACTACATGAAGGACATAAAGAGTGCAGCTGTCCACAGGATTTGGAAACATCAGTCAACAGGTCAACACGGATGACAGAAGTTGTGTGATTAAACTATTCCTCCTTGAAGGCATTTCTGCCAGTTGAATTAAATTCAGACTGAGTTTGACATTCAAGGCCTTCGCCTGTAATGTCACTCATTTATATTCACGAATGTTCCACCATCACATCTGCTTGCTTATTGACCTCTGTGGGGGCCCAGACTGAAGGCCAAGGTCCCTCCATATAGCAAAGCCTTCCCTGTCTCAACTTGCTGAGTGTTCCTTTAAATAGTATCTCCTTGGGTTGCCTGGGTGGCTCAGTTGGTCAAGCGTCTGACTGAAGCTCTGGTCAGGATCTCACAGATTGTGGGTTTGAGCCCCACGTCAGGCTCTCTGCTGACAGCTCAGAGCCTGGAGCCTTCTTCAGACCTGTGTCTGCCTCTCTCTCTCTCTGCCCCTCCCCCACTCACGCTCTGTCTCTCTCTCTCTCTCTTTCTCTCAAAAATAAATAAACATTAAAAAAATAAACAAATCCCACACCCTTTGTGAAGCTTTTCTAGATTTCCCTAAACCAGTTATGATTTCCTCATCCCCTGAATTCTCATAATCTCATGTTAGCAATCCTCATCACCCCTGTTTGACCTTACATGTTTTTCCCTATCTGTGTATGTGTCCTATGACCTCTCCCACCCTCACTTTTACTTTCTGGAGGGTAGACTCCAAACCATCTTCACCGTTGGGACACCCTAGTGTCTAGAATCATGACATGACAAAGGTTTGACACATGGCTGATAAATGAATTTATAGAGGAGTATGAAGGTGATGTGCTTTGTGCTTTAACCTTGTGACGAGGTCTGGGATCAGAGCAGTTGATGCATGGAGGGTGCCAGGGTGGACCTTCCTTCAGCGTGTCCAGGAAGCTCTGTGCGGAGGCCACACACATCACTGTGAAGACAGCCATGTTGAGACCAGGGGCTTTGGCTCTGGGAAGAGAAGGACTTGAAGATTTGATTGAAGGTGCAGGCTATACACTTTGGTGTCAGAATGAGGGAGGATCAGTTGAGACTTTCTGTGTATCAGTCGCCGTGAACATAAGCCCACTGTAGGTCAGATGGCCAGAGGCAGAGAAAATATACACACTCACATATCCATACTTACTGCGTCTATAAACGTAATTCTTAAAAGACACACACTCCATACATCTCAAAGCCTCCTAGTAAGAGGTTGAGGCCCCATATCTGAAAACTCCCGTATTAGAGGGAAGCCAACCTTTTTCAGAGAAGCATGTGGAACAGCTGTGACCAAATGCCTGTTGTAGCCTGGTCTTGGCAGTAAAGGTGTGTTATTGGAAACCTTACCACTTGCGCCCACCAGGATGAGTCAGCGACAAAGTGGTCACACGAGCACTGGGCAGACGTAGCCTGCATAGTTAGGAACAGTGATTGAACAATCACTGAAGCCTCCACAACTCACTTGAGTCTTGATGTAATTCATGGGAAAACTGTTCTTTCCACAGGAGTGCCCAACCGATGGCTCTACCTTTTCTCTGCTTTTGTATTTTGTCTTTTCTTATTTGGAGACACAAGGGACATTTGGATAGAAATTGTTGATATTTAGACTTAGATCTTACTGTCTGTCGAATACCCTCGTCAGCGGCAGCGAGGGTGAGGGCTCATGGCCAGGGATAAATGAGAAAGAAGCATGATGACACAGGATGGTCTATGGGCCAAAAGTCACTAGGGTACAGCTTTTGGATATGTTCAGATTTTTAAACAGCAGATTTATAGCCCTAATTATTTACTTTGAATTCATTTGTGTTCCTAGAGCCCGCAGCATCTGGGTGGCACCGACTGGCAGTGGGGCACATTGGCTTGAACGTATTTGTGGTGTAGATTATTTGCCTGCGGGGCTGAGTAATGAAAAAATTCCAGAAATGGAGGCGCAGGGTGGATCTGAAGGAGCCCATGAAACCCTGAGGTTTTTTGCCCACATGCAGTGACACATGCTCGTTGACCCAGAAGGGCATGTCTAACCCCAGCTTACTGGGGTAGCTCAGAGTCAGTGGAGACACAAAGCTGCTTCATAAAAGCTGCCAGATGAGGAAAAAAGGAATTGCTTTTTAAACGACTTGATATATTTGCTGAGATCACAGAAGTTCAGGCCAGCAACAGATGTATTCACCTATCTTTTTAAAAAGAGGGATGATCCCTGAGATTACCTCTAGGAAGTTTAAGTGCATGGAGAAAAATACCCAACACATCTAAGAAGTAATGGAATCATGAGTGAATAAGCAGCTTGGTGTTGCCACAAATAAATCATCCAGAATGGGTCTGAAAGCTATTTAAAATTCACAGTGGAGGGGAACAAAGTCACTGCAATACATCTTGATTTTAGTAAGGCATTGGATGCCACGTCACAAAATTTTGCTCATGAAATTAATTGACACTGGTGTGGATACGAACACTGTCATAGCGATTGATAATTTTTAGGGGGTCTGTAAACAAGGCACGGTGATGAATAATAGTGTGACATCCAGCCAGAGGTAGTTGATTAGTAGGGGTGCCAAAGAGATTGGTGTTAAGCCTGATCATATGCAACAATGTTATTAATGGTTTCAAAGGGAAAGTAAAGAGAATGTTAATGAAATTTGCAAATTATACAAACCGGGGTGGTGCTGGAATAAATCCAATAAGAATGATGGATAGAATTTATTCCAAGAGATATAGACAGGTTCAATATATGGGTAATAAACAGCAAAATGAGATTCATTTTCAAAAAATGCAAACTAGGATAGATCAGGGGAAAAAATAAAAGAAAAAAATGATTCCTATAAGGGCACTAAAAATTTACTTAATTTGCAAGATGCTTCAGGGTCCTTTTTAGCGGGGCACCAACCTACCTCCCTACCTCTCTGTCTGAGTCATCTTTTCCTTTGTTGCCATCCCCTTGCACCTTGCTTCGCAATCCCCTTGAATGGTCTGTGCTCTTTGATACCTCTATGCTTTTGCAAATACTGTTCCTTTTGAGCAAATGCCTTTTCCTTTTATTTCTGTGTGTAAAATCTGATGCGGTCTTCAGGTCTCTTACTCATCATTCATCTTCTTTGTAGTATGGTTCTCTATGCCCCCGAGAACCACTTTGTCCGCTCAATGGCCATCTCGCTTGGTAAACGCTTTTATTGGGACTCTTGCCTTACCGCATTGTGACCACGGAGAGGGAGGAAGGGCAGTGGCTAAGCACATGGTCTTCAGGGTCAGAGCCAGGAACCCAGCCTAAGTGCCACATCAACCACTTATGGGCTGTGTGACCTTATTTGAGTTCCATAGGCCTTTCCAAGCCTCTGTTGTTCGGGCTATAAAGTGGGCATTGTCTTAATCAGTTTGGACTGCTATAACTGAATATCATAGACTGGGGCCTTTAACAACAGACACTTATTCCTCACAGTTCTGGAGGCTGGATTCTGAGATCAGGATGCCAGCATGATTGCATTCTTCATGGAGAAAAAGAAAGCAAGATCTTGTCTTCTCTTTCTTTTTATGTTTTTTATGAAAAAAAATTTTTAAATGTTTATTTATTTGAGAGGGAGAGAGAGAGAGAGAGAGAGCAGGGGAGGGGCAGAGAGAGAGGGAGACACGGAACTCAAAGCAGGCTCTGGGCTCCAGGCTCCGCACTGTCAGCACAGAACCTGATGCAGGGCTGGAATTTATAAATTGTGAGATCAAGACCTGAGCCGAAGTTGGATGCTTAACCAACTGAGCCACCCAGGCACCCCTTGTCTTCTCTTTCTATAAGAACATTAAACTCATCATGAAGGCCTCATCCTCATGATCGAATCTAACCCTAATTACTTCCCCAGAGCTCCACCCCAAATACCTTCACATTGCGAGGGTTTCAACATATGACTTTTGGAGGGAGGGACACAAACATTTGGTCCATAGCAGGCATTTTGCAAGGATTTAATGACATATATATAAAAGAGTTTGGCCAGTTCATAAGCTAGTTTTCACTGGCAAGTATGATTGTTCTTAGTAATAATGTTTGCTTAAGCCTTTAAAAAAATTTTTTTTGAGAGAAAGAGATCACAAATGGGGAAGGGGCAGACAGAGAGGGAGACAGAATCTGAAACAGGCTCTGTGCTGTCAGCACAAAGCCCAATGTGGACCTTGAACCCATGAACCGTGAGATCATGATCTGAGCAGAAGTCAGATGCTCAATCGACTGAGCCACCCAGGCACCCCACCCTTTGGTCTTTTAAATCCATGAACTCTTTGAGGTCAGGAAAATTATTCTTATTCTTTATACTCTTCCTAGTCCTTCATACAGTACCTGGTACCTTGCAGGGCTTTGAACCAGTGGGCCACACATTGGCATGAGTTCTTTCTGAAGCTATTGGAGCTGTTCCTTTTGCTATCTGTATTTTGGGTTTAGTAGAGAAATGGAGGAATTAGATAATTAAGCCCCTTCCCAGTTCTTTTTACAGGTGTTTCCAGGAAAAGCACTGACATTTCACCTGTGAGTTAGGTACTGTTTCAAACATCCGGTAGAGATTTCCCAGCTTCTTTCTAGTGGGATCATGTCTGAAGGAGTATGATCAAGTGTGGGCCAGATGGAACTAGTGGATGGGCTGGGGAACAAAAGCCACGTTAATGGTCAAATAGATAGTCTGGGAAGCAATGGGGGTGAGGTAAAGGCATTGGGAAGAAGGAAACACTGCAGTTATCTGATATGTGGGGCCTCTCAAGGTGGGAGCATGACCTTGAAACTTCATAAGTCTTGAAATTAACAGTTTTGACAACAAAGAAAAAGAGTAACATGATGCCAACATGCCTTCTGACTGATAGAATCCCTCTGGCTTTGGATTAGTCATTTTGGGTGAAATTCATGGCCCTTACATGCATTGCATTACTGAAAATATAGATATGAGATCCCAGGTAGGTTGCAGCCAGCCATTTCCTGAGATAACAGTGTGCATTGTTTGACATAAAGATATGCTAGAAACTACCCCAGCTTGCCCATATTTGCTCATCAATTCCAGCCACTGTCCCCACACATTTGCTAGAAATCTGGTATTAGTTAGTCCTTGCTGAGTAACAAACAGCTCAGCTAATGCTGTGTGATAAACACAGGTTTCAGTAGGTCAGCTGCAGTTTTCCTGATCCAGGTTAAATTTGGCTGGGCCAGGCTGGACTCCAGCCAGGCTCATATCTACTCACGTGGACTCTTCGGGTATGCTCTTCTCATGGGAGATGACAGGACCATAGGAAATTGAATCAAACCACACGAGTCCATTGAAAGCCTCTCTCAGCTAAGGAACATCAAAGAGGCAGAGAAGTATACATAGCTTACACCACTGGGGGATACTGTAGTTACATAACAACATTGATGTGTAATTCTATAAAATAGAAGAGAATGAAGAATTGGAAACAATAATGCAAGAAATACAATCACCACCCCACTTCTCATCTGTTGTTCATGCTCAATTAACTGGTGATAAAGTTTCCCATCCAATTCTTATCCTCTACCAGCCACAACCACCAACTCCAATCTAACCTCTGGGTGTGACTCTATTTTTGAACCTTTCTTTAATGACACCATCCTCCAGCTACGATGGCACTGGCCTCATGGACTGTCTGTGTCTTCACGGAAGGCACTTGGAACCCAAGGACCCCTCTTCAACTGCCCTTACCACCCCTATCTTGGAGAGTCTCTGGGTTCAGATGATAGGGCTAGAAAGAAGCTGTAATTTCTCATTAGCTCTGGTGAACTACCACTCCCCTAATTGACACTGAAGAACGAGGTACATATTTTACAATGTTTTTAAAAATGTTTATTTATTTATTTTGAGAGAGAGAGAGAGAGAGAGAGAGAGAGAGAGAGAGAGATGGAGAGAGTGAGTGAGAATGGGGGAGAGGCAGAGAGAGATGATCCCAAGCAGGCTCCACACTGTCGGCTCAGAGCCCAACATGGGGCTCTATCTCACAACTGTGAGATCATGACCTGAGCTGAAATCAAGAGTTGGATGCTTAACCAACTGAGCTACCCAGGTGCCCTAGAAGGTGCATATTTTAATCAGAGTTTCCTGGACTATCTTTCAGCACAACCTGGCATTACTTAAATAGCTCTTTCTGGTTAAGTCAGGCTGATTTCAAGGAAATGTTCTCAAACTTGACTTTGGATTCAACATTGGGTACAGATTGAAGAAGAAGAATCAGTATTTCAGAGGGATAGAATGGTATTTAGAAATAGGAGTTCAGAAGACTTTCTAAGTTTTTAACTTACTCTAAGTTCAAAGGTTTAGCCTCTACTAGTTGGGAGGCCAAAAAATAGAGGCTGGCACTCAGTTGGTGGGCAGGAAAATCTATCTGTTTTGATCTAGGACCCAGGGAGTTCGGTGATCCCCGAGAATTTCTCTAAACTCATTATGTTCTTTTCTCCCCTTCACCCTTTGTGGTCATGCTCCACTGACCTCTGCTTGTCCTCAGACCCACCAAACATCCACGCCTTAAGACGTTTGCAGGTGCAGTTAGTTACCTCTGTCTTGAATATCCTTCCCTGACTTGACTGGGCTAGTTCCTTTGCCATCTTGTTTCCTCCACTTACAGGCTCCCTTCTCAGAGAAGCCTTTCTGGTTTACCTGTGTTATATAGTTTTTCTAATTGCTTCTCAGATGCACTTCCCACCCTTCTCCACTCTGTTCCGTGTTCTGGGAGACAACACCAGGCTTCCTCCTGGGATCAAAAGTCAGGGGTTGAGAGAGGTTCAGGGTCCTTATTCCTTGAGGTCTCTCTCTGATGAGTCCCATGGGTGCTCTGTCATCTCTATCAGAAGCCACAGTCAACAGGATCTTTTCTGCAACTGCAGAAATCTTCCTTCCCCTGCTCTGTTGGGTTGGTAAAGGTAGACTGCTGGTTTTCCTCTTGCCTGCCCTGCCAAAGAATTTTACCACTCCTGCTACTCTTTTCAACCTTCCTCACACTTTTTAAGCAAGTAGTCTTTCTCTAAACTTTCCTCAATTGCTCTGATTATGTTTTCCATCTGCTATAGTACTCTATCCAAATACCTCCTTGCCCCCATTTTTTCCATTCCTTTCTTTCACACCTTATCTTCCCCTTTATGAACTTTTATGTAGTGTTAAGTTTTATTTGTTTACTTGATTAATACATGTGTCCTCTCCTGATGGTGAGTTCCATGGAGATAGGGACAGGGCTTTATTCATCAGTATATAGTCACCACCTGGTACTTTGTATCTGGCTCAAAAATGTATTTGTTGAGTGGGCAAACAAACAAACAAACAATGAATGGATAACAAGACACTAATCAGGTTGCCAGAGAAGAAGTGTTATTAATTGAGCAATTACTATTCGGCAGGTACTATGCTGTGTGCTGTCCACACATTACCTCTTTCACAGCACCCTGTGGGTAGCTGAGACGAATGTCAGTGTTATAGAAATGAGGAGACTGGACTTCTGGGAGGTGATGTGGCTTTCCAGGGGACACATAGCTAGCAGGTCGTGGCTCCAGGATTCAAACCCAGTTCTGTCTGACTCCGGGTGCTATGGATTTAATCACTGCACTGAACTGGCTGGGCACTCGCAAGTCGCGTGGGTTCCAGTAGCCAACCCCAATCTTCTGTTTGGCTCCAGTGGAGAATGTAACCAGTAGCTGGATCAAAACTCCTGGTCCCCCCAGGGCTGCCAAATGGACTGTTCAAGCACATTCCGACTGTGCAGCTGATAGAATCCCCCATCATTTATTTCTCTCTCGTCAGTGAATAATAGAACCTGGCTTACGGAGGTCATGGGTAGTTCTCACCTAGTAGATTCTGTCTCCTGTCTATTCTGTGTGTACCAAGGATGTATTTAATGATTTGCTCTTATGTATATAGAACATGTGAAAAGAGGTTAATTCCATACCAAACAGAACACCTGTCAAGAAATTAGGGCCTTAGTTTTATAAATCCCCAGCCTCTCTTTGATTATTGCTGTAACTCATGCAGACAGCAGATAATCTCTAAATTATACAGAGCTTCATGATTAAAATATTTTGCCCCTTTTTAATAGTTTGAGAAGAAAGAAGATGTGGCTTTGGAGGCGTGGTGTCAAATTAAGCAGTAATAGAGCCGCAGAGGAACATAATAAATATGCATAAAGACACTAAAAAAAGCATTTCTAATAGGTCCATACCATAGGAATTTGCTATGTGTGAAATTGAAAGACTTCCTAGGGAAAATCCTTGGCCCATTTGCTTTTAAATTCACTTTTTATGCCCTTTTGTTAAAAAAAAAAGTTTTAAGCTCCATTATTCCCTTGCAGAGGAATCTGATCAAAGGAACATTCTTGGAGCTCTAGAAAACCTTTGCTGAGGGCAGGTACCCACCAAGCCCCCTGCCGGCCCACAGTTAGGGTGGAAGACATCGTTGCTCTGGTTTTACCTCTAAAGACCAAGGCTATCACCCCAGGTATAATCAATCAATGAGAAGAGCTCAGAAATAGTTATCGAGGCCATCCGGGCTAGGCTTAGCAGGAGAGAGAACTGAAAGATAGCAACAGGCCTGGGAGAGCTCATAATTCAGCCAGGGACACTGGATGTCCATCTGTTGTGAGGGGACGTCCCAGAGATTTGTTCAAGGAGCAAAATCTGGGGAGTCCAAGACTGACAGCAGACTGCCAATGGGGATGACTTTTCAGAGCAGGTGGGTCTTACACCTGGCTGTCAGAGATGATCTGGAGTGTCAGGAGGGAAGGCAAGGGCTCTTCAAGTGGAGCATGTTGCCCTTAGAAGTTTGGAAATAGGTCTGCTGTGAATAAAGCTTCTTGCTGTGGTGAGGCCAGCACAGGGGCTATGAAAGGGTGTTTTCAGAGCTGGTCGAAATCCTGATGCCACTTTAGCTGTTTCTGAGATGCATGTCCTTGGTTTTGCCTGCAAATCTCAATTTTCATCTTCCTAAGATATCTGGATGGGGGAATGTTGGAAAAGACAGTGGAGACTGAAAAAAAGAATTTTACTCTTCAGGATATTCTGTCTGTTCTAAGAAAGCCAACAAATTTGCATGTGGTTCAACCTTTTTGCCCAAGATTGATCACAGTAGTGAAATTACTTCCATGGAGAGACAAAGCTTCCAGAACTTTTATGCATGTTATTTAAGTATTTGGTAACTTTATACAATTTCAATAGCTTCATAAGTTGAGGTGGTGTGGTGGATTTATTTAATGTTTTCTCCATCTTAATTCAAACATTAACGTTTTAGAAAAGTATCTTAGACTACTTAAAGATCTCCAAAAATGTTGTCTGGGTTCTCCTGGTGTCTGGGAATTTGGGCTATATAAAGGGCAAATCTGTAAACAGACTTGACTATCAGATAAATATATCTTCATTTTGTTTGAAATCTTTCATGAAGGAGGTTGATTTTCAGCCTTTGTGAGTCAGATCACATTTTGATAGCAACAAAGAAAACAAATGAGCTAATATGACCCCTGTATTTTTCATCTTGCAAACCATGAGCTGAACTTTTACAGTTAATGTCTTGCTGAAGTTTGCCCATTTTCTTTTTATCTAGAGGCAAAGAAGTGAGAAAATAATGATTTATTGAGCAACTTCTACATGCTCTGTGCTAGGGGGTTTACAAGTGATTTCTTGTGTAGTTCTCAGAATGACAATCAAGGGCAATACTACTTTCATCATCCACAAAATGGCATAATAATAGTGCCTATGTCTCAAAGATGCCATTAGGATATAATGAGATAATGTCTGTACAGTATTTAGCTTAATGTCTTCCTCGTAGCTATAACCATTACTATTATTACTATTATCATTTTAATTTTATTTACCTCACCAATGTTATCCAATCAGTAGGAGCTAGGATAGAAGCATTCTTATAAAAAGGCCAAAAATGATTCGTATCTGTAAGTAAGATGGGGAAAATTAGCTTACCTATTTATTATGTGCAAGAAATAGGCTTATATTTAAAGGCTTCTTCACAATTCAGTTGGATTTGGGTGAATCCGAATTTAGCACATGTTTACGCTCAGACCTTGGTTTCTAGTATGATTTTCCAGGAAAAGGATCCAGGGCTCTTTGGAGCAATGGCTGATTCTAGGTCTGGGAAGGAAATTTACAGGACGAGCCTGGGTCATCTTGTAGTGTTAGAAAGTCAGAACATGCTCAAAAACAAAAGCAAAACAAAACAAAAACAAAAATGAATCCCCACCACAATGATGGGAGTATGTCAAGGAGACATAGTAGCCAATAGAAAGAACCTCCAATGGCCCAATCTGGAACAATATGAATAAGAAAATAAAATACTATTGAATTATAACCCAAAGTATAAAATAAATATCCAGTAGTCCGTATTGACATAAATGATTGAATAATTAAATAAATGGAGGAGAAGAAAAAACCTGTACAGAAGATTAATTAAAAGATTAATTAAAAGATAAATTAAAAATAATTTATGTAGATTCCTTGTCCTCAAGAAGGTGGAGTACAGCTCCCCACTCCTTAAATGCAGGCTGTGCATAGTGACTTCCTTCCAAAGAGCACAATATGGAAATGGGGAAAAAAGAATGATTTTACAGAAAGTAAACTTGACAAAGAGTACCTCCGCCAGGTGGCCAAGGTCAACAACATCGACAGTGGTAAGTCACGTTAGTAGCAAAGATGTGAGAAAACTGTCACTTTTCCTCTGTGGTCTTCCTCCCAAATACCTGTAACTCCAGTATAATCATGAGAAAAACATCAAGCAAACTCCAGCTGGGGACATTCTATGAAATACCTGATCAACACTACTCAAAACTGCCAGGGTCAGCAAAAACCAAGTCTGAGAGACGATTACTGCCAGGAAGAACCTAAAGATACATGATTAAATGTAATGTGGTCTCCTGGATGCTATCCTGGGAAGGTGGAGGAGGAACCTCTCGGGTTCCATAGCTCTTTCCATGTCAGACATTGAGCTGGGTCACCAAACATCTCTTGGTGCTGTCTTGCTAAAACTCGCTGAATCTGGCCTGTGAAGAGCTGGAGAGGGCCAGCTAGTGGGTCTGATCTGTGGTGAGACTCAAGTTCCCAGTAGAAAGGTTATTCTTTTGCTTGAGAGCCTCTTTCCACAAGGGCTCGATTATAGGGAGACAGATCAATAGAGACACCCTTGAGAGGGAAGAGAGGTACTATTAATAGTTACAAGGGGAGAACCAGAGGAAGCCAGGGCTCTTCCAGGCAAACCTGGATGTATGATCAACCTACATATCAAAACATTCACAAGACTGGGAGAAAGTTTTGCCCCAACCATGCTGTTTCTGTGAAGATCCTTTGGATGAGCGAATGGACTCTTTAACCATCCTTTCCCTTTTTTCTCAGAACTCTGCATATATCAATCCCTGCCTATATTTGCCTGACACTTACATGTAAATGATCTTGCATTTGCCCAGGTAGTTCAGTATTGAATATTCTTGTGTTGAATGTGAAAACAAAATGGACATCTCTTGACAACTGATAATTTTCTTATTTCCTAAAGAAGTTTCAAACAGTAAGCACTTTGAGGATAAAATGGTAAGTGGTTTGATGTGTGGGGATGAAGGAAGTTCAGCAAGCTTAACAGGAGGAAGGAAACGAGTCCAGGAAAGGATGCTGGTTCTCTCTTCTTCTGTGCTGTTCAACTTTCTGGCACTTTTAACTTGTAAGGCACTGGTGTAATTTTCTGCTAATTCACAAAGTTCCTACGCAAAGCTTTCTTTATCCAGTTCCACATATTACAACCCAATCAGCCACATTTCAGGGGCTGCAATTGATAATTAGCCATTATCCTTCTACATGTCAACATTGAAGGGAGCTGGGTGCCAAAGATAAGGATAAGCTGAACTGACAGAGTGCTGACAAGCCTCAGAGGTGTGTGGAACGATAACAGCTTTGCCGATTGCCCTCTCCAGTGGTGAGGCATATACCAGGTTGCCGAAAGCAAACTTTAATATGGAAACTCCTTTTATTCCTCATAAAATGCACTAGATTAGAGGAGAGTGAAAATGGTTGTAAAAAGTGAAGTGCCTCCAGGCACTGCTCCTGTGTGAAAGCTCTCTCCCCATAGGTTTGTTATCTTTGACACATCCTGATGGTACCTGACTTGGAAATTAAAGTTGCTGGCAGGCAGGACAGTTTTACTTGAAGCTTTATGTGCCTTAATCAATGGATCATTGAGATATCAGATGACTGCTATCTAGATGGCATCTAATATACTTGTAGAGAGCTTAGGTGGGTCTTGATTTCAATAATTTAGGATTTTAGGTGGCTAAGTTATATATCTCATTTTAGAAGACAGTGCTGTGGTTAATTTTATGTGTCAACTTGACTGGTGCCCAGGCATTTGGTCAAATATTATTCTGGGTGTGTCCGTGAGGGTGTTTCTGAGTGAGATAAACATTTAAGTTGGTAGACCGAGTAAAGCAGATTGCCCTCCCCAGTGTGGGTGAGCCTCATCCAATCAGTTAAAGGCCCGAATAGACCAAAAAAACTGACCCTTCCACAAATAAGAGAGCAATCCTCCAGTCTAACTGCCTTTGAGATGGGACATTGGGTTTTTTTTTCCTGCCTTTGGACTTGAATTGAAACATCAGGCCTTCCTGGGTCTCAAGTCTGTGGGCATTCAGCTCAGAATTATATCATTGGCTCTTTTGGGTCTTAAGCTTGCTGTTCGCAGATCATGAGATTTTGTTGGCCTTCATAATAACATGAGCCAATTCCTTATCTGTCTATCTATCATCTATCTATCTATCTATCTATCTATCATCTACCTACCTATCACCTACCTATCCATCTATCTTTCCTATTGCTTCTGTTTCTCTGGAGAACACTGGCTAATACAGATGATGTTAGTTTGCTAAGGCTGCCATAACAAACTACCACAGACCGGGTGGTTTAACCACAGAAATGTATTTTCTTACAATTTTGGAAGCTGAAAGTCTGAGATCAAGATGTTGACAGGGTGCCTGAGTGGCTTAGTCAGTTCAGTGTCTGACTTCGGCTCAGGTCATGATTTCATCGTCTGTGAGTTTGAGCCCCACATCGGGTTCTGTGCTGACAGTTTAGAGCCTGGAGCCTGCTTCGGATTCTGTGTCTCCCTCACTCTCTGCCCTTCCCCCTGCTCATGCTCTGTCTCTCTCTCTTTCAAAAATAAATAAGCGTTAAAAAAATTAAAAAAAAATTTTTTGACAGAGTTGGTTTCTTCGGAAGGCTTGCTCCTTGGCTTGTATGAGGCCACCTACTCCCTCTGTACAGTTCTGTGCCCTTATTTCCTACTCTTACAAAGATACCAGTCATATTGGATTAGGGTCCACACTAAGTGACCTCATTTTAACTTAATCACTTCTTTAAAGACCCTGTCTCCAAATACAGTCACATTCTGAGGCACTGGGGTTTAGGGCTTCAACATATGAATTTGTGAGGAGAGGCACAATTCAGCCTATAACAAAGACACTTTGTATGGATTCATGAGCTTCAAAGTCAGGCCTTGATGCTTTAAAAGTAAGTACTGGAAATGGCTTACATAGAAAAAAAAAGAGAGATTTTTAATCAGGGGGATTATGAGGCCAAACAACCTTTTCTTTAAAAGTCTGTGCTATTTTCCTTAATGGAAACAGTTGAAAGGATAAGGGTGGTTGAATGACTCTAGAGATACAGCAAGCGAGGAAAGGATATAAAAAAATTGCCTTTAGATTCCTAAATGGTAAGTAGAGAAATTGCAGCAGATTGCTCGAGGGCATCTCAGCTTAGAAGTAAAGGCTTTTAACTGTGTAGCTTCTCTGTGAACTTCCTGTCATAAGATCCTTCTTAAATGGGACACATACATTAACCTCTTGTATTAGTTAGGACTCCTCAACCCAAAGGTGACAGAAAGCAAACTCAGTCTGCTTATGGAAAAAAGGAAATTTATTGGCAGGAATCTGGGTATTTGGGGGAAGATGAGAACAATCAGGCCACAGGAAAGATAAGGAAACCATTAGCCTTAGAAATGACTACAAGCAGGTATTCAAATGACATTAAGGCTTTCTCTTTGTCTCTGAATTTTGCTTCTTTCTGTGATTGGCTTCATTAATGTCTGTCTCTTTCTCCCTTTGCTTCCTTTCTTTCTCCCTCTTTCTCCACCAGATTAGGGAATACCCACCAATAATTCCAAAGCTTTACATCTTTGGGCCTTACCTACCCAGAGAATCATGGATTCTCTTTGAGATCTAATTATACACTCCTGGGAAGGACTCTGGTTGGCTCTGATTGGCTCATACGGTGGCAAGTATCTGCCCCAGACCAATGAACTGTGACCAGTGGGCAGGGTTTTGTTTACAAAATGGCTGCTTTCACAGTGGGGGTGGATGGGAGGAGGTTACCAGATAAAGGAGAATGGGCAAACAATCCTAGTGTTATCCTCTACACCTTGTGTTCCTAGTTTTTATGCCTTTTAGAAAAATGACCTTTAGATTATTGATGGCTTCATATTGATGGGACTCTTAAAACTTTTGAATGAAAAATTCAAACCATAAACAATTCGATTTCTACAAATTAGGAAACATTCTGGCATAGCTGTGATGGATAGTCAAGACACCTGTAAAGTTTCAAATTTTGCTAAAACCAAACTAAAAAAACCCAAATCAGCAGCAGTAGAGTATCTATTCTTCAAGGAGCTTTCAAAAAAGAAAAATGGAATTAAATATTTGTGGAAACAACATCCGATGTCTGTTAGGGTGACATATGAATAGATGCCCATATGTTTTGTTACCTACTCCAGGACAGGTTTGAAAGTAAAAAGGAGGCACTATTAATAATTATTCGAGGAGACCATGAGAACATAGTCACTCTTGCTTACATTACCCATCTATCTCTTCTTCCAAGTTGTCTACTTTTCCCATTAGAGCCCTTAACATATTAATCATAGTGATTTTAAATCCCCTGTGTAATTCCAATATCGATGTCATATCTGAGTCTGGCTCTGATACTTGCTTTGTCTCTTCGGACTGTTTTCTGTTTCCTTTTATAGCATGCCACGTAATTTTTGGCTGAAAGCCCAAGGTGTTGGTTAACAGAATCAGAAGTAAATGGGCCTTTAGTGATATTTTATGCCAATTTGAGAAGGCATTGAGTTGTGTTTAATGTTTGCGGTAGATCCAGGCGTCAGAAACCTCAAAGTCCTCTAGTGACCTTGTTTTTATCTCCCTCATTGGCTTTGGGCTTCTCTAAGTACTTCAGAGAGAGTCTATGTCTTACAACTCTTTTGGTTGCAATCCACTCTTTATACTGATCCCTTCTGGTCTGGTGGTCAGGTACGTGGGAGGTGAAGCATTTTGTAATCTTTTGGTTAAATCTCAGTTTTTTAGCAGGCTTGTGTCACAGGGCTGTGACCTTCATGAGTGTTTCCCAACCACTCATGACCTCCTTCCCATTCCTGACTAGCTGAAATAGGATGACTGGAGAGAGAAAATGTCTTACCCCCAAGTGGGATACACCTCTGGTAGTCTTTTCTCCTGGCTTTTTCTGTGGAGAGTATTGACAATGGCTATCTTCCCCCTTTTCCTGTCAGAGCCATGAGGGGATCTTTCTTAGATCTTCACCATGAGAATCTAATGGGGCTCCAAGAGTAAAAACCCAACAATGTGTCGGGGCCCCCTGAAGGCTGTGGTCCCTAAGAGTTCCGCACTCTGATGCTAGTGCATCTAGCCTCCAGCAATTTGTAAAAATTACCATTTAAGTGTTTCTATCAGTTTATGGCTCCAGTGGCTTCTGTTGCACGTAAACAGATCCCTGCAGTGGCTCTCTGGATCCACCCATCTCTTTAGATTTTAGGTCGCGGTTTGCCCTGAAACCTCAGTTCTCTGATGGGACCATGACAAGTCATTGATTTTCAGGCTTTTCAGCTCTTTATGGTTGTAAAGAGAAGAAGGACAGTTTCCAAGCTCTTTACATGTTAGAGCTAAAACCAGAAGTCCTTGAACCTAGAAGTCTTTATATTCTCATGATAAACTATGTATCTAGTGAGGACAAAGTAAAGACATTTTTTGACATGTGAGGATTCAGGGGTTTTACTACCCAGAGAGATAATATGAAAAACATATATATTCTGGAAAAGTTACAAAGGAATTCAGACTTCTGTTTCTCAGAAAATGGAGTAGACACACTTCTACTTTCTCTACTAAGTACAACTAAAAATCTTAGACATTAAATATAAAACAAACATAAGAAGACATTGAAAGCTGAAGAAAAGAAAGTAGGCCAGACTCTTTTTTTTTTTTTTTTTTTTTTGGCCTTATATATCCCAGGAATTGAAGAAATTGGCAGCCCAGCAACACAGATGGGAGAAGACAAAAATAAAAGTCATGACCAAAGCCTTCTCTGTCTAGCAGAAGGTCCAGGATGAGGGCAGTCCAGTAAGACAGAAAACTTTTAGACAATAAATAAAGCATGAAACTCTTAGATTTATTTTACATTGATGCACATGTTATAAACCTTGACATTGGCCATATAAAGTTAATGACATGTTGGACTGAGGGGGAAAGGAGACAAAGATTGGGAGGGTGTGAGGAGACACTAAGGCAAATATGGGGGTCCTGTTCCATCACCATCACATATTGTCTAAAGTTAATGGGCCAAGATATTGTGTAAAGCCAATGGTTCAAAGACTCAAAATGCGTAAGTAAGATTTGTGAATATAAATTAGAGAATAAAAAATATGGCAGAAATACAGAAGACACAGTATTGGAGGCAGCGTGAATGAACTCAATCTCTCATTTTCATTGCAGAGAGTCAATATATCATGCTTAAAGTTAGCAAATTAAGAAATACAGTGTATGCACCCACTTAGTATTGTGGAAGTAAGCCCATAAGAATTACACAGGGGCACCTGGGTGGCTCAGTTGGTTAAGTGTCTGACTCTTGATTTCAGTTCAGGTCATGAACTTGTGCGTAGTTTTGGTATGGAGCCCTGTGTCAGGCTCTGCACTGACAGCATGGAGGCTGCTTTGGATTCTCTCTCTTTCTCTCTCTCCTCTCTCTCTCTCTCTCTCTTTCTCTCTCTCTCACTCTCTCTCTTGCCCTTCCCCATTTGTGCATGCTCTCTCTCTCTCCCTCTCTTTCTCTCTCTTTTTTTTCCTCTCTTTTTCTCAAATAAATAAAAAAACTTAAAAAAAAAGAATTATACAAAAGAAGGAGTTATTACCTCTGAGGAATGGAACTCTTGGTTGAAGAGGGGGAAAGAAAACTTAGTTTTTTTTTTTTAAGTTCATTTATTTATTTTTACATAGAGAGAGAGCACATTTGAGCAGGAGAGAGACAGAGAGAGAAGCAGAGAGAAGAGAAGACAGAGAGAATCCCAAGAAGGCTCCACACCATCAGCATGGATCCTGATGTGGGGCTTGAACCCATGAACCATGAGATCATGACCTGAGCTGAAACCAAGAGTCAGACACTCAACCAACTGAGCCATCCAGGCACCTCAGGAAAACTTAGTTTTTAGCTTTTGAGCAGGTCTAGTAATATTTGAATTTGTATTACTATATGGATATATTTCTTTTATATTTATATTTGCTAGTAAGTTATTAAAAACAGAAATGAAAATTTTTACATAAAGACTTCCAAGGTCCCGGAGACATTTATGAATTAAGGCCTAAGTCAAAGTACTTGACAAGCAGGTTTTTGGAGGCAAGTTTATTATAAGTTTGCAGATGCTTTAGCCCTAAAAAAGTGAGAGTAGGGTGTATATTCTGGTTTCAGAGATAACCCGAGGATTTGAAACTCCTCCCATATTCCTCACCATATATATCAGTATATGTAATAGCTAATCAGAGCTTCATATCAGGCTCCCAAGAAATCAGTCTTTTGAAGGCTCATGATTTAAGCCAGAAAACGGATCTGCTGCTAGGAATTGAGATAAGTGTCAGGAAGGTTTGTTGGACTCTAAACCCAGAGAAGGCAAAGGCATGTCTTGTCTAACTGTGGTCAGCTGCAGGGCGCTTAGGTATTTCATGGTCACTCCTAGTAATGATTAGACAAAGAGACACAGAAAGAGAGTGTGGAAGTGACATGAATGGGAGGGTAGAAGTTTAGTTTCACCATCTAGTCCTGTGAGAGACCTAGGACACTGACTCTACACTACTTTTGGAGAGAAGACAACTGATGTGTGACATGCATTAAAATGCTCCCAGCAAAGCTCCAGGAACATGAACCTGTGTATGGGGCAGGTGCTTGCAGCACAGGGGTGCAGTGGAGGGGTGGAGGTAATGAGGATCCCATCACAGAACCTTTTTTGAAAAATGAAAGTTTTCCCACTTGGTTGAGCCTTACTGATCTTAAAGACCACTTGAAATTTGCATTAGCAGATTTTTGGAAGTTTTCTGGTGTGTCTGGAACCATGACGAACAAGGAGACATGTACTAACTAACACACATATACATGCACAAATGCAATGTGCACAGAGCCTCATCTTGGGCAATATTGGGGTTCCTGAAGAGACTCTACAACTCAGAGTCACAAAGAGATCAGAGTCTGTCAGTTGCAGCACTGGACATTGAGAAGTGAACTTGAGGCCCAAATGGGCTTCCCCTCCATTCTCTGTCTGGTCTCTTCTCTACCTCCCATTGAACCTGCAACCCAGACACAAGGATACTTTCTCTCACTGGCTGACTGCATGGAGGAGGGGGGCTAGTTTACAGTTAATGTGAAAACAGGCCAGAGAGTTGGAGAGATGGAGAAAGATGGATGGAGCCTTGGGACTTGGCTAGTAGGCCTACGTGCTCTGTCCCAACCAGCCTAACCAGATAAATGACGCCTCCTTATGAGGAAGAGGAGTAAGGGGGTGGGGAGAAGGGCAATGACTTTCCCCCCTGTTCTTCCAAAAGGGAAGACTTTTTCTGTTTTAAGAGCCTATAGGCAGGTGTAGGGGAGGAAAATTTTTCCTAAACCCTATTAGGGTCCCTGCCTGCATCTGAAAATAAAACTGACAAAGACAGATCAACAGGAGAAAAACATTCAAATGTTAATGTATATTTAAACATCCATGGGAGCCCTCACAAGAAAATGAAGATCTGGAGAAGTGACCAGAGCAGGAAGCTTTAATATCTGTTAGACAAAAAACACATATTTGTGCAGAATTGACAAGACAAAGGGATTGGGCTGGGGGTAGTAAATGGTGAAGAAGTAACCAGGAAGGTAAGGGTTAATTTAACCAAGTTTGTACAGATTTCTTGGCCCCAAATTCCCATCTCTGGTGATAAGAATGTCTTCCCTTCTCCTTGTACAGGCCACATACGTTTCCCAGAGGAATTTTATGACTTATTTCAGGGAAGAAGGGCAGCAGATGGTGGGAGAGGTCAGAGCGAAATTCTTGCTTCTGACATTTAAAAAAAAGATGCCTTCAACTTAAGATATTTAATATGCCAAGGTGCTACACATTTTGAAGTAGCAGGTCCTGAACCCTAGCGCAGGAACTTAAGGAGAGAGACTGGGTCTCAGAGCCAGCAGATGGCTGTATGATGTGCTTCAAGCCTACCTATGTCTTGTACATAGCCAATATGTTTGAATCAGCTCTGTTGACTGGTAAAGGATATTCACGTCTTTCCCCACAAAGGCAATTTCTTTTTTTAAGTTCATTTTATTTATTTTGAGAGAGAAAGGGAGAGTGAGCATGCACATGGGCACAAGGGGAAGAGGGATGGGGAGAGAGAGAATCTCAAGCAAGCTGTGTGCTCTCAGCACTGAGCTCAACATGGGGCTCTATCTCACGAACTGTGAGATCATGACATGAGCCAAAATCAAGAGTTGGACGCTTAACCAACTAAGCCACCCAGGAGCCCCCAAAGGCAATTCTTAATAAGAGAAAGCTGAATATTTTATTTTATTTTAATTTTTTAAAAGTTTATTTATTTGTTTAGATCAAACAAGCACGAGTAGGGGAGGGGTAGAGAGAGAGGGAGACAGAGGATCCCAAGCAGGTTTTACACTGCCACCACGGAGCCTGATATGGGGCTTGATCCCTTGAACTTTGAAATCATGACCTGAGCCATAATCAAGAGTTAGACGTTTAACCAACTGAGTCACCCAGGTGCCCCAAGAGCTGAATATTTTAAAAATAATAAAGGCTAAGCCAGGATCAGACTTTGGAATGTTTTGCTTTTTCACTCCCAGCTCAAATCAATGAAACCCTAGACAGTTAAAAAACAAGGGTGCCCTCCCATCTTTTTATTTAAAAAAACATTTTTTTTAATGTTTATTCATTCTTGAGAGACAGACAAAGCATGAGTTGGGGAGGGGCAGAGAGAAAGAGGGAGACACAGAATCTGAAACAGGCTCCAGGCTCTGATCCGTCAGCATAGAGCCCAGTGCAGGGCTCGAACTCACGAACCGTGAGATCATGGCCTGAGCCCAAGTCTGATGCTTAACTGACTGAGCCACCCAGGCACCCCAGCATTTTTTTATTTTTGAGTTGATGTTGCCCACCACCACCAAGAAATAGATAGAGCACCTTTATTTTTACATTTTAATCTAGTAAAGAAAATGTAATCAGATAGTAATTGTTTGCTTTATACTACTAGATTTAGAAGGTCAACTCCCCCAAAATGTAGTGTAAAACCATTAATTAAATGTAAAAAAAAGAGATTTCTGTTGGCTTATGTTATCCTATTCGCCTTTTCTACCCCTTTAAATATTAATGACTTTGTTAATGATGGGATGGTTATAAAATAATATGTGTTAGCATTTAGGACAGAAAAAATTATTATTGAGAATAGCAATGGTAAAGAAATTAATCTCAAATATCAACCCTAGTTAGCTGTTAGCAGTTTACTCAAATGGTGCCTTGAGAAGGATTCTGAGGCTGCATATGGGATTGATAAATTGTGCCTGCCAAAGCCAGGAAGGGGCGGTATTAATACCATGTTATTATTGTCATCTCTGTTTTGGGAGAACCCTATGAAACAATTGTATCGGGGCGCCTGGGTGGCGCAGTCGGTTAAGCGTCCGACTTCAGCCAGGTCACGATCTCACGGTCCGTGAGTTCGAGCCCCGCGTCAGGCTCTGGGCTGATGGCTCGGAGCCTGGAGCCTGTTTCCGATTCTGTGTCTCCCTCTCTCTCTGCCCCTCCCCCGTTCATGCTCTGTCTCTCTCTGTCCCAAAAATAAATAAAAAAAAACGTTGAAAAAAAAAATTAAAAAAAAAAAAAAAGAAACAATTGTATCAGCCATTTCCTGACATTGAATTCCATATCAGTTTCCTCATTTGTAAAATGACAATTAGATTGGATAAGTGGTTTTCAAATTGTGGGATAAAAGTTTCACTGCGATGGGGGTGCATTGTGGAAGCCCAGGGAATTGTTACTGGCCTCCTATCCCTCTTTTAGCCAGAGCTCATCCATTTTTTATGTTTTCATGTTTTACGTATTGGCTTCCATATCAACATTTGCTTGAACAAGTGTTCTTCATGTAAAGAGGTTAGAAAACTAGTGGATCGCTAATATTTCATCATTTTTTTCTATGATTTATTTTCTCCATGTCCTTCCCCACCCCCCACCCCCAACCCCAGTAGAACTGGGTAAGCCAGAAAAAAAAAAACCTTCTCAGAAATATAGCATATAAGTTGGGTCTTGAAGGATGAGTAGGAGTTCACCATGAAGGGTGCATAGATGTGAATGTGTGGTTATTCCAGGATAATAATATTTCTTTTTTAATTTTAATTCTATTTTATTATATTTGCTTTTTGAGAGATAGAGAGAAAGGGTGAGACAGAAAGAGAGAAAGGGAGAGAGGGAGGGAGAGAGAGAGAGAGAGGTAGAGGACAGAAAGAGAATCTTAAGCAGGCTCCATGCTTGGCATGGAGCCTGATGTGGGGCTCAATCCCACGACCCTGGGATCGTGACCCGAGCCAAAATCAAAAGTCAGACGCTTAACCGACTAAGTCAGGTGCCCCAGGATAGTAATATTTCTAAATGATCCATAAATCAAGGACCAAAGAGCAAAGATTAAAATTCAGAGAGAGCTGTGAGTAGCTGCCAGGGTGGCCCTCAATGGATGGCCACAGTATGGGGCATTTGGGAAAGCCCAGAGTCATTATCAGACAATGACTCAGGCTGTTCTAAGACCAGATGTATAAAAAACACAAATTTATTAAAGTATAGAGGAGATGATTAATTGTCAAGTCCTGGATTATTCAAAACTCCTTCCCCAAATTCATGAGCCAAACTGGTAATCAGAAGACTATTCGGTGAGCCTGAGATAGCTGCTTTTGACGGAAAATTCATCCTGGTCACCGGAAGGTCTGCTGAGCCTCCCTGGATTACACGACAGTCCACCTCTCTCACCTGCCCTTTCGGTGCTGGTTAAACCCTCACCGATTATTGCCCTGGACACTCCTGACACATGGAGACTATCCAGTTAGCATCACGATTGCTTTTGAAGGTTTCTGAGCCCCTATAGTGAGATGGCCAGTTTGGTGGGACTGCTGACAACAGGTGCTGACTTTCCCACCCCTCGCTCCAACAAGGGGGGCTTGATCTCTTCATTCAGGAAGCACCTTATTGCTTCTCAGTATATGGCTCTCAGTCTTTCATGTTGCCCTCTTCCCCCCCTTTTGTGAAAAATCAAAAGTTGGCTCTGATCAGCTGACATGTTCACTTTCCTCTTTTAGGAGCCTGCGTGCCTCAGTCCACCTTCTGTGCTGGCAGAACAGAGATTGCATCTGACAGTGGCTGGAGGGTATCGCTGCCCTGCTTGTTCTTGGAATGGCTGAACACTCTTCTCTCTCTCTGGAATAGAACAACGGCTCTAATTTGAGTGGTTAAGCCCATTTAAAGTCAGAGATGCAAACTCTCGCCTTATAAATTTTGATGGGGCCCCCTTTTCAGGGAGCTGTGTGCACCATATGTTCCAAGGTATAATTACACAATTGTGGAGTTTGGGGTGAAAGCAATAACTATAATTTGAAGGGGAATAAGGCAGAGTTTCAGTTTTGGCAAAGGGGCTTCCCTGATTGAAGATGGCAAATGTGGCTGGGCGCGTCTAAGGGGGCTGCTTCCACCAGGAATCATGCTCAACCCCCAATTACCGCGGGATGTGAGTGCAGACATCCGCTGAATCTTGATTTAATTTATTACTCTTGCTATTCCAGGGACTGTGCTGATGCCGTGGATACACAGACACACATTGGCTCCTTTTCTGTTTCCCAGCCTCTAACACTTTGCCAGGCTGCCCCTGGCCAGTCTGGGGTTGAAGTTAAGGCCAACAGGTTGCTAAAGGGTGGGAAAATTCTTACTGACTGTAGTGGGCACATTAATGGCGCCCCAAAGACATCCCCGTACGAATCCCTGGAGCCTGTGAATATGTTATAGCTGGAATTGAGGTTGTTAATCATCTGAGCTTGAAATGGGGGAGATTATTCTGAATTATTTAGGTGGGCTCAATGTAACCACAAGGGTCTTTCTAAGAAGAAAAGAAAGGCAGAAGAGAGACTCCAAGTGATATGACGTGAGGAAAACTGGCCATTGTTGCCTTGGAGGGTAGAAGGGAGTCATGAGCCTGGGAATGTGGGTGGTCTCTAGAAGCTGGAATAGAGCAAAAAACTCTAGACTCTTTCCTAGAGCTTCTAGAAAGGAACATAGGCCTGCTGGCGCCCTGGCTTTAGCCCATTGAGACCAATTTGAGACTTCTGAATTTATAAACTGTGAAACAATAAATCTGTGTTGTTAGAAGTCACCAAGTTTGTGATGATTTTCCTTAACAGCAATAGGGAACTAATACACTGATGCACTTAACTAATTCTGTGTGAGTTGGCCTCTGCCTTCCTTGGGCTTGGCAGTCAACAGCTGATTCTTCTTATGGGGTTGCTTTCCTGTACTTTCTTCCCCCAGAGAATTCCTCCTCCTTTCCACAGACCCCCCACCCTACCCCTCAACGCATACCTTGACTAGCGGTTCCTTACCCGTTTTTCCCTTGATATGGTGAATGCTTGTTCTAGTTGGTTATTTGGGGCTCCTTCCTCGGATCTTAGCATTTCAAATGTCGTTTCATGAGGTCTTCATTATTAGTCACCCTTTTGAGCCCTCTTGCTCGTTCTTTTTTTTTTTTTTTAACGTTTATTCATTTTTGAGAGACAGAGTGTGAGCGGGGGAGGAGCAGAGAGCGAGGGAAACATAGAATTCGAAGGAGGCTCCAGGCCCTGAGCTGTCAGCACAGGGCCTGATGCGGAGCTCACGCTCATGAATTGCTAGATCATGACCCGAGCCGAAATCAGATGCTTAGCCAACTGAGCCACCCAGGCACCCCAAGCTAGTTCTTTTTCATGTGGCTGGGATATGGTGAACAGGAAACCCTCATGACTCCTCAGTACCACCTTACATGCAGGTACTAATATGCTCTTGTCACAGTTAGGGAAAAGGAAGCCCGAAGAGTTTATTCATTTATTTTTTTTCAAAGCCACGCAGCCAGTAAGTGATAGAGCCAGACCAGCATGCTGAGAAATCACACGCAAGCTGCTCCCTTCCTAAGGATGCCCCGTCCTTCCCCGACACGTCCCAGCCCTCTCTGTTCCTCACGACCTCATTCAAGTACCTCCTCCTTAGAAATTTCCCTGATGGCTGCAACCTTTGCTACGTTTCGTCTTCGGCCTCTCTTCCGAACTTCAATCACTGAGTGTGGCATGGACAGCTTGCCAATCGCTTTATGTGTATTAGTTTGACCTCCCGAGTCAGAATGAAAATGCCCATAAAAATGCAAACACCTCCCCAAGAACAAGTGACAGCTTGCAGCTCCGGTGCTTCCCAAATCCAAGCAGGACCAAAGAGGCATTTCTTGCTGCCGGAAGCCTGGGACCCAACGAGACGTGGCTCCGATGGGACCGCACACACCCGGTTGCATTGCCAGCGAGAGCACTTCTCTGGGCCTCTAAAACGTCTGTCTTCCGGTTAGCGTGACTTTATAATTTTCCCCAAGAAAAGCTGGTAGTTTTCTTGGAAGAGAGAAACGGTTTGCCTCAAAGAGGCATTCAACTCTCCAAATTTGCCGAGACGGAAAACTGCCTGTATATTTAAAGTCAAGTCCTCCTGCCCCCACCTTCTGCTCAGGCCAAGGGCCTCCTGTGACGGTAGTGTGAATCGAAACACCACGGGAGATGGCATCTAAGCTTCACAGCGCCTTCTAGCAGGTCTGGGAAATACAAGCCCCTCGCCTGGCACCGGGTATTCCCTGCAAAGTGGCCTGGTGTCTGGAGAGTTGACTCCTTGCAAGAATCTTTCAGATCTCTCCTTTTCTACAAGCTTCCTGCTTCTCTTCCCACGTTTCCCCTCCCAGCAGGGAAACAAAGCCATCAGAGGGCACCTGCTTCCCATATAAACCCCCGGCTCCCATTGCTGGAGTACTGTTCTTGTTACGACAGAGGAAATCCCTCCTCTCGCCTTCAGCCAATCCCCCCACTCCTACTGTCTTGCCAGCTGGATTCCAGGGCCTTCTCTGGAACTTCCTGTAACCTGCTCATGGCGTTCCTCTTATCCATGCCCCGCACCCCAACGCTCGAACTAAACAGGCCTCATCACTTCTTGCTCTTCTTATAATAAAGGCAGAAGACCGTCACATGGCCAGTGAGGTCCTGTGTGGTTGGTTTGCCTCCCAGACTCATTTTATGTCAAGACCCTCCTCGCTGTCTGGGCTGTTGCTGATCTGGCCTTCTCTCAGTTCCTTGGACACACACTGGTCTTTCCCTTGACAGCGCTTCTGTCCTCTCAGCCTGGAAAGTTCTCTCCCCACTCCACTCCCTCCCGCTTAGTTAATTCTTACTTCCTTCAGATCTCAGGGCCACTGTTGCTTCCTCTGAACTTCCCTGCCTGGGTAAGGTCCTCCAACTGTCTGTTCCTGTAACAGTGTGGCTGCGTAGCATTTATTTGAGTCAGAGGTTACATTTTTTTCGTGCTTCTTTTATTCATATCTCCTTTCTCCAATACACTTTGGACTTCTCCAAGGCAAAGATTGTACCTGTGCCTAGTGTTGGTACATTAACAGCGTTCTATTAATTAGTCTGACTGATATTTATTAAGTCCCTCTTCTATGTTCTATCAATTATACCTTCCATGGGAAAAGCCATAAAAGATGGGGAAGATCCAGGTTTTTGAAATCTGTAGAAGGATCTACAATTTGGAGGGTCATCTTACAGAAAAATAATAACAGATCATGGATATAAATTGCCTGTAGCCCCTGGAGAGAGGCCCCTGCTACTTGGGGTCCCTGAAGCGTAAGCTTCATTAGCTTTATGATGAATAGGCTTCTGCACAGAGTATGGCATTCGTTCAAAAGTGACTCCTGGCCTGGGTTTGGCTGCTGAGAGAGGAGAAGCTGTGGGACGGACGTCTGCAAGGAGCAGAGCAATGTGATTCCTGGGCACCAGCTCACTGGGGATCATGGGTCAACTCCTTTTGTGACTGGTGGTATCCCAACCGGGCCCCTGGGCACACTGACCTCCCCTCTGAGTGAATGGGCAGCAGGAAGCAAGATGCCAAAGCCCTTCTCTTTTATGAGCACTACTCGCTGGTGGAAGCCAGAAATTCAGAGCATGTGGTAGCCAGGGCCCCGTTGCCAGGCTATTTCCTCCGGACTCCATGACATGGATTTTCTTAATAAGCCCAAGGAATAATTCCCCGTTGAGTAAAGACACCAGTTTTGTTAACCGCTTAGCGCTCTCTTAGGCAGCCCCCCCCCCCACTCCCTGTTTCTTACACTGAATGTCCCCCTCTCTGCTTCCGATGCCTCGGAGAATACTTCCTCGCCTTCCTCCTGATACCCCAGAGCCAGCCTTGACCCTGTCACACACCTGAAAGGGGAGTTCAGAAACAGTCAACCTGGCTCCCAAAGGAAAGGGCTTGGGACCAAATGAACTGTGTCTGCCTCCCAGTTCGTCAATTTCTTGTTACTTAACCTCTGAAATCCCGCATTCTTCATCTGCATCATGGGACCAGAGCAACTCCCTGTAGGTTTATTTTTGATTTGCCAAAAGCTATAATTTAAGTTGTAAACATTTTTTTTTTTTCTTTTTGGAGCAGACCACTATTTTGTCTTCCATGATTTCTCAGGAGCCACAAATGAATGAAAAGTTGTATGGCTTTCTTAGAGGATTGTCTCTTCCTTTCCTTTCCCCAGTTCATATGGAAATAAACAGAAAGGAGACATGGAGCACAGAGAGGAGGAGGGAGGGACACCCACACTTTCAAACAGCTAGTTCTTGCACCATACTGGAAGAACTGGGGATTCCCATGGACGATAAAATGCATCTATGCGGCTCTGCCAGTCTCTCTCCAATGAGCAGGCAAGTAGGCAGGTGTGTTTTTCATGAAGTCAGAGGTGGAAGCAACATAGGAGCTGCTCCAAGCTGCAGTGGGTGGCTCAGTGTTCAAAATTCTCTTATATGGATCTAATCTGAAAATGAACGAATATCCAGCACTGGAGATCATGGGTGCCGGGGCCACGCCCTTGTCCAGGTGACGGGCTTTTTGCTCTGCAGTGTTCACAGGCTCTTTCCTGCCCACTCTTTTGTACCTTTGGGGTCACCGACAGGACAGACGTTAATTGCTTTTTAATTATAATTACAGATAAGGTTTCCTTTGGATATTGTAGTGAGTTGGATGGTGACCTCCCCACCACCATCTCCCCTAAAAGGTATATCCGTAGTTTAATCCCCGGAACTTGTGAATGTGAATTTATTTGGACAGAGGGTCTTTGCAGATGCAATTAAATTAAGGACCTCAAGAGGAGATCATTTTGGATTATATGGGTTGGACCCAAATCCAATCACAAGTGTTTTTAAGAGATGCCCAGGGAGGATGTCAGGAGAAGAGGGAGGTGGATGTTGGTGGGGACGTAGCTACAGGCAAGGAAAGACTGCACTCACAGAAGCTGGGGAGGCAGGAAGGATTCTCCCCTAGCCCCTTCAGAGGGAGCAGGGCCCTGCCCGCACTTTGATTTCAGACTTCTGGCCTCCAGAACTTTGAGAGAATGAATTTCTGTTGTTTTAAGCTATCAAGTCCGTAGTAATTTGATATGGTGGCCGTAGGAAACTAATAAAGTTACATCTCAAGCTCCAACTTACACTTTATATTTCCAGATTTTTCAGCCTTATTTTTACCAGCTTATGGGGAATGTGCGTGTGTTAACAAATACAAATAATACCAAAAATATCTGTTTTTATCATTTCATTTGTATCAATCTCTGTTCATAAAGGTTATTTTCTCAATACTGCCTGAACCCAAGGGAGAGCCATTACAAAGAGTGCCCTGAAGCAAGCAGATGTTCCCAGGAATTGAGGGTTGTGTTGCCCAAATTTCTATATACCAGTCTATACACGCGGAAACATGCTGATACATGTTAGTAATTCCTATTTGGTAACTATCTCATAAATCGAATTCTTTTCTGTGTAATATATCCAGCAATTACTTACGCAAGTAGGAGTCTATGCTTTATCTGGCGCATATTTGAAAGGTTTTGGCTTAGCTGGACCAGAGAATATAGCTTTTATGATGTTGAGATCAGAAAACATAAGCTGCTTTTTCAAGGGGATGTGTCTATCAAAGTCAGGGCGTGAGACAGCACATAAGACTCTTCCTTTGCCTGTCAAAAGCAGCAGAGAAAGAATGGTGATAAATCATTGTAATAACAGTGGCAGTGGACTGTCAGCTCGGGGAGGGAATCCAGATGAATATCCCTTTCCAAGCCATCAGTTTTAAGCAAATGAGAGGCCTAAAGCACAGAGTAAAAATAACTGTTGTAAACGGAGAGAATGACTCCAGATACAGAAGATATTAACTGACGGGATTTCCTTTTTTGTACTTTCTCTTCAAGGATGTCCAGACACTGTACAACCTCTTTAAATCAAGTGTTTTACATTTGCAATTTCTTTTTAGCTCCGACAAGGGCCATGCTTGAAGTTTCTTATTTACCTTTGTCTCCCCGGTGCGTGGCACATGGTAATAATAAAGGTGATGACAGTGATCGCAAACACTCGTTGAGTGTTTATTTTTTGTCTGGCCCTATTCTAGGTGCATTGCATATAATTTGTCTTTGCAACAACCCCAGGAGGCAGGTGCTACCACTATTTCCATTTGCACATGAGAAAACTGGGGTGCAGAGAGGTCAAGGAGCTTGCCCAAGCCTCACAGTTGGTTATGAGCAGAGGTGCATGTGACCCCGGGTGGTCATATTCCAGAGCCCCTGACCTTTGCAGCTCCAGAACGATCAGCAAAAGCTTCGTGAATAACAACAATAAATTCACTCTTAACTTAGCACTCACTGTGTCTGCCACTGTTCTAAGTCTTTTGCACGCATTAACTCCTTTGCTATCGGTATGTACTTATTCATAAATAATTTTTCCAGCTTTATTGCCCCTTACTTGACATATGACTTTGTGTAAGTTTAAGATGTACAATGTGATGATTTGATACAAGTTACATTGCAAAATGATTACTGCAATAAGATGAGTTAACACATCTATCACTTGACATAAGTACAATTTGTGTGTGTGTGTGTGTGTGTGTGTGTACATATGGGTGGTGAGAACATTTGAGATCTATTTTCTTAGCAACTTTTAGGTATATAATACAGCATTTTATTTTACTTATTTATTTATTTATTTTTCAATATATGAAATTTATTGTCAAATTGGTTTCCATACAACACCCAGTGCTCATCCCAAAAGATGCCCTCTTCAATACCCATCACCCACCCTCCCCTCCCTCCCACCCCCCATCAGCCCTCAGTTTGTTCTCAGTTTTTAAGAGTCTCTTATGCTTTGGCTCTCTCCCACTCTAACCTCTCTCTCTTTTTTTTTTTCCTTCCCCTCCCCCATGGGTTCCTGTTAAGTTTCTCAGGATCCACATAAGAGTGAAAACATATGGTATCTGTCTTTCTCTGTATGGCTTATTTCACTTAGCATAACACTCTCCAGTTCCGTCCACGTTGCTACAAAGGGCCATATTTCATTCTTTCTCATCGCCACATAGTACTCCATTGTGTATATAAACCACAATTTCTTTATCCATTCATCAGTTGTTGGACATTTAGGCTCTTTCCATAATTTGGCTATTGTTGAGAGTGCTGCTATAAACATTGGGGTACAAGTGCCCCTATGCATCAGTACTCCTGTATCCCTTGGGTAAATTCCTAGCAGTGCTACTGCTGGGTCATAGGGTAGGTCTATTTTTAAATTTTTGAGGAACCTCCACACTGTTTTCCAGAGTGGCTGCACCATTTTGCATTCCCACCAACGGTGCAAGAGGGTTCCCGTTTCTCCACATCCTCTCCAGCATCTATAGTCTCCTGATTTGTTCATTTTGGCTACTCTGACTGGCGTGAGGTGATATCTGAGTGTGGTTTTGATTTGTATAATACACTATTTTAAATACAATCATCATGCTGTATATTAAATCCTCAGAATTTATTCATCTTATAACTGAAAGTTTTATCCTTTGGCCAGTATCTCCCCATTTCCTTCACCCCTGACCCCTGGCAACCACCAATCTTCTCTTTGTTTCGAAGAGTTTGGCTTCTTTAGATTGCACATGTAAGTGAGGACATCCAGTATTTGTCTTTCTCTGACTTATTGTACTTAGCATAATTCCTCGGGGTCCATCTATGTTGTTGCAAATGGCAGGATTTCCTTCTGTCTTATGGCTAATATTCCATTGTGTGTGTGTGTGTGTGTGTGTGTATACATATACGTATATATATAGTATGTATAATAGTGATTTCATTTCCTTCCACCCAGAAGTGGAGTTGCTGGGTCATATGGCATTTCTATTTTTAATTTTTTTTTTTTTAAATTTTTTTTTTCAACGTTTTTTATTTATTTTTGGGACAGAGAGAGACAGACAGAGCATGAACGGGGGACGGGGAGAGAGAGAGGGAGACACAGAATCTGAAACAGGCTCCAGGCTCCGAGCCATCAGCCCAGAGCCCGACGCGGGGCTCGAACTCACAGACCGCGAGATCGTGACCTGGCTGAAGTCGGACGCTTAACCGACTGCGCCACCCAGGCGCCCCTCTATTTTTAATTTTTTGAGGCACCTCCATACTGTTTCCTGTAGTGGCTGTACTAGTTTACATTCCCACCGGTAGTGCACGAGGGCTCCCTTTTTGCCGTATCCAGGCCAGTGCTTGTTATTTCTTGTCTTTTTGAAGATAGCCACTCTAACAGGTGTGAGGTCAGAGCTCTTTGTGGTTTTGATTTGTGATAAGTAATCGAGTCATCACTGATGTTTACTGAGTGAACATATAGGTACTTTTTAAAAAAAATCTCTAATTTACTGGAGATAAGAAAACTGAGGCACTGAGCAGTTTAGGAAATTCTCCAAAGGTCATAGCTAGTAAGGGGAAGGAGATCTGACTTACAATTGCTGGGTCATCTGGGGAGTCCCTGGGCTCTGGGACCCTGACCCAGACAGATCTGAAGGAGTCACGGAAGGTTCTTGGTCTTGTCATAAGAATGAATTCAAGGTCAGATACGAGGCACAGTGGGCAAGCAACACAATTGGGAAAGCTTATTAAAGGGAAACGTATACTTGAGAGATGGGGGAGGCAAGGGAGGGAGAGAGTGAGAGTCAGAGAGGGTGGGGGGAGAGAGAATGAGATACATCCTGGCGGGGTGGATTTCTCTCTCTCATCAGCTGTTGTTAACTAGGGGCAAAATATTCATTACCTGGAGCAGGAAGCAGGCTTTCTGCTTTTTCTTCCTAATTTGGTCACCGCTTTCCTGTCATGGCATCTGCCATCTTGGGCCTGTCTGGTTTGATCAGGCTTCTTGTAGAGAGCTGCCAGCACAGGTCTCTGACCTTCCAGTTAGCCAGCCATGACTTCCTCATTGTTGAGCTCCAGATATCCTGCTGGAACCTAAGTGCCTACTCTAACACTACTTACTGTCTGTGCTCCTAACCACTGAGCAATACCAAATCCTACATGAACAAATCATGAAATTCATCTTCATGGGTATGGGGTGGCGGCGGGGGAAGGCATTTGTTGAAAAGAATCATTGCCGCATCTTTAAGGCAGTTTACAAGTAACCATTTGCTATAGTCAACTAATAAGCAACCAACTCAAGAACTTTTTTATTCATTCATTGAAGCAGCTTTTTCAGAATCTAAAAGTGACTGCATAGCAGTGCCTTGCTACTTGAAGTGTCGCTCTCAGACCAGGAGCATTAGCATCACCTAGAAACTCGTTTTAAAAATTCACATTGGTTAACATACAGCGTAGTCTTGGCTCTAGGAGTAAAACCCAGTGATTCATCCCTTACATATGACACTCTGTGATCATCCCAACAAGTGCCCTCCTTAATGCCCATCACCCATTTAGCCCACCCCCCACCCCCCACCCACCTCCCTCCATCATCCCTCAGTTTTTTCTCTGTATTTAAGAGTCTCTTAAATGTATATATATTCATTCTTTATCCATTCATCAGTTGATGGACATTTGGGCTCTTTCCATAGTTTGGCTATTGTTGATAGTACTATAAACTCCAGTGCTATAAACATTGGGGTACATGTGCTCCGTTGAATCAGCATTTTTGTATCATTTGGATAAATTCTTAGTATAGCGCAATTGCTGTAGGGTAATTCTATTTTTAATTTCTTGAGGAACTTCCATACTGTTTTCCAGAGTGGCTGCACCAGTTTGCATTCCCACCAACCTGGGAACTTTTTTGAAAAGCAGACCCTCAGGCCCATCCAAGACTCATTGACCCAGAATTTGCATTTTAATAAGACCCCCAGTAGAGTCAGTGCAAATTGAAATCGGAGAAGGGCCCCTCTGGATCAAGGTTCTCAACTTTGGCTGCAGATCAGAATCACCTGGGGGACTGAGTGTGATTTAATTGGCTTGGGGGGTGTGGCCTCAGCAAGGGGATTTTAAAAGCCCCAGGTGATGCTAAGGTGCAGTCAAGGTTAAGAACTTGGGGACTAGTGCAATGGTTCTTAATACTGGCTGCACATTAGGTTCATCTGAAATTTTAAAAATAAATCTCTGGGGTTGACATTTTTAAAAAGCCCCTAGTGATTCCAATGGGCAGCCAAGGTTTAGAACAAGTATAGGAGACCAAACTTGAGTTTTTTGGCCTTGCAATTATTCATTTAACAGTTATTTATAGCACTTTTTAATAATACAGGCAGGGAGGTGGGTACGAGGGCTATGCAACAGTAACCAGACACAGTCCCTGAGCTCAGGGAGTGAGGTGGGCAAGTTACTTCTCTCTGAGTCTCAGTTCTCTCATCTGAGGGAGTGGTATAGTGATCAGGGGACTGTCTCTATCACTTTCTCACCTTTGGCATAAATTCCTGTCCACACACCTAGCTGACTTCAGGCTTCTAGAGAGGCCACCGCTGATTGGATGAGGGTGAACACCTGATCGAGAAGTGGCCAATCCACGGGCTGACCCAAAGCCTAGCACTTGTGCTGTTAGCAAAGTAATGGTTTGTTTGCTGTGTTCTTGGACCAGAAAATACTGTTTCCTAGAACTAGAATTAGGACTGAGAAAATAAACAAAGTTTGTGAGAACTTGTTTGCTCCCCAGGGAGCTGACCTTTCTGAAAGAGCCTTTCCCAGGATGCCTTGCAGGAAGGTGTAGCACCTGTGAGTAGCCAGCCTGGAGCTACCTGGAGGACTGGATTTGGGCGTGAATGGGTAAGGATGCACTGTGGCTTGCTGGTCTGTTTCTTGGGGTTTTCATAGACTCCCAGTGGCTATGTATTGGAAAGATGATTGGCCTTCACTCTAAAACAACATGCTGGTAAACATATATTGTCTACTCAGGGTCTCACATGGTATTGGGGATGTTTAATTCCCTTTGGCTTTGCCCAGAAAATGGGATTTTCCACTCATTCCGAGGAAACTGGTGCCAAGGAGGCATCTGCTCAAGTTCACCTGGTAAATCCAAGTCTGCCTGATATCACAGCTGTGCTGTTTTCATGATTTTTGATTTGTCCTTCGCTCTCATGCTTTCTACAGATGTTGCTCAGGAGGAGTTCCTCAGGACTTCTTTTTCTTGATAAGGTAAGTTTTTGGAAAAGTAAGAATGTGTGCATCATTGTTATGACTTAAGAGATTCCTCTGGGGTATGTTTACCTATTACTCTGCAAATTTTCCTAGAAAAATGAATTACCTTTAAAGTTACATGAAATTAGGATCAGTTTTCGCCCATGTAAAATTTTTTCTTAGTCTTCTCATTTTTTCCCCTCATAATGATATCATATGTAGGGATCGGAGCCCGCCTGTGTGATTTGAGGAATAGTAGAGGTTGATCACTTAATGGATTGCCATAATTCCTGGACAGTTTAATCAAGGCATTCTATATCTCTGTTAATGCTGATGTATTGCATTGAAGGTGCATCTGTGTCATAGTTAAATTAATTTATTGGGCAGGGTTACCAGCTAATCATTGAGAGAATGGATTACTAGACAGATGAGTTTCAATTAAATAGAGATATGCTATCCAAAATGGTAGCCATGGCCACATATGACAGTCAAGCACTTGAAATATGGATAATTTGAATTGAGATGTGCTATAGTTGTAAATCACACATTGGATCTTTGTAACAACAACAACACACAAGAATGTGAAATAGTTCATTAAATGTTTTTGTATTGATTACATGTTGAAATGACAAAGTTTTGGATATGCTAAGTTGAATAGAGATATTATTAAAAACTGATTTTACCTGTTTCTTTTTACTTCAACGTGGCTATTATAAAATTTCAAATTATGTGTGGTTCACATTTGGGTTTGCGTTATGTTTCTATTGGGCTATGCTATCCTAAATATGGAGAGTGGCCAGCCCTTGAAGAACTGATGTTTATGAAGGGGAGCATGGTATAACCCAGTAAGGGGGTAGGGAAGCAAAAAAAAAAAAAAAAAAAAAACTGTAACAAAGAAGTGTTAGAAATTTGTCCTTTTTCACATTTTGCTACGAGTACAACTTAGTCCAAGAGACAAAAGGTAACTTACCTTGCCCAAGCTACCACTGTTGCAAATGCAATCTGGTAGTGGGATATATGCCTATGTATTTTCCCTCTATATCTGCAGTAGTGGTAACTCAGCCACCAGCAGAATCTAGCTGACACCCAGTTGATGGTTGACCAGAAATCCCATACCTTTCTGCCGGCCGCCATGGTACTCGGGAGCTGAAAATGGGTGTTGAGAACACAGTCTCTCGGGAGGCTCTGAGAAGGGCTTGAGTGAAATGGGTTTGCTGTGATGTGACAGATGGGCTCTGAGCGGCTGAGTCAAGACTGGGAAGCTCAGGCCTACCTGATACTGGTACATCTGGATCCACCCTTGAGGTCAGGCTTAGTGATGGCCTGGTCGTGATAGGCCTGCTTGGAATGGGTTTAAATATTGGCTCTGGGGTGCCTGGGTGGCTCAGCTGGTTAAGCATCTGACTCTTGGTCTTGGCTCAGGTCGTGATCTCATGGTTTGTGGGATCAAGCTCCGCCTTGGACTCTGTGCTGACAGCGTGGAGCCTGCTTGGGATTCTCTGTTTCCCTTTCTCTCTTCCCCTCCCCCACTTGTGTTCTCCCTCTCTCTCTTTCTCTCAAAATGAATAAATAAACATTAAAAAAAATAAATATTGGTTCCAATTTCTTGCATGTTCCCTGTAGTCTTCAGAACTGCCTCTTAGGGTTGATCTGGATGGAGTCAGAAAACCCCACAGTGAATCTATATATACCCTAGTCTCTGCAGTTCGCGATATGCTTGGCTGATTTTCAACAGGGTGCCAGAAGCCTCATTATGCTCGGTTCTATCAGCAAGGTGCCATGTATTCTCACAAGTATGAAGTTAGATTATTAACATACAGATATTCTCTCCAAGGAGATAAAATGTACTGAAATTTGCTCCTGTAGTATAAAGATGAGCCAACTGTTATTTGTACCAACCTATGACAAATTTTTAAAAAATTTTAGATGGGCTTCTCAGTCTCCAACTTTTTTGTTTCAGTTGGGTAAAGCAAGGACCATCTTACCAGCACAGCATAAATTTACTTGCTATTAGTTTCAGTTATCTATTGCTGTGTAACAAAGTACCCCCCCAAAGCATAGTGGCTTAAAACAATAGCCATTTCATTTCTTAGGATTCTGTGCACCAGGAATTTCGTGAGGTCATAGCAAGAACAGCTTGTCTCCATTCCTTGATCAGTTGAGATGGGTCAAAAGGGGCTGGCCAGGATGTCTTGACTACAGCCATATGACTGGAGGCACAGTTCTTGCTTTCAGCTGGATTTAATGGTTTTCTTCAACATGGTCTTTCCACATGACTAGCTCAGACTTCCTTACAGTATGGTGGTCTCAAAGCAGTTGAACTTATTACATAAGTGGCTGGCTTAGCCCAAGCAAAAACGGAAGTTATCAGGCCTCTTGATGTTTATTCCCCTATAAAGAGAGAAATGATCCTTGACATTCGGGAGCTGACCAGGCACTATCACCTAAACCTAGGTGTTGTTAGGAGCTGTCCTGCACCACCTGGTGGACTGTGCTTTTTTTTTTTTTCCCATTAAATATAGACATTTTCACTGAAGACTGAGATCAATCAAAGTCATTCTGTACCCAAGATGGAGCAAGACAAAGAAAAAAGTCCACTCCGTAGTCATGTCCAAAGACAGACAAAAACAAGAACACTGTGGCTTATATGAGCGACTGCTGCTTCTTTACTAATTATAACATAAACTTTATTCCATTCTTTCTGCCTTCTAGATAAAAATGATGAAGATACCCAGTCATATAATTACCCCTGCTTCCTGACAGCATCCATTCCAGGGCGAAGCCCCACTTCCTGGAACTCTGTTTAAAATCACCTACCACAGACCCAGTCTCTACAATAAGGCCATTCTAACACCCTCTTGTTGAGACACTCCATGGCTCCCCCTGGTGTGCATTCTCTCTCATTGCAGCCAGTCAAAAAACCCAATTTCATTGGACGGCAGGTTTTACCCCTCCTGGTAGTCTTTGGCTAGCACTCCCATCGGGTACAATGTGCCTTCCATTGCATTATATTGGTTAAAGCAAGTCACAAAGCCGCCTCAATTCAAGGAGAGGGGAAACAGACTCCTCCTTCTTGTGGGTGGAGCAACGGGGGATACAAGGGACTGTGTGGCCATCTTTGGCAACAGAACTGTAGCACGTTCATTCATACTTTACAGAGAGCGGCTGAATCTTGAAAAATGTATGTGGGACACTGGCATTGCCACCTGCTTGAGCCATATTCGGTGACGAGGACTTGTTCAGCTAATAGAAGGATTCAGCCTCTCTTTACACTTTCAAAATATGACCTTCCTTCAGTGTTTTTGTTTTTGAAATAAGGGACGCTGCCTCCCATCTTTTCCTTCATCCAACATGCTCCGCCCCCCCCACTGACCTTTGACAGCAACTTCTTGTTCTGGGGCAACTGTTTCCCTGCTGGTCACCTTCTGGAACCCTGGGACAAACACCTTCGCTGGTTGTGTTGCTGTTATCCCCACTGTGCCTTGGAGAATTGGTGGGACCAAGGCTGCTTTCCTTCCACAGCTCCGTCTGTCCCTCCCAGGCACCACCAGCTACAAGGTTGGTGTATGAAAGAGACTTCAGCAATGGTGACGTGTAGCACAGAGGGAAGGCTGTCAGCAGTGTGTGGCAGCTGGGCACCCATGTGGCCCTGGGGAGGGTCATCATTGTTCACCTCTCTCTCCTGCCCTCCTCCCCCAGTGGGAGAATGGATGCTTTCCGATAATTTCCCTTGTCGCCCCCTTTAGTCTACGTACATACAGCAATCATACGTCATGAGTCACCCCAGGGTGAACTATGATAATCTGCTTGTGTAAGACTGTGGGTGTTTTTCTCTTCTTTTTGCTCATCTGTATTTTTCTACAATACAATATTGTTTTTGTAGTATGACAAAAAACCCCCAAACAAAACCAAGTCTCTTTTTAATTACAAACAAAAGAAGGGGATGTAAACAGAGAACCCTAATGATTCAGGTGTTTGGACAGACTTTCCCCAGGAGTCTGAAATTTCTCATTACTTTGTGTTTAACCTTGCCAGCGAGTGTTTAGAATGTAGTATGGAAGGAGACAGTGCATTTTTTAATGTAAATGCTTAATGACTTTTTCAATACTTTTCGGACACGTGGTCAGAGAGCAAGTCCTAATAAAGACATGAGGTGTTGCCCGACTTAGTAATCAATGTAGTTAGTGAGCAACTTGAGGAAGAAAAGAGGTGACTGTGTTGGCTGCCAGCAATGGCAGAGATAATACTCTGGAGACTCAGAAAATGGCATCGTAGGAGTTGTCTGTGGAGGCAAGATAAAAATGAGGTCATCTTATAATAAGATCCTGCAGAGACTTCACTGTGGACAGAGTTCTATAAAGCCCCAACTCAAAACAAATTCTCCTGGAGACGAGAGATGTCCTGCTTCTACTGCTGAATGCCTTTTCCTAGCACATGCTCGTTGAACTTCAGGGTGATGAAATGAGAACACAGTAGCGATTAGTACACATTCTGTCGGCACAATAAAAAGGGGCATCAAGACGGTTTCCTCTCAAGTACCTTGCTTTTGACTCACTTTGTCACTCATTTGCTTTTTCACTTGCAGGTAATGAGGTGGAATGAAGGGTGTAAAGGCTAAGGATGGAGGTTTCCTAGTTTAGGAACTCACATAGGCACCTACCGCGTGCCTCGTCCTGGGCTATATGCTTTCCCACTGCTGGGAAAGACTTACGACAGCAATAATAACAACAACCATTTTTGATGCCTGTTGCGTGCCAATGTTGTGCTGTGTCCATTAGGATATTCAGGCCTTAAAACAACTCTGGGAGGTTCAGGCCAGTCCTATTACCTCTTCTTTTCTAGATACAGTGACTGACACTCAGGAAGTAATTTACCCAAGGCCGCATAGCTAATATGAACCCATTCTAGGACATTAAACACAGCATTAGGGTCTCTTTACCTTCAGTCTTGGGGTATTTCCATTAACTTCATTGTGGTATCTCCTTGATTTTGATTATTAAACGTGCTTTGTTGTTGCTGTTGTTTTTGTTTTGCTCTGAGCAAGTGATATTTGCTGTTTTCATTTTGATTTTCTACTTGGGAGCCAATCTTTTCCTGGTGCAAATGTGGTAAACAGATTACGATGATTACAACAAAATCCTCCTATAATGCTCTTAAGTTTTCCCTCATCCTACACTGATCTATTAAATATCTAGCCTCATGCAAACCTAGGCAGTGATTTTCTCTCATAGTGTTTTACTACTTATTGAATTTTCTCTTCTTGATCCTTGGGGCCCATGTTGTAAAAGAGCATCCACAGCAATCCGTTAGTGGGAACAAAACCCCTGAAGGTATGAAGGGCCACGCCATTTGGTATTGGCCTGACATTTTTTTGTTTCCCCTGGAATTCTCTTCCATGAATGATGCAGTTTGAAACAAATTCCCTCATAGCGAGGTATCTAGGGAAGCTCAGAGGAGAGCAAAAAAATGATGAAATGTTTTCAAAATAAGACCCTGGAGGAAGAGGTAAGAAACCAAACATGTTCAGCCTTGTGTCAAGAAGACGTAGGGGAGAAATAACTATAAACATGCATGCTGATGTAGCGGACAAAGTAAAAGGCAATTTGCCTCATTACAAGGGAGGGCAAAAGAACTAAGAAGGGGGCTAAGTTATGGTAAGGAAATTTTAGCTTGAAATATGATATTCACGCATACTGAGGTAGCTTACTGAAGATTCTATTTCCACCCATTATCACTACTGGCGGTTTCCAATGTATTTGCCCCATATACGCACACTTTTGTATCAGGTTGACTGTGGCAGCACATAATGACTGGCGGTGGGATGCAGGGAAGGGGATTCTTGTGTAAATGGACAACTATGGTCTTGTCTTGTACCCAGCTTGAACAACTGAGCAAGGGTCAATGTTTGACTGGTTTGTCACTCCTATTTTATGGCTATAGGGCCATTTTCATCTATTTGGAAATTTATTGTGCTTCTGGCATCATCATCATCATCATGATAATAATCATAAACATTTACTGAATGCTTCTGAAAGTCAGGCGTTGTGCTAATGAGTGCCTCCCATGCATTTATTCATTTGCTTCTCACGATATGCCTGCGAGGTAGGAGTTATTGTTACTCGACACACCCCTGGCACTGGTTTCCTCACCTGAGAAGTGTGTTTCATAGTCATGGTGCAGCTGAGGGCATGAGGAGTACAGTAAAGCCTTGGATCGTGAGTAACTTGCTCCGCGAGCGTGCCAAAGGTGAGCAAACCTTTCTAACACATTTTCACTTGATAAATGAGTGATGTCTTGCAGTACGAGTAGTACGTGACGCAGGACGTCCCGTGATCACCACTGAGCCAATGGTTCTTGAAATTCTCTTTGATACATGAGTGCTTTGGATGACAAACATGTTTCTGGAATGAATTATGCTCGCAAACCAAGATTTTCCTGCATTTAGCAAATAAAAGCCAGGTGTGCTACGTATCTTACAATGCGTGGGGCGGTTTCTTGAAGTTGGCCAGCTCAGAATGCCGACAGAATAGCTCTAGAGACCGTGTGAACTCTAAAGAAGTCCCCAAGTGTCTGAGAAACCTCTCAGCGCAGCTTTAAGGGGGCGTGAGCTCTTTCCTTATGATGGGGCATTCGGACTCTTATACCAATGCCAAGGTGCATTATGTAGAGGGTGATTATTGAAGCTGAAGGGGCCTGGGTTTTATCTATGGTGTCCAGTGATTCTTGGTCCCGACAGACCTCAAGAATCTTCCGGAAAGCTTTGAAATATACAGATTCTCTGGGCACCAGCCCTGGCGATTCTGACTCAGTAGGTCTGAGGTGGATAGATAGCCCAGGAACCTTTTTGTTGTCGCTATTCTACAAGGGATTCTAATGATCAGCCACTGGCCCCACTGCCCTGCTTCAGTCCATCCACTTGCACATGGGGCTGTGAGTTCTCGGGGTTGCAGAGCTGGGCTTAGCACCCAGGTGTCCTGCTTCCTTCTCTCCCACTGCAAGACTCTGCTCCTTGCTTGCTGCTGCTGCTTTGTGTTGGGCCTTCCTAAGGGAAGAAAAAGAGAAAGTGAGAAAAGGACATCCTGCATTTCTAAGATACACCAATGGTTGCGTGTAATTCCCCCTCCCCCCATGGCCTCTACTGGGGGTTGGTTGTGCCTTTAGATTGCAGGCCATTATGTTTTATGATGATTAGTGCAGATCCAAGATTGATCATGAGCACAGGTGGAGTTTGCACCCACCCAGATAATTAGGGAAGCTCTCTAAATAAAAGCTGTAGCTCGAATACTTAATTATTAGGTGGGCTTGTGACTGTCAGGGAGTAAAGAGTTTACTTTTTAAGGGGTTGAGATGATGTCAGGAAGAAAAGTCAAAGGAGCCCTTTCAGCCGGGAAGTCAAACTGATGTCCCATTGGGAGAAGCCCAGAAGAAGTTGTTTTAATTTTACCCAGCACCTTCCGAGCTCCAGAGTGGCTGAGGGAGGAGTCCTGGTTGTATGAGTCTGTTTGTATAGAGGTGTGTTTGTGTGTGACAACTTGGGGGAAGAGTTCACCTCATTTTAGAAATAAGGAAACAGAAACCCAGCAAGAGGTTAGACAACCTGCTTGGGTCCGGGGCAGAGCTGGGATTTGAACCACAGCTGTCTGACCGCCACGCCTGAACTCAGACCTGCCGCGCTCCCTGGCCACACAGGGAAGGTTGTGTTGAGCCAGGGCAGCCAGAAAGAGCCCATCCAGGGGTCAGAACCCTCATGCTAACCTGAAGGTCGTTTTCCCAGCCCCAGGCTTAGAACTCCATTTTCCGTTCTCATTCTCCTGGCTTAAATTCTGGCCTACCTCTGTCTGCTTCCGGAATTGTACCCACCTGCTCACCCTCCCCACGTCCCATACCCAGCTTAGCAGGGGTTCTGGTGCTCACCCCAGCATGCGCGTGGGCCCGGTACCTCATCTGCAGCTTCTAGTCTGGCTTCAGCAGGGCAAGTGGGAGCTGCCGCCCAGGGGTTCCGCACCTCCAGATTTGCCTTCTCTTGTAGGTGCACCTGTTCGGGAGCGGCGCTCTCGGAGGGGATGGCGTGTGGGTGGGAGACATGACCGAACGGACAGATGTTTGCCTCTGAGTCCCAAAGACCTTGGGCCTAAGGGAAACCAGTAGCAAAGTGAGATGCCCAGCTTCCCAGTTCCGGAGCCTGGGGTGAGGGGAGATGGAGGGAAAGGAAGGGCCGAGTTGGCAGCTGGGGCCGGGGGTGGCTTACGTAAACCCCAGTTAGGTTTGGAGGAGTTAGGATAGAGTCAAGTCCTCTAGTGCGGGCGCCACATTTCCAGCAGAGATTCAGGAGGTGTCAGTCCCCAGGACAGAGGTGACTGTGCTGGATGTCCACGAGGCGGACTGATCCCACCAAGCCCAGCGTGGCAGGGCACCCGCAGGGTCATCCTCCCTCACCGAAGAGTAAGGTGTCAGAGGCAGAGGGTCCTAGCCTCACAAAGGTCCCCAGACGCCAGCGTGGCGTCAGAGCATCACGCTTCCGGGAGAAGGCAGGGGACATGGGAGATAGCGGGACCCAAACAGGCCTCGAAGTCAGGAACAAGGGCTGATGCTGCATTGAGCAGTGCAGACTGAGGACAGGTGTAGACTGAGGACGGGTGTAGACTGAGGATAGGAGCCTGGGTGGAGAGGGGGGGGGGGGGGGGGCATGTCCTGACGCCGGTGTGGGCAGGGCATGAATGAGGTCCAGCCAGCCTCTTGTAGAATTTGCAACAATACCCTGGCCCTGCATAACCCCCCCCTGAAACATAGCCACGACGCTGGGGGGACGAAGGGAAGGGAAATCCGGATCACGGGTTGAATGACATTTCCTGCTAAAGCAATTAAGAGGATTCAAAAAAGTTACAGTTATGCTTTTTTCCCCCCCAAACACGAGATTCTGAAGGGACAAGCCTTGCACTTTCATTGTTCCTGGGTTTTCTGCAGCCCCTGGAGCCCTTCTTTGACTTCTGGGGCTGGGGAAGCAGAGAGACGGGTTCTCTGGATTCACATCCACCACCTTCCTCTCCTCCAGCCGCTTTGAGTGCTTCCCTGCCCCCAGGCAGGTTGCCGCCTCTGACAGCCCAACTTCCTCCTTTTGTGGGCCCCTAGGATTTAATCTCTGCTGGTTTAACGTTAGTTTTGTAACTCCGATTTATCTGGCGGGATCACAGCCTGCTGCTGCTCCCTGAAAGGTATGAAAGCTACGGTCTATTAGGAGACGGAGGAGAGAGCAGTGACTTGACTGCTTCCGTCTGTACAGCCGAGCAGCTTAGCATTTGACTGATAGGTGTGTAAACAAGAAAATACCGTGGCTGGATCCCCATGCTTCTGAGGAGTCCGATGACATACAAGATGCTGTGCTGTCAGTTGTATAAGTTCAGTTAAATTAATTGGTATCAATTCAATTTTTAATTAACTAATTAATGATTCAAATCTGTGGAGGACCCATCGTGTGCTGGGTTCTGTAACACTAATGCCCTAGAATCATCCATCCATCTATCTATCTATCTATCTATCTATATTCTATCAGAGGAAGTTTCTGGAAGCAGCCCTCCAGATCGGCTTTGTATTTAGATTCTGACTTGTGCCTATTTCTCTCCAATTCAACCATATGAATCTGCAATATAGGAGTCTAGTAGTTTTCTTCCCCTGGTAGCTTTCAATCCCGCCTTTAAAATGTATTAACAATTGCTATCGTTTGTTAGCACTAATCTGTGCATATTCTGAATGTGGCACTTCCCTTATATTATTTCATATACACCTCATAAAAAACTGGTAAGAAGGAATGATCATTTCAGGAATACCCAGGAAGAAAGTGATTCTTGGAGAGGTTACTGTGCCCAAGGTGGCACAGGACGTAAGTGACAGCCAGGACTTGAACTTTGGCCTGCTTTACTCCGTGTCCTAAGCTGTACTGAAATGTACTGAGTCCTTACTCTGTGTCTGGCACTGTACCAAGAGATCCGACTCCCATAATTTTACTCCTCAGAACAGCCCTATGAGGTGGCTCCCATTTTACAGATGGAGGAACTGAGGCTCAGACAGGTGATAACTTACCCGTTGCTGGAAAGTAGCAGACTTTGAAACTTGTTCTTTCTGATTTCAGTACCACCTATGTTATATATCTACAAGTGTACAGGTAATTAATTATATCCAAGTGGAAGGGAAAGAAATTAACATTTATTGAATGTCTTTTTTTGTACAAGGGCATATAATACTTTTTTCTAAAACAGCTCTAGTAGGTGGAAATTATCCCCACTTACTGATAGAGCAGGCTCTCTGGGCAGGTGGATTTTTAACTCACTGTCATAGAGCAAGTTAAGTGTGAACTTGATACTTTATCTGGTCTATTTTTTCCCATTACGTCATTTTGCGTCCCAAAGAAATAAAAACCCACTTATAAAAAATCATTTTATGCATTAATTAGTTTTAATTCCTGAAGGACTAGCAAAGAAAAACATCTATGACTAGCACTAGGGGTCAATTCACTTAACTCATTGAATGCTTGGTGCTTCCCACTGTTTCTTTTTTTTTTATTTTTATTTAACATTTATTTATTTTTGAGAGACAGAGCATGAAAAGGGGAGGGCTAGAGAGAGAGGGAGATACAGAATCTGAAGCAGGCTTCAGGCTCTGAGCTGTCAGCACAGCTTGAACCCACAAACCTGAGCTGAAGTCAGATGCTTAACTGACTGACCCACCCAGGTGCCCCTCCCCGCTGTGTTTCTAAGCATCTTTTACTTCACAAACATGAGTGAGTTGTGACACTTGTAATTCTTGTTAGGTTTACTTAAATAAGTGAGCATCTTTTCGTGTGTCTGTTAGCCATCTGGAGGTCTTCTTTGGAAAAGTGTCTATTCATGTCTTCTGCCCATTTCTTAACTGGTTTGTTTGTTTTTTGGGTGTTGAGTTTGATAAGTTCTTTATAGATTTTGGATACTAACCCTTTATCAGAGATGTTGTTTGCAAATTCTCCCATTCCATAAGCTGCCTTTTAGCTTTGTTGATTTTTTCCTTTGCTTCGCAGATGTTTATCTTGATGAAGTCCAATAACTCATGTTTGCCTTTGTTTCCCTTGCCTCTGGTGATGTGTCTAGTAAGAAGTTGTTCTGGCCGAGGTCGAAGAGGTTGCTGCCTATGTCTCTTCTAGGGTTTTGATGGTTTCCTGTCTCACATGTGGGTCTTTTAGCCATTTTGAATTTATTTTTGTGTATGGTGTAAAAGAATGGTCCAGTTTCATTCTTCTGGAAATACAAATCAAAACCACAATGAGATACCACCTCACACCTGTCAGATGGCTAAAATTAATAACACAAGAAACAACAGGTGTTGGCGAGGATGAGGAGAAAGGAGAACCCTCTTACACTGTTGGTGGGAATGCAAACTCGTGCAGCCACTCTGGAAAATAGTATGGAGGTTCCTCAGAAAACTAAAAATAGAACTACCCGATGACCCAACAATTGCATTATTAAGTATTTTTTCAAAGGATACCAAAATACAGATTAAAAGGGTACATGCACCCAAATGTTTATAGCAGCATTATCAACAATAACCAAACTATGGGAGAGCTCAAATGTCCATCAATTGATGAATAGATAAAGAAGATATATATACACACACACACACACACACACACACACACATATACACACACATAGATGTATATATACATATACACATATACATATACATGTATATATACACATATATACATATGGAATATTACCCAGACATCAAAAAGAATGAAATCTTGACATTTGCAATGATGTGGATGGACATAGAAGGTATTATGCTAAGTGAAGTAAGTCAATCAGAGAAAGACAAATACCATATGATTTCCAGTCATATGTGGAAGTTAAGAAACAAAATAGATGAATATCTGGGAAGGGGTGGGGAAAGAGGACAGATGGAAACAAACCACAAGAGATTCTTCACAATAGAGAACAAACTGAGGGTTGATGGAGGCAGGTGGGTGGAGGGTTGGGCTAAATGGGTGATGAGCATTAAGGAGAGCACTTGTTGTGATGAGCATTGTTGTATGTAGGTGTTGTATGTAAGTGATGAATCATTGAATTCTACTCCTGAAACCAATATTGTGCTGTATGTTAACTGACTAAAATTTAAATTTAAAAATAACAGACAAAATTGGGCTCAGTCGGTTGAGTGTCTGACTTCAGCTCAGGTCATGATCTCACAGTCTGTAAGTTCAAGCCCCACGTTGGGCTCTGTGCTAACAGCTCAGAGCCTGAAGCCTGCTTCAGATTCTGTGTCTCCCTCTCTCTCTGCCCCCAACCCACTCACATTCTGTCTCTGTCTCTCTCAAAAATAAATAAACATTAAAAATAACAAACCTAAAAAAGAAATACTGAAAAGAAAAAAAATAAAGAAGTGATTTTTATGGTGGAAGCCATGGAGATAGATTGTCTCTTGTATGCAGGACATATCGTACTGCCCGTGGCTTGAAAAATGCTGTCTGTGGGCTTATCATGTGCCTAAAGAGATAGTGACAATGATTTTTACTGTAGGAGCACCATTGTAACTTATGAGGAAACAGACAATAAGGGACTGCCCCTGTGGTAAAAATAAGTCATGGCTAAAAATGAAAGAGCTAATCCAGGCAAGGTGATGAGAAAGATAGAAAGTATGGAAATTGTCCTGTTGGGACAGATAGCACCAGACTCAAACACAAGGGTCAGGAGCCAGAACTTCACATGTGTATTGTGTGTCTGAAGAACACTGCTCAGCAACTTCTCATAATCCCTCTGTCGGAGTCATCTCTCCAACTAAAAATTGGGATGCAGGGGCACCTGGGTGGCTCAGTTGGTTAAGCATCCAATTTCAGCTCAGGCCATGATCTCACAGTTCGTGAGTTCGAGCCCTGCATTGGGCTGTGTGCTGCCAGCATAGATCCGGCTTCCGATTCTTCCCCTCTCTGTTCCTCCCCTGCGCTCACACATGCGCCCTCTATTTCTCTCTCAAACATAAACATTTAAAATAAATAAATAAAAATTGGTATGCAAATTTTGCCGTTGTAGTGTTGAAGGCTAGAATGTCTAGCAGAATGTTAGGAATCATGAGTAAGTCCCTGAGAATCTAGGAGCCCAAGGGAAATTTAGGAAAGTCACAATTTTTTTTTTAAACCTGCCAAGATCCTATTTAAAAAAATTATGCCTTGTGATGCAGAGAAACAAAAGCCTAAAAAAAATTAGATTGTTCTATTTAGTTTCCTTTTTTTTTTTTTAAAGGAAAAGCTTGTACTTAGTGACTTTAATCAAATACATTCTTTTTATTTGTTGCTTTCTTTTATTGGATTCTGGAACAAGCAGAAGCAAAGTGTGTGTGTGTGTGTGTGTGTGTGTGTGTGTGTGTGTGTGTGTGTTGGTGGGGAGTAGGGAGGCTCCATGTTATTGCCACAATAAATATTACAGTGCAAAATCCCGCCAGACTATTTCCTCTAGCGAGAGCTGTTTGAGAGTGTAATAAGGCTTGGTGACTGTGAATTCATGCCTTGTGTATGTTATTGTAAAATGAACATGGCGACAATACATTGTCTTAATGGGTCTGGAACTGGCAGTGAATAAGAGAGGCAGGCTAGGGAAGGGGGCCAGGTACAATAGTAGCCCAGAGACTGAGAGATGCCACCAGTTTGTCAGGGAGGCCGTCTTCAGTCTTTATACTGTGCAAAAGAGGTCCCTGCACTGGGTCCTCATGCTTTAGATGGTCCTGCTCTGGTCCTTTTCCAGCTGTGTCCTTCCCCATTGGGCACAGCGCTTGAGAGGCAAGGGGATGTGCTTACCCAGAGTCCATATCCATCCCTCTAGACCATACTTCAATAACAGTTTCTTGCCCAAATAGTCCACTCCCACTTCTGGGATCTTCTTAAGGTCCATCCTCCTGAGGGGAGGTCACTGTGAAATAGTGCACTTTAATGCCACAGAAATATTTTGGGGCAACAGGGTCCTTTAATTCTCACTCACAGAGTGACCAGTGCCCATCTCAAAGGCTTAACTATGTCGAGATGCAGGTTTCATCGCTCTGGTGTTATCTTTGACATATCAACATTGGCTTCATCTCAGTTATTGGATTTTGATTTATTTCCAGAATTACCTGGACTGAGTTCAATGCCAGAGAGTATTTGGAATGATGGACTATCACATGGACTTCATTTTCTTGAAATGTCGCATGCTCTAATGTTCCAATTTTTCTCAGCAGACAGTAGTGTGGTGGTTAGTTTTATGTGTCAACCTGACTAGGAGACAGTACCGAATTATTCAATGAAATGCTAATCTAGGTGTTGTTGTGACTGTATTTTGTAGCTGTGGCTAGCATCTACAATCAATTGACTTTAAGTAAAAGAGATTGACCACAATAATCTGGGTGAGGCCCATCCAATCAGTTGAAAAACCTTAAGAACAATCAGGTTTCTCTGAAGAAGAAATTACGCCTCTGTCTGTCTATCTATCTATCTATCTATCTATCTATTATCTAATCCTCCTTCCTTCCTTCCTTCCTCTCTCTCTCTCTCTCTCTCTCTCTCTCAATTGGTTTCCTTTCTCTGCTAGAACCCTGACCAATACAAATTTTGGTACCAAGGGTAGTTCTAGAAGTACAGAATCTCAAAGATGAGTTTCTGAATTGATTCCAGCTTTTCTGGAATTGTTTTTCTAATCTGGCAGAGTCCGGCTACATTTACAAGGGGATATAAGATTGAGAATTGGCTCTACTGTTAGACTAATGTGATTAGACTGTTTACATTTAGAGGCACTAGTAGCACCATTTCCTGTAGTAAAGAGGGCACTGGTAGTCTGTGGCATGATGTGGCAATAGAGGAACACAACATATCATCACTGGATACTCCTAATCAAATGGGTATAAAAGGCGAAGTTCTGGGTAATTACATTTGATTGGTGCTTCAGAATATTTGAGTCAAATTAAGGAGTATAATGATCTTGGTTTGCTTGCTTCTAACTGGCCTGGAGAAACTAGGGAAACACAAGGATGAACTCAGAGGTGTAAATTCCTAGCTCAAGTTCTGCAAACACATCCTGAAAGAAACACCGATATTCTATTGTTGCAGGACTGAGATTTCTGAAAGCCAAACTCTGAGTCTTATCCTATGTGTAGCGTTAATACAACAAACACTGAATCCCAACCTCACAGAGTTTCTTCTGTTAAAGTGGGCCCATTGGTGGGAAAGAATGGGATCCTGAAAATTGAAATGGGATGTATCAGGAAACCTCAATGAACCTGAGGATACTGGACCCTTAAGTTCTGCTGGGTGTTCTTTGCCAATAGTACCTCCTCTTCCTTGTCTGAGGACGTTAACACTGCTTTGTCCGAAGAATCTATAATAATCTCCCTGATGTGATTCCCTGGCAAGACACTGCTGATTTTCTTCAGGACATACTCCATACCCATCTTTGCTTTAAAACTCTAATGAGACTGAAGTTCCAGGGGGTGATGTGCAAAGCGTGATGCATGAGGAGATGCAAAACATACCCAGAGAACCTCACGATTTTTCCAAGTCATACGGACAATAATCTGTGATATGTGTAAGGATGCACAGTAAGGGAGTGGGGTATCATGGAAAAAAACATAAAGTTGGGTCAGGCTGAATTTACTGATATGCGTTCACTAAGCAAAACTCCTGGATTCGGTTTTTTAGCCTGAAGATTTAGAAACCACTCTAAGTTTGTTTGTTTAATTGGCTGAAACATGGACCGAAAGGTTGTCTGCTCTAAGCTAAGTTGAGGGGCGCCTGGGTGGCTCAGTTGGTTCAGTGTTCGACTTGAGCTCAGGTCATGATCTCATGGTTCATGGGTTCAAGTCCCACATCAGGCTCTGTGTTGAGAATTCAGAGCCTGGAGCCTGTTTCAGATCCTATGTTTCCCTCTCTTTCTGCCCCTTCCCTACTCGCACTCTGTCTCTCAAAAATAAATTAATTAAGTTGAAATGGCAGAACTGCCTTGCTGTACTATTCAGGAAGGTTTTTAAAGGCTTAGGGAGATTGGAATTTTAGATTAGATTTATCATCTAAGACCCACTCATCCACCCTAGGAGGACCTAGGGAACACACCTGTCATTACAACTGTGAGAAATAAATTTTTGAGGGCAGTCTCAGCGTCCTTCATGAGCTCTGTGGTTGCTCTTCTCTTCAGGTCAGAATTTACAGTGGGGACTGTTGACACCAAAGAAGGAAGCAGAATAATCTGACTCACAAAGAGGTATGGTGCTGGCTAGATGATCACAGTGTCCCTAGAAAAAGAGTAGATAGACATTCTACTGAATTCTCACTTGATCTGTACAAGTGGAAGTGTTGCAGGTTGAGGGAACAGGAGTCTAACTTGAAGCATAGAAATAGTTATGCATCAAATGGTGCCCTTCCTAAATTTGTATGTTGAAGCCCTAATTCTCAATGAGACTATATTTGAAGACAAGGTCTTTAAAAGGGTAATTAAGGTTAGTTTTTTTAATGTTTATTCATTTTTGAGAGTGACGGAGTGTGAGCAGGGAAGGGGCACAGAGAGAGGGAGACACAGAATCTGAAGCAGGCTCCAGGTTCTGAGCTGTCAGCACAGAGCCCAATGCGGGGCTCGAACTCGTGAACCGTGAGATCATGACCTGAGCTGAAGTCGGACGCTTAACTGACTGAGCTACCCAGGCACCCCTAAAGGAGTAATTAAGGTGAAATGAGGTCATGGGGTAGAGCCCCAATCCAGTATGACCTGTATCTTTATAAGAGGAGGAAGAGGGACATCTGGGTGTCTCAGTCAGTTAAGCTTCTGACCCTTGATTTTGGCTCAGGTCATGATCTCACAGTTGGTGAGACTGAGACCTCGAGATGGGCTCTATCCTGATAGTTGTGGACTCTGCTTGGGATTGTCTCTCTCTCTCTCTCTCTCTCTCTCTCTCTCTCTGCCCCTCCCCACCTCATGCTCTTATGCTCTCTTTCTCTCTCTCAAAATACCGTCAAAATATTTTTCTCTGAGCACAGAGAAAAGGCCAGTAGAGGACAGAGAGCCATCTGTAAGACAACTAGAGAGGCTCCAGGAAAAACCAAACTTGCTGACCCCTTGATCTTGGGTCCCAGAGCTGTGAGAAAATTTTGGTTGTTCAATCATCCAGTCTGTGGTATTTTGTTGTGGCTATGGGAGTAAAGTAAGACAGAGAGTCATGACTCCTCAGTCAATCACTAGACTTGAGCCAATTAAGGCCAGGTTAGAAAGGAACCAGCTACACTTGCCAAAAATGAATACTTCTAATTTAAAAAAAAATTTATTTATTTTTGAGACAGAGAGAGAGAGCACGCAAGGGAGGGGCAGAGAGAGAGGGAGACACAGAATCTGAAGCAGGCTCCAGGCTCTGAACTATCGGCACTGAGTCTGATGCGGCGTTTGAACTCACGAACTGTGAGATCGTGACCCAAGCTGAAGTCAGATGCTTAACCTACTGAGCCACCCAGGTGCACCCAAAATGAATACTTTTAATCTTTCTCCTGGACTTCCCTAAAGGGATCTATTGTCTTTTACCAGAATAACTGCACTGGGTAAAAGGAAATAATCAGACCTTTCAGGGACTACTGGACACTTGCCCTGAACTGATAATAACTTCAGAAGACTCAAAATATCGTTGTCGTCAAAAACAGTAGGACTTATGGAGATTTGGTGATCAATGGAGTTTTAGCTCAGATTCATGTCACAGTGGATTCACTGAGTTGCTGAACCCATACTATGGTTATTTTTTCAATTCTGGAATGTATAATTAGAAAAGACATACTCGACAACTGACAGAATCCACACATTGGTTCCCCGACCTGTGGAGTAAGAGCTGTAATTGGGGGAAGTCCAAGTGGAAGCCACTAGAACTTATGGTATCTAATAGTGAACTAAGACATTAGTGCCACTAATCAAGGACTTCAGAGACACAAGGTCGTGATTCCTGCCACTCTCCACTCAGCTCACCTATTTAGACTGTGTAGAAGACAGATGGATCTTGGAAAATGACAGTGGATTATTGCAACTTAACCAGCAGCTGCTGGTGCAGATGTGGTTTCATTGCTTGTGCCACTTAACATACCCCCTGGTAACTGATATGCAGCTGTTACACAGGCATATGCTTTTTTGTTTTTTTAAAATATCTGTTAGTAAAGGCAATCAGTATCAGTTTGATTCCAGCTGGCAAGGTCAGCAATACACCTTCACTGTCCTACATTGGGAGAAGATAAATTCTCCATCCCTATGTCACAACTTCAGGAACCTCAATCAACTTTGGCTTCCACAAGACATCGTACTAGTCCATGACACTGATGCTATTATGCTGGTCAGTATAGACCCTTTGGACTTTGGATCAAAGCCTTGCCATACCCTGTGGATAACTACTCTTTGGAGAAACAGCTTCTTCTTGCAGCTGGGACTTAATAGAAACTGAATGCTTGACCAGAGGTCGCCATGTTTCCATGTGACTTGATGAGTTTCCATGTGTTCATGACAGCATAATACACTTGCTATTGTCTGATCTGCCCAAGCCAAGATGGATGTGTACAGTGGCATTCCATTTTCAAGTGGAGGTGGTATATACAAAAATCAGACCCTGAAGTTTTAATAATTTACATGAGGAAGTGACCAAATGTCCATGGTTCCTATTTCTACTATTACTGTCTCTCTCCAAACCTGTATCTATGGCCTCATGGGGAGTTCCCTATGAGCAGTTGATGAAAGAAGAGAAACAATTTTGATGTACAGGTGGTTTTGATGTACATGCTATTCAGGCACCGCCTAAAAGTGGACAGCTGCAGCACCACAGTTCTCTTCTAGAACATCCCTGGAGTACATGGTGAAGGGAAATCTCTCAGTGGTTTCTCATCTTACTTGTAAAGAGAAGTGGCCAGAGGTGTGAGTTTATATCAGTTCATGGGCTGTGGCCAATGGTTTGGCTGGACAGTCAGGGATTTGGAAGGGAAATATTGGAAAACTGGTGATAAGAAGGTCTTGGGAAGAGGTATGTCGATGAATATCTTTGAATGGGAAATAGAGTGAATAGATCTCTGTCCTATGTGAATGCTCACAGAGGAGTAACCTCTTCAGAGGAGGGTATTAATAATCAAATGGGTAGGATGACTTGTTTTGTGGCTACCAGTCAGCTTCTTTCCTTGGCCATCTTTCCCAATGGGCTCGTGAACAAAGTGGGTATGGTAGCAGGGACTGAGGTTCAGTAACATGAACTTCTACTCACCAAGGCCAATCTACTACAGCCACAACTGAGTGCCAATCTATCAGTAGCAGAAACCAACAGTGAGTCTCTGATATGGCACCATTCCCAAAGGTGATCAGCCAGCTACTTGGTGGCAGGTTGATTACATTGGACTGCTTCCATAATGGAAGGGGCAGTTCTTTGTTCTTACTAGAATAAACATTACTCTAGATATAGATTTGCCTTCCCTGCATACGGTGCTTCTGCTGAACTACCATCTGTGGACTAACAGAATTCTTTATCTCCCATAATGGTACTCCACACAGAATTGCTTCTGATCAAGGAACTCCCTTTGTAGTGAATGAAGTATGGTAATGGGCCCATGATCATGGAATCCATGAGCTTTATCATGTTCCCCATTATGCTGTAGCAGCTGGTTTGATTAAAAAAGTGGAATTGCCTTTTGAAGCCTTAGTTCAATGCCAGTGAGGTGATAATACCTTGCAGGACTGGACCAATGTCATACAACAGGCTACAGGTACTCTGAATCAGCATTTAATACATGGTCCAGTTTCTCCAAAAGCTAGAATTCATAGGCCCAGGAAATGAGGGGGTAGACATAGAAATGGCACTATTTACTATTACCCCTCATGATCCACTAGCAAAAATTTTATTTTCTAGCCCTGGGACTTTATTTTCTATTGTTCCGGAAGTCTTAGTTTCCAAGGAAGAAACAATTTCCAACCGAGAGACACAACAGTGGTTCCACTGAACTGAAAGTTAAGACCATCATCTGGCCACTTAGGTCTCCTTATGCCTCTAAATCAACAGGCAATGTTGTCCCATGCTGGATGGGTTCCTTGATCCTGATTCCCAATGTGATTAAAGTAAATGGAAAACTACAGGGACTTAATTCAGGCCGGACTAATGGCCCAGACCTTTCAGAATGAAGATTTGGGTCACTCCACTAGGCTAAGAACCATGACAAACTAAGGTTCTTGCAGAAAACAAAGAGAATATGGAATGAGTCGTGGAAGTAATCATAAATGCAAGCTAAGACCATATGACCAGTTGCAGAAACAAGGACTGTCATTGTTAATATTTCTTCCTAATTTTTTACGAATATATTTATGTGTGTGTATGCCTGTATTAATATATATATATATATAATATTTTTGTTTTCTTTCCTCTCTTATCCCCTTATCATCTAACATAAGATGTATTAATAATAGTTAAGCTTACATCACAGTGTTTAAGCTATGGAATATCAAGGAGAAGTACAAATGACACCCCAAAATGTTGCGTCCTCTTCTGGGGAAAGGGTTAGTGCATTTTCAGTTATATATAAGGTCATTGGATCCTGTTAGGTGGAATTATTACTTGTTTTTGTCTTGATTTGGAGGTAAAGTATGGTTGAAGGAGGTATGAAGGGGTGCCAAATTGATAAGGAGGGAACTGTAGTAGTTTTACATACCAACTTGGTTAGGTTATAATACCCAGTTATTCAATCAAACACTAATCTAGGTGTTGCTGTGAAGGTATTTTTATATGATTAACACCTACAATCAGTTGACTTTCAATAAAGAAGATTATAAGGTAGATGAACTTCATCTAATCAATTGAAAGACCTTAGGAGAAAAGCTGAGGTTTCCCTAAGGAAGAAGAAACTCTACCTCTGGATGGGAGCATCAGGTTCTGCCTGAGAGTTTTCAGCCTGCTGGTCTGCCCTAGAAATTTAAGTCCAGTCCCCACATTGTGTAAGCCAATTCTTTGAAATATGTGTGTATGTGTGTGTACGTGCGTGTGTATATGTATTAAATATGTTTATATATTATATAATATAAATATGTGCATAATACATATTATATCTATCCAACTCATTCTATTTCTGTAGTAGAACCCTAATACAGATAGAAAACTAAATATGCAATGAGATATATATCACCAAATACAAAATTATATTAAGCAAAATGCTAGGTAACGAAAGCATAATCCTGAAAACTCATGAACTTCTTACACTTCATCCACCTGGAAGAAATGGAATGAAACGATTTTTCTGGCAATTTGTCACCCAAAGCCATATCAATTATAAGAGCTGCCTTTTATTGAATGTCTATTTATATAAGCCAGGCACAAAGCTGGGGACTTTACATTTATTTATGATTTTTAAAAAATGTGACAAAGTAAACATCATTTCTAATTTATAGAGTATGAAATGGTGTTTCAGAGAAAGGGAATAACTTACCAAGAACGTGCTTGTGAAGGCAGTGCAGGGACTTGAACTCAGGTCAACCTGACTCCAAGGTCTGTGCTCTCCGTCAAAGAGATGACAGTATTTCAGCCTAGAATTCCTAGAAGGTAGCCCCGTGTATGTTGAGTTTGGTAGTAGCCCTCATGGGGACAAGTGACAAATGACAACTTCATATACCATTCTCCGTGCTTGGGAAATGAAACAAGATGGTGTGTCAGCCTTTGGACAACTCGTGTGCAACCCGCTTAGTATAATAACCATCCAACTCTATGATGGGGGCAGTGAAAGATTCCAGTACTCATGCAGTTGTGTGTCCATTTGAGACAAGCCGAGGCGACTTATGTTTTCTTTCTTGGGACTGTGGTTGAACACCGAAGCTAAGTCATAAAACACCAGAACAGGCCAAAGAATACATTTAGTGAAACCCCTGGTTTTCTAAACCTAAGGTTATTGGTTAGAATATTTCGGTCACTCCAAAATTTCTAATCCTTAGGATATTTATAGACCAATAATCAGGGCTAGGAAAGTTGAAATTTACAAGTCAAGTTGACTTCAGTTAATGAGGCACCTCTGGTATCACAAAGAGAACATTGGACCAGGAGTCGGGAGACCAAGACTGAACATCCAACTTTGGGCCTTACTAAACACTGTCTCCTTGTCCAGGTTACTTAATCTTCCCAATCCTCACCGACTCCATCAATAAAATGAGTACGAAATCCCACATGATGGCTGTGGGGTTTTAAATGTGCTTAAATGAGAACATGCGGGTTGAAAATCGTCTAGCGTAATTCATGGCGTATAATAGGTAATCAATCAACGCTTTGCACAACTTAGCAATCGCTCCCCTTTTCAGGCATACTAATTCTCTGTTGTCATTGTAGAGGTCTTAGTGGGAGAGTAATTCCAGGCACTCATCTCCTACCCAGGAAGCCAAGAGGATGGACATCTTTCCACTCCAAATAGGCCCGTGAACCTAGTTCGCCTCTCTTCCCTGGGACATCGCATCCTGAATGAATGATGCAAGGTCAGGAGAAACAGAGATGACTCATGTTAGGAGCAGTGGCACCTGAGGCTTTCTGACCAAGCTCTTCGAGTTATGGGGACACTGCAGGGTTGTTTGCTTCTAGTCTCATGTCCTTGTGGAGCCTCCTGGTTTCCTGCTCATTCCGAAGTCTGATCTTCCAGCTCTCACGGATGATGTTAGCAGTAGCACCCTCCCACCATCGATATTCTGAAGAATTCTTCCTTTGCTAATAAGTTGGCTGCGGTTGGCTTTTATTTCTTGCCATTGGGATCCTGGCTGACACACATGTGAAGAACTGATATGAGAGAAGCAGTAGACTAGGGCTTATAGTCCTGTTTGCATATTTCATTAGGTTTGGTGAGTTTGCAATCGTTGGTGTGGGTGTAAAATTCCAATTTACTTCTCTAATGAACTCTTCAACGATTGACCTGCTCCTAATTTAGCTGTACATTATTATAGCTAAATGTTGGTTGCTACGAAAAGACCTTGTTTTGACCTCATAAGAAAACACCATTCAGAATCAACTGGAGGAAAGCAAAACACATGGCCCAAAGTCAGGGAAGAAATTCACTGTGTGTGTGTTTTAGGGCTGGCTGAGTCCTTATTACCATCTCTTTCCTAATACACTAACAATCTCTTGCACATTTGACCACTGTTTAACATGATCAGACAAATATTATTTTAAAAGGAGACATTCTGAGTTAAAAATGACCCTCCTTCTTGGGTGTGTTTTGTGGTTTCTGCGGCTGGAGGTTACAATAGGCCATTTGATTAATGAGCTGTTTTATTGGGATGCAAATAATGCATAATGTCATAAGATCCATATGTTGTACATTACCGAGGCATAAAACCTACCTTGGCATGAAATGGAAAATTTAAAGCATCTTTCTTGAAAAAATATATCATGCTAAACAAAAAGCATGTGGGTATTTCTGGTATTTATGAAACTGGTGAATGCTATTCCAGATTTGCTTAGGTTTAGTGCTAACTCTGATCTTGTGTGTGTGTGTGTGTGTGTGTGTGTTCTGTATTCGTCAGAAGTACCTTTATGCTTCTGTTCCTTCTCAGTCTGTTCAGAATAGTTGAAAAGAGCCAAACAGCTGTTTCTGATAACACACAGTAGCTATAACCTGCGTGGGTTAGAATGAAAATGGTAGATACTGGAAAAAATGTAATTATAATAAAAACAGCCTTTGGGATTGTAGCATGTAATTGCCTATGCATCACCAGAGAGGAGGAGCATGAGAAAGATATGTAAATACACAGTCCAGTGGATACAAATTTCAGAGAAATAAAACCCTTTGGGGGTATAGAGACTAACAAGGTGGTGGGTGTGAAGTGTGTTGGAACCCTGAAGTTTTGGTTGATATTGGAGATTTCACCCTCCCTGAAACACTCATAAGGCCAGATGAGACCGATCAGCCAACTTTCCAGAACCTTCACATGGGTAACTACTCTTCCACCTTCGGCTTCTGCTCAAGTACCATTTCTCAAAGGGCCTTTCCCCAGTTACTCCCTGGCTGCCATGGTCACTCTTATTCCCATGATGTCATTTTATTGTCTTTGTGAAAACTTTTACTGCCTGAATCACCTTGTTTACCTGTTGGTTTACTTATGTAGTGTATGCTTTGCAGGAGAAAATAGGCTCCAGGTCAGATGGGTTCACAGCTATAAACTCTGGTCAGTGTCTGGAACACAGTAAATGCTCAATAAATATATATGGAATGTTGAATTTAAAAGTGAGGATAATAATAATCCTTCTCCCTTGTAAGGAATTCTATAAAGCTTAACTGAGATAATGCTTGTGAACTTGACATGATAGTACCAATGCAGAGTATTTGGCAACTGTTAGCTAGCATTATTATATGTATATTAATTAATATATAATTAATATAATTATTTAATATACATTGATTATATTGTTTATCATATTACAGATATTATATATGATTTATCATATTTCACATTTTATATATCATATTATATACATTAATATATTAATTAATTAAGGTGTAATATAATTATACAATTATATAAATTGTATATGTTATATAAATTATATAATTATAGTATATAAAATTAACATATATTATATAATATATCGCATATAATTAATACATTTTATATCATAATAATATATTAATTTTAATTAATAATTTAAATATAATTTAAATAAATATTATAATGACATAATAAATAATTAATATATGTTAATATATATTAGTAATGGGCAGTTGGCTCATGTGATGGTCATGAAGGCTGAGAAGTCTGATGATCTGCCATCTGCAAGCTGGAGTCCTAAGAAAGCAGATAGTGTAAGTTACAGCTCAGTCCCAAAGTTCTGACAACCAAGAGTGCCAATGGTATAAGTCCCAGTACAAGGGCAAGAGAAGGCCGTGTCCAGCTCAAAGAGAGAGAGAGAGAGAGCCGATTTCCCTTTCTTCCACCCTTTTGTTCTATCCAGGTCCTCAATGGACTGGATGATACCCCCCGCCCCCCACCATATGGGGAGGGCAATCTACTTAGTCTACCAATTCAAATTCCGGTCTCCTTAGAAATATCCTCAGAGACATACCCAGACATAATATTTAACCAACTATTTGGGAACAGCATGACCCAGTCAACTTGACACATAAAATTAACCATTACAATTCGGATGCTATAGAACCATACAGGAGGTTGATTGATGCCCATGGGGAGTGATTTAACTTGGCTCTGTTATTCTGTAACTTATTCACCTAAAAATTTGGAAAGTAAAGTTTCACAAACCTAGAGCAAGAAAATTACACAGGGGCACCTGGATGGCTCAGCTGGTTAAGCATCCAGCTCTTGGTTTCGGCTCAGGCTGTGATCTTGGGGTTTGTGAGTTCGAGCCCCACATTGGACTCCATGCTGACAGTATGGAGCCTCCTTGGGATTCTCTCTCTCTCCCTCTCTCTCTGCCTCTCTCCTGTTTGTGCGCTCTATCTCCCTAGTTAAATAAATAAACTTTGAAATAAAGAAAAAAAACAAAGAATTAGTTGCACAGATTATTAACATTCTCTGTCTGCTATAGCAGTGAGATTATGCCTACTGTCGGAGAATTATGACTCCATCAAGAACTGGTATGCTATAACAAACTCAGCAGGAAAACTCTACAGGAAAGAAGTTGAGTTAGAAAGCTCTTTCAGATTGTGTGGTGTCTCTGGGTCACTGGGTTATCATTAGGAACCTTAATTATTTCTGAGCTTCATTTATTTAAGTGCTTTCTTAGAAATTTCTGGCTCAATGTAATTGCACTTACTCTAGCTTATTTGATGGCATTATACTCTGCACCTTTAATAAACCTGCTTTATTAGGAAAAAAAGATACATCGAATTTCTTTTATTTACACAGCACAATATATGTAGGCTTTATTCTTAAGCTTCCTATAGATAGGGTGATGAAATATGCGATCCTTCTTGACTGAAGTTCCACTCTTCAAGCAAAGTTGTGGATGTGTTGCTGTTTCTTTTCTTGATGATAGAATTTTACTTTCTAGCCAGGTTTATCTTGCCTACCAGAAGGTCAGGGCATGGGCCAGTCCCAGCTGGGGAAGGACTGTTACTCCTGTGAAATGTCTCCTTGCTGGTTCACTGCACGCCAGAGCTCCTGTTCACAGGTATTGATTTTTGCACAGTAAAATTCTGATGGCTTCCTCAAAGGGGCCAATTTTTTTCAGATTAACAGCTGCTCTGTTAATGTCAGAGGAGCTCGGTGGCTAAAAAAGGTCTTTATTTATGGATGTCAAAGAGCATGTCTCAAACATCAGGCCTCTCAAATTCAAAACAAAAGGAGTGTAATAAATGGAAAATTATAGTTTATGTGAACTGTCCTCTTTGACTATAACATACTTTAGGTAATAAAGTCAGGGAATACAAAGACAGTAGATGTTCTTGTCATTACTTATGTGGTATGTTGACTTTGTACTATTTCCACATGGACGCTAAAAATCTGTGTTTAGTGTTCTTTTAAATTTAATTGTATTGACGAACCAAGCAATGACTTGGCTATGTTTTTATTTTTATTTTTCCTGTTGTAGTAGGAACAAAGAGACAAGTAGGCACAGATCATCATTTCTATTTCACCAGACCATTTGCAGTCTAACGTGAGTCATGGTGGAGATGGGATCTGAATGGACCCCCGATATCAGGGCTGGACACAGACTTCCTATTTATCAGAAAACTATCTACTTTTCCTGGAAGAAGACAGTGAAGGGGCTCTTTGACTTATAGGTTGATCCGGTGTATCTCTTTTTGAATGAAAAGAAGAGATCACAACTGCCCCAACCAAGAAGACAGGGAAACTGCCCTACTACATAGAAAGTTGGAAGACATTTGCCACCAGCCTGGGTTACCTGTGGTTCTGGATTGAGGAGCCTGTGTGTCATGTAGGGTTGTCTCCCACAAGCCTTCTGATTTTCAAGGTTCCACAGGGAGTGCTCCCATGTAGTTATCTGTCACCTCTCTCTCCAACCTCTTCCCTGTAGCCTAATTCTTCATTTCTGAAAATTAATTAAAAAATCTTTTTTAATAAAAAAGTTTATTTTTGAGAGACAGAGAGAGATGGAGTGCAAGCAGGGGAGGGGCAGACAGGGAGGGAGTCACAGAATCTGAATCTCCAGGCTCTGAGCTGTCAGCATAGAGCCTGACGTGGGGCTCCAACCCACCAGACGCGAGATCATGACCGGAGCTGAAGTCGGACACTTAACGGACTGAGCCACCCGGATGCCCCTCTGAAAATTAATTTTTATCAGAGTAATGCAAGCAATAGCCTAAGAGTCACATATTAAAGAGCCTGTAATGGAAAACAGCTGCAGACAGAAATGCAGCTTGAAAACATGGAGGGAATGGGGAAGAAATACCTTGTTCTCTCTCTCTTCCTGTCTTGTGTCTCCCGTGGGCCAGTACTTACCAGAAACGGGAGCCTGGGTGACGCATTCAACAGGGCAGAAGATGACTGCATGGAGAACCAACGAAGTTGGCAAACAACAACAACAAAAAATAACCTAATACCTACGCGGAGTAGCTATTGTGAGACTTACATGAGGTAAAGCTGAAAAACACCAGGAAAGTAACTGGTAGGTGGTGTGTCCTCAAATACACATTTTCCTCTCCCTTCGTTCCCCTTTCTCATTGATCAGAATCTGCTTTAAAAAAAAACAACGATTTGTTTAGTGCATAAGCTGTAAATGTCTTAGAAGCATTTTAACAAGGATGAGACTAATTCAAAGCATTTAGGATATTTTAGTGTTAGTAACTTGTGAGTGGTATTTTGACGGGGTGGGTGGGCAGGAGGGGGCTTGCCTCCATCTCTTGTTCGCACCCAGGGGCAGCTGCTTGTTTAGTTTGCCCTGCCTTGTGTGGTAAGGTCCTGCCTGCTTTGCTCCAGGGCCCCCTCAGCTTTGCCTTTAGGACTCAGTGCGCTGTTCCCACAGAAAGGTGCTGTAATCCGAAAATGCGGGTCGTAAATCTCTCTGGAAGCCGGGAAGCCTGGTTGTCTCAGACCACTGAGCCACCGCATGCAGCCGCTCTCGCTGCAATGCATGCACCTTTGCATTCTCCGGCACGTTTGCAAAAACCACGTGCCATTTGGTCAGTGCCAAAGAAATGACTTTCTACCCTCTGAATCTTGTTTCCCACCCGTACTGTCCTTGATGCCGTGGGTTCTGATGGGTTGCCAGTGCCCTTTATTCTTTGCTATTAACTTCTCCCTGCCTCTCACTAATAACCCTTCAGTGGATCCCAGGGAGTTTCTAGGTTATGATTGGAGCAGTTGTCTGGTCCAGGGAGTCATGACATCCTTCTGGCAGAGAGAAATGGTCCTGTATTGCAGGACCTGCCTCAGTCCCTGGAGGCTGAGCTTTGACCTTGCTCAGGGAAGCTTTTCTGACCTCTGGAAGGGGCTGACCAGCAGAGAGTGCCCCTGAGAGCTGGGCTGGGCTTCCCGTTGGGATCTGGGACAGCCCCTAACCCCACGAGTCCCGAGGAACATAATTTTCTCTCAGGGCTCCCATCTACCCTCCACTAATCTACTTCACCCAGTTTCCTCGTTAAAGTAAAAATCATCAATGTGCTTTTAATGTGGCTTTTTGTGTTTCATTTCCTTTGTTGCTTAAAAAATGTTTCCAATGAAACATTTTATAAGATTTCTATACAGTGCATACATTTTGAACATTTTGTTCCTATTAACATAAAATATTATTCTCATTTCCTCTTGTGTTGGGAAGAAAGAGGAAAAAAGTATTCTAAAAATTAAAAATAATTTCTTTGCTATTAAGGAGGTATGAATGATTTATGAGCATAATAAAGGCAAGTCTCTTTGGTCAACATTATGAATTTGAAAATAAAACTTCTTTTCAGATTTTTGAAATGGCTTCGATGACAGTAGGCCCTAAAATAACAAAGGAGACCAGGTTATAATGGGAAATTCTTTCCCTCTGCTTTTCCTCTCTGGGGGACATCGTGTGCTCTCTACCCTTGGGAAGCAAAGTGGAGTCATCCCAGGGTAGAGTCAGGGAACGCGGTGTCGAAGAGGTTGTTTCCAGGTGCATCTGTGGGTCATCTGCATCTGTACAGAGATGCACTGGAAAATCTCCTCTGTCATTTTTATATGTCCTTAAGGGTCATATCTAGTTGAGTCTTACCAAAGCTACCCATGTTGGCTGACTCGGTCCGGGTGACATGGGGTCCCTTGGTTCCTCCCACGTGCCGATCGCTCAGTAGCTCTGGGAAATGACCTAAAGGACTGTGTGTTCTCAGGGTAATTCCCCTGAAGCTCCACCAGGTCTGCCCGTTAAATCCCATGCTTGCCAGAGGGAGGGGGTTCTGTATTTGGTTTTTGGTTCTGCGTCTCATGGTTCCCAGCCCATTGTCCCAGTTCTGCAATACTAGGCTATATATTAAGCTGGGGATATCACCAGGGGAGACTGGCAATTGCGAGGGTCCTCTTGAATGGCGTTTCCTAGGTGAATTCACCCTCGTTTGAGGTCAAGTGGCTGGCAGTGCATGCTCAGAAACCAGATTCTCTTAGTGTATTAACAATGTGCTGGGGAATGGCCGTATATCAACCAGCTTACGGGGCTGAGGAAGAGCCTGGCCCTCCAGTTACAATAGAAATACCACCTTTTAAACACTTGCATCGATGCCAGATCATTGCAGGGAGAAGGTACCCGCTTGGTGAGACCTAGAAAGACTAGTGGTGACATCACTAAGATGCTAGCTGCTGGATGTTCAAGTTCTAGGCAACTTACTGAGAACCCAGTTTAGGGAGGGCTCTGTTTGAGACACTGGGGATACAGCAGGGAACAAAGCAATCAGAAATCCTTGCCCTCAAGGAGCTTGTATTGTAGAGACTATTTGAGCCCAGAGGTCTGGGTAAATCACTCATGCACACATGTTTGGATTTCTATTTTCTCTCCTCAATATCTCACAAGTTCACCCCCGAAGTGAAGGCATACTGAGGCAGTCCTTTGGAGAAATAACCTAAAGAAAGGGCAACGTGGTGAGAAATGTCTCTCCACGCCTTCAATTTTAACCCAGAAAATTCTTAAAAAAAAAATTTTTTTTTTTTACGTTTATTTATTTTTGAGACAGAGAGAGACAGAGCATGAACAGGGGAGGGTCAGAGAGAGGGAGACACAGAATCCGAAACAAGCTCCAGGCTCTGAGCTGTCAGCACAGAGCCCGACGCAGAGCTCGAACTCATGGACTGTGAGATCATGACCTGAGCCGAAGTCTGCCACTTAACCGACTGAGCCACCCAGGGACCCCATTGACCCAGAAAATTCTATGTGTGGGAATAAGGACAAGGTTTGATACTTTGTTATGGTGTTCTTTCTCCCCCAGTCCTGCTAGCTACAGAAAAGGTCTTGTCAGCCTGCTTAGAGAATTTAAAACTGAAAGAATACGTGAGAAGGGACAGACCTCAGACAGAAAAAGGAGAGAAGCCAAATCCATCTTCAGGATCAAGAACGCGTGGTGTTGCAGAGAGAGGGTTTGACTCGCAATATCCGAAACTGTGGTGAAGGAGAGCAAGAGAAGTGAAGACAGGAGGGAGGGTTTTCAAAATGGCTGTGTTAGATTATGAATTGAATTTCCTTTCATGCTTTTTTTGAATGGAATTACTTTTGAACTACTTTCGATTACTAGTCTGCAAAGATTAAGCCATAAAGGGCCCTAGGATTTATTAAAGTTTGTGAATTCTGGGTTCTGCTTTTAACCTGATTATTCTTAAATCCTTCAGTCTGCTGGCCTCATATTTTCCTTTCACATACAGTTAAAATAGTATGATCCCCCTTTCCACCGACCTGCAGGAAGTCTGCTATCCACTCCAGTATTTTTAAGGTTCCAAAGGTGCGTCAACTGACTGTCATCTCCCACTCCAACATTCTAGCTCGATTCTTCACTTCTTCAATTCAGTTTTTAATGAAGTAATGCATGCGCTAGTTTGAAACTCAAATATTCAATGGATCAAAATGCAAAACAGAAGTCCTCAACTAATTGTTCCAACCAATTGTCCAACTCCTTTCAGGCAACCATTTTCAACTCTTCCAGTTCTTGCTTTCTTATACAGTAGAACCTTGGATTGCGAGTAACTCGTTCTGCGTGTTCTGCAACACAAGCAAACATTTCTAATGTATTTTAGCTTAATAAACGAGAGCTGTCTTGCAACACGAGTAGTACGTGACGCCAAACATCACATGATCACAACTGAGCCAACGGTTCTTCTCTCTCTTGCTGTGGGATTGTGGGTGATCGTCGATGCAATGTCACCTTTCCGTAAAACCCTCAAAAGGGGGTAAAAGCAGTGTCATTGGATAGGTTTCTTGTTAAAGTTGCACGAAAAGAAAAAGATTCCAGTGAGCCAGGAGTGATTCTGTTAGTGACAGTGAAAGTCGTCCTGCATGATAACCCTCCTCTCTCGTCTCCCTCACACCAGCCATGAAGGTTTTCAAAGGTAAGAGCAGGTTAATTTGTTTATTTTTCTTTATATTTTGTATTTTATTTATTATTTTGTATTATATTACAGTATTGTAATCATTTTTATATGAATATTTTTGGGTTATGGAACGAATCATGAGAGTTTCCACTATTTCTTATGGGAAATTCACTTTGAAACACAAGTGCTTTGGATTACAAGCATATTTCCAGAATGAATTATGCTTACAAACCAAGGTGTTACCTTCTTATTTCTAAATAAAATGCTTGCTTTATCATTTATTAAATTATTAACTTTAGGTGTTAGGGACAGATATTCTGTTACGATGGGCGAAGGTTTAACTCTCATTCTTCTACATCCCCCCATCCTGCCCACCTTCTCTTCCTATGCTCTATTTGAATGATATAAAGTATTTTTGATCAAATCAGCAGTCAGGATTGACATTATTATGACTATGAAAAATATTAATAACCAAGAACTGTGTCATAGTTCTATCTTCTTTCTTGTACATATTGTTTTTTCCTAGAGTTAGTATTTTCCTCGTTTTTTATTTGCTTATTTTTGTGTGTGTGCTTCTATTTAATATTTTTCATGCTACATTGTATTTTCTTACACATCCATTAATATTATTTTCCAAATGGTCAAATAAACAAAATAATCTATCAACTAATTCTTTTTCCCTGGGTTCCTCTCTCCAAATGCTTCCTCTCTTGGTTTCCATTTGGACAGTTGCTTCTCAGGCCTGCTGCTCTCATCATGGATTTCCTTTTTTGTGTCTTTGTGTTGCATCCACTGTTTCCAACTCATTCTGCATTTGCCCCCTCACTTGAAGGAGGGAGCACATGCTCCTATACTCGTGGGAAGTTGTTCATAGTGATAATTATGTGTTTACAATATTGCCTTTTTGTTTCTGATCTACCTTCATACTTAGTTGATCATTTGGGTATATAATGGTAGGTTGCAAATCATTTTGCCTCATAATTTTGAAATTATTTTTTCCATCGCTTTCTAACCCCCAGATTTGTTGCTAAGAAGTCTGATATTATTTCATTCCATACACTTTGTCAATGACCTTTCCTCCCAACCCCAAGGAAATTTACAAGATTTGTTTCTTTTACTTTCTGGTGCTCTGATATTTCTTAATGAAGAGCCTATGTGCTTGCTTTTTATCGTTTGCTGTGCTGGACACGGTGTGTTGTTCTTTCAGTCTGGAGAATCTCATATCCTCTGGCCCTGGAAAATATTCTCTGGTATGAATTTGAAAATAGCTTTCTCTCCATTTTTCCTTCTGTTTTATTAATCTATTGTTGAGTTTCCTGGGCCAATACTCTGAGTTTCTTATCTTTTCTCTTCATAGTTCTTTTGATTTTATTTGCTCTACTTACCAAAATGTTTCTTAGTTTTTATCTACCAAACTCGTTGTTACTTTTTTAAGAGTGGGGGGTGTAGAGAGAGAGAGGGAGAGAGAGAATCCTAAGCAGTCTCCACGCTCAGCATGGAGCCCAACGTGGGGCTCTATCTCACGATGTTGAGATCAGGATCTGAGCTGAAATCAAATGGTGGATGCTTAACTGACCGGGCCACTCAGGCGCCTCAGTGTTACATGTTTTATTTTGACCAACAATTTTCCAGTTTGTTCCCCAACACTTGTCTATGCAGCATCCCATCTTCCTCTTATATTTGCCTCGTCTTTTCTTATCTCTCCACTTTCATTCCTTCTGCCTTATTGACTAAGCTCATAGTTTTCTTTTCTTCCTTACTCCTCCCCTTCCTCCTTTTTCTTTCAGTTGTGGTATTTTGGGTTCTTTCCAAACGTTGAAAGTTGTTGCCGTGTTTTGGGTTCTTTTCATGTTGGATGCCTTTTCCAAATGTCTGATTGTCTCTTCACATTTAATAGTGATGACTAAAAGCTGATTAGAAGTGCTGAAAGTGGGGACTGGACGTATTCATAAGTAATTTTCAAGATACTGGGATTGGATGCTACCTGTAGAGCTGATATCAGTATCTGGCAGCTTTTTATTTGGGGATTGTAATTTTTCCAAAAGAAGACTTTTCAAATCTTCCACCTATGAGGGCTATTTCTAGAAGTAGAAATTTCACTTAAACTTCTATTTTCAACTGTTGACCTCTCTCTTTCCTGGATTTTGACTAATGTCCTGAGTTTCCTCTGTTTGTCTTTTCCTGAGAATGAACCATGGGTCCTGTGTGTGTGTTTGTGTGTGTGTGTGTGTGCATGTGCGTATGTGATGGGGGGCTTCATGAGGTGAAGGAGGAGACAAGGAGCCAACCCTTCCACAAAGGGACTTTTGACTCTTTATGGGCTGAACTGTGTGTCCCCCAAATCTATGTGTTGAAGTACCTCAGAATGTGATTATATTTGGAGACAGTTTTAAAGAGGTAATCCAACTAAAATGAAGTCATCAGAGTGGCCCTAATCCAATATGACTAGTATCCTTATAAGAAGAGGAAATTTGGACACAGGCAATTACAGAGGGAAAACTATGTGAAGACACAGGCAGAAGACGTCCATTCACAAGCCAAGGAAGGTGATCTCAGAAGAAACTGATTCTACCGACACCTTGATCTTGGACTTCTAAATGCCAGAACTGTGAGAAAATATATTTCTTGTTGTTTAAGCCCCTCATCTGCGGTACTTTGTTATGGTAGCCCAAGCAAACTAATGTACCATGTTTTCGGCCCTGTTCCACATCCCTAAGTTTGATGATGCCTGTTTCCTTCAAATTCTGTTCTTTTCAAGGTCCTGTGGGACGAACTGGCTCACATCCCCTCTGCAGGCTGCCACCCTTGTATGTCACTCACTGTGCCTCTCTCCATCTGCTTTCTGTCTTCCTAAAATTTGTGGAATTATGAAAATTTCTTTAAGTGTGCCTCCTACTGTCTTTATTCGTTAGAGTTTTATACTAAAAACAAAACAAAACAAAACAAAACATCTTTTGCTGCCATTTTAGTGGTTTTCGAGAGAGGGAAGAGTTATACTTGCATTTTAACCTAAGGCGAATTTCTAAAATTCTAGAACCTTTTAATCTAGCAATGGCAATAATCAACATGTTATGAAACTGTCATTCTTTTTAACAAATTACATACATACTGGCACCCAATTTGTTGGTTCTCAGCTCCCAACGCACGCTTCTTTGCCCTATTTCTGATACTGGAGCTGTATCCTGTAAACATTTCTGGTTTACCAGATGGCTTCATACTAGGCTTCATCAATAGGGGACTTCGGAGGGACACTGCAGGGGGAAGGAGTTTCTCTTCCTGGTTCCCCTGTTTGTTTATCTCCGGCTCCTGTGGCGTGAGGCTGCCAAAGGCATATGGGGCAGCCATGACACAAACACTTCAGTGAGTTTCACAGACACCCATCTGTGAATTCCTAGTGAGTCTTGGGGGCCTCCTAATGGGGGCTTCCCAGTGAGTCCCATCACAGCCCAACAGGAAGTTTTCAACTTGCCAGCACAGGCCTACGGCACTTCAATGAATTTCTTGCTATCCAGTGGGCCCCAGTCACAACTTCTCAAATGGGATCTGAATCTCAGCCTGGTGTAGTGGGATATTTTTTCTCAGATTTTTCTCTTTTTGGGGTGCTCTGTCTCAGCCCTAGGTGTAGTGGCTCTCTCCCTTACCTGCTAGTCTTGTATTTTTTAGAGCAAGGGTGTGCAAAACTTTTCTGGAAAGAGCCAGCAAGTAAATATTTTAGGCTTCACGGGCCATGGGGTCTGTATTACTCAATGGAATGTTGTAGTGAGAAAACAGCCACAGACAGCACACAAATGAACGGGCATGGCCAGATGGGCCACAGGTCCACTCCTGCTTCCCTATGCTCCTTAGCCCATAGGCATCAACCCCCTGTTACTAGTGAACAGTTCTTTATATGAAGTTCTCACTGTTCAAATTACTGGTGTGGTTACTTCTGACCGGACCCTGATTGATATACCACATTGAAATTTTAGGTGAGGACTTGGCTCGTGACTTGGGCCAGCTGAGAGTGTTTGCTCTGGATCTTACAATTTTGGTCAGTGTTAGAGAAAGAATGAGAGAAGGAGTGACTCTGTGGCAGTCTTAAACAGTAAAAATAACAAGCGGGTGGATATTTTAGGCAGGGCTTTCTTACCTGCGTGCAGACAAGACTTGGGGCAAAGCAGAAAAATCTTCTCTTCTTGTCAGTCGTAAACTTCAGGTTCATAAAATGTTCCCTACCGTTACCTACTCTATAAAACTTTCACGTTTATTTTAAAATAATTTCCCCGAGATCTTCAGGTAGAATTGACACTCTAGGAAGATGCAGGGCGTTTTTTCCTGGGGCTCACTCTCCCCTAGGCTCAGGATGGCAGTGCTCTTGGGGAGCACGTGTCAAATGCTCTTTGGAGTGGTAGTTTCACTGCCTCCCCAAGCTTTTCTTAGCCAAAATACATCGCAGTTGATTAGTTTTCTGCTTTCGAAATTGCTGTCAAGTTCCAGACTCATCTCCCTGAGATTATTCCCATCATCTTTATTGGAGGTTTGGGTGTCTGCAAATTCTTCAGTGACACATTTACAGGCTGTCTTTTGCTTTATGCTCACAGATGGCTAATCACAATGACACCGTGTATTTTACTAGTTTAATTCTCAGAGGGTAACCTCTTTTCCAAGATTTTGTTTCTCCATGCATTGCCACTACCAAGAAAATGTTCCCTGATCACAATGGGACAGAGAACACTTACCCCAAGGCTATCCCAAAGACAGGGCTCTGGGACTTCCTGAAAATCAGAACCTTGCCTGAGATGTTTCTGCCAGGTTCCCTATGGCTTTTAACTCACGTGATGGGTTAGGGAGAGAAGTGAAAGGAAAAAGCATGCTTCCAGGCAATCCTGGGGTAAAAGCAATAGCAGTTGGCAAAACGTTTGCCCTAACTGCCTATCAATTTTTCTCTTCGTTATGATACAAGCAGGAAGGTTGTAAGATCAGCTGTCGTAAATGATGAGCTAAGACAGAATTATGAGTACAGGATGCCTTATTGCTGGTATCATACTGAAACCTCTGAAGGGAAAACAGGGGAAAGGGAAAGAAACATTTTTCCCCTTGCTCACGTAAGGCTTGGGATGGAGTATGAGAAGGCGCTCCGATCACCAGCTGAGAGCTTTCCACTGCCCCTCCTTCCCATCCCATTTTGGATCAACCAATCCTCTCTTGTAGACAGAATACAGGGTCCACATGGCGCCTCGCAAGGATTCAAAATAGGTAAGGTCGTCCTCTGGGTTAAGCTATAAAACTGACTTAGATCAGTGTGAAAAAGTACAACGTCATCTCAGAAATAAAATGTTTTCTAGGCTAAGACAATGATGAATGGACTGTAGGCACCGATGCAGGCAAAGGAAGAAAAGGCTTTGCAGAAAGAAGTTGAAGCGAGGCAGTGCCTGTCCAGGTCCGTTGTGCAGGAGAGACACTCCACCCCCAGCCTCTGTCCCCGAGGAATCAGGAGCATCAGCCATTATCATCTTTATACTCACCGTTCGCCACATTTGATCTTTGGCAAGTCAACTTCTGCTCATGGTCTTACTCCCTGTGTGGATTTGTCTGCAGAGAGAGAATGGCTTGATCCCCAAACATCCCTATCACATCCACTTGACAGCTGTTTCTCATTGGAAATGAACAAATTAGCAACATGGTGGCTGCCAAGTTGGTTGGTATCTGAAACTTGGGGTGCTAACAGATCAGTTATGTGCCATGTTGGATAAGGAGCCCCAGTGTGGGACCAGCTGGGCTCCTATGGCACTTGTAAATAGTCCTAAAAGACGTCTGAACTTTTTTCAGACAGACATTTTTATTATCTAGAAACTTAATTCTAAGAGAAAAAGTTGATTAAATTGCAGCCATTAAGAGACTCAGAATACTACAATGATGACGATCAGGAACTTCAGGTTCAGACAACACGGGCTCCAGGTCTGGTCCTCTAGCCTTTCTTCATGATGTCCGTAGGCACTTAGTTGGGTCTCTGTGTGCTCAAATTGTTTCACCTATCAAGTGAGCATAGTAGTACATAATAAAGTATTTATGTAACAGGTTTGTTGTGAGCGTTAAATGAGATTTGCCCATGAAATATTTATTGCGGTGCCTGGCACTCAGTAAGGGATCCATAAATTTTAGCTATCATCACCGTGATTATTATTATCAAGTATTTTTTTCTCCGTTTCAAGGATCAAAGTCATATGTTACTGCCAATCAGAGTTTAGACCAGCCCAAGATAGTCAGTGCTAAAAAACCCAGTTGAAAGCACTTTTGACCAGGCACTATTCTAGTATAAAATAATAGTAAGCAAAAAATTAAAAAAAATACATATTTATTTAACAAAGAATATCGAATTTAATTTCAGAGAGTAATAAAGGAAATGGAGGTAAGGGCTGCGAGAGGGTGATGGCGATGACGTTAGATAGTGTGACTCTACGGGTTTTAGATCCAAGAAGCGATAGGAGCTGGATGGAGTGAAAGACCCTGCGAGAAAGTGGCATCAGAGGCTGAGAGCCAAAAGATGAGGTCAGCCCTTTATGCTCTGCAGCAAACATTCAGGAAGGGGGTACAGCTGATACAGCCTGGAGGAGTGAAAGAGCTTGGGATTTTTAGCAATAGAAAGAAGGCCAGTGAGGATGGAAAACAAGGATGGGGGATAGGCAGGGGGCGGGTTTGGGAGGGAGGAGTTGCAGGCTACCGTAGAGTGGAGGGTTTCAAGCCTAAGGTAGAAGGAATGACTGGGTTTGAGGCAGTGCAGCCAAGGCTGGAGTGAGGAGAGTGAATTGTCATGGGGTAATGTATCCCCTAAGGGCAGGGAGACTGTCTGGAAGTTAACAGCTTGGCCAGGGAAGAGAGAATAGTGGCTTAGGCTGGCGCAGAGAGAGTGCAAATGGAGAGAAATGGTTGGATGTGTTTTGGAAGGAAAACTGATAGGACTTCCTGACCAATCAGGTGTGGGGAATAAAGGCCAGAGAGAAATCAAAGACGATTGTTGGATTTTTGGCTTGAACAGTGACGTCAAGGATTGTTTCATTAAGTGTGGGTGGATGGACGGGGACAAAGTGGATTTGGTGGGGAAAAAATTAGGTTTATGAGAAATAAGTTGAGACTGTTAGATGTTGTGTCAGATATTTAGGTGGCCTTTGCATGGCATGTTTGTGCTTTCTATAAAGTTTTAAAAACCCAAAATCCTATTTCAAGGAGCTCTATCATCCTAGAGCCCTATACTGGGAACTGTTCTTCTGTTCAATCCTTTTGTTACACATGAAAAAAACTGTTATGTAGCAATGAGATTTCCATTGTGACTTGGTGGTGGAACTGGCCCCGGCACCTGAGCTTACTTACTGATCTACTTATTTCTGATGAGTTATTCTGTTCTGAGCTTCACATCAGCTCCAAGATCGTCTCTATAATAAGAAGAGTCGGGGCGCCTGGGTGGCGCAGTCGGTTAAGCGTCCGACTTCAGCCAGGTCACGATCTCGCGGTCCGTGAGTTCGAGCCCCGCGTCAGGCTCTGGGCTGATGGCTCGGAGCCTGGAGCCTGTTTCCGATTCTGTGTCTCCCTCTCTCTCTGCCCCTCCCCCGTTCATGCTCTGTCTCTCTCTGTCCCAAAAATAAATAAAAAACGTTGAAAAAAAAAATTTTATAATAAGAAGAGTCTCAGGAAACCCTAAGCCTAAGAATGTCTTTTGGATAAAACAAGGATCTTGTTTTCATGCAAATGTGGCCTCATAAATGAAGAGACGTAGAAATGGATGTAGAGCCAAGCTGTGGAGGCGAAATAGATTTTCTGAAACACCAATAGTTTCCTAAGGGATCGTTTGCCCATCTGGGTTTATTGGGACTGCCAGGAAGAAAAGAAAAAAAAAAAGAAAGGTCATGTGATCATGTCCAAAGAGTACGCCGTGTCAGTTATGAAATAATTATTTAAATGGTATTATTTGGATACTGTCTGAATTCATATTTTTCTGCCCCAGGGATTGGAAGGGGTCAGGGAAGCCATTAGTGATTGCTGAGAAACCAATACTACGCATCCCAAACAAACCTGCACACAATGTCCCATAAAAATCTCATTACTCACCCTGTTCTCCCTGAATCAGCATTCTGGGCACTGTTGTAGATATCCTGTAAATTGCACATTTATAAATTACTCATTTATAACATCTGTCGGAAGGCAGCTATAGAAGCAGATAATCTTTTCCCTGTAGCCTCAGCTCTGTAGCAGCTTGCTTTCGGATTTTGCTTTGATCTTTTTTCAGTGTCCCTGAAGACTTCAGACCTGTTGTTGACTGGCTCTAAATTATCTGGGAGTGTTCCAATGAATCCGGACTGCCTCTTTGACCCAGTCGTGGAGGAGGCTGGAAACCAGCCATGTGCCAGGAATTAGACGTTGGGAATAAAGAGGTGAAAGAGACAGTCCCTGTTAAAGACGGCCACAGAGAGCTAAGAAAATTAGTGAAGACAGCACAGCATGCCAAGAAGTGCCATCGGGATTTGCACAGAGTATTGGTGAGAATGGAAGAAGCATCTAACGCCTCCTGGGTGACACTCCAGGAAAAAGAGGTGGGGAAATGCTTTAAAGTGACACCAGAGAACACTCACACACTGCTGGTGGGAACGTAAAACAGTGCAGCCACTTTGGAGGACAGTCTGGCATTTCCTCCGAAGGTGAAACACAGAGTTACCACGTGACCCAGCAATTCCACTCCTCGGTCGGCACCCAAGAGAAATGAAAATACAGGCTCACACACACACACAAAACTTGTACGTGAATGTTCAGAACGGTATTACTCATTATAGCTGCAAAATGAAAACGGCTCAAATGTCCCTCCCGTGATGAATGGATAAATTAAATGTCGTGTCCGTACCCTGGAATGTTATTTGACGTTAAAGAGGAAAAAAGTACTGATGCATACTACAACGTGCATGAAGCTTGAGAACGTTATGCTGCGTGAAAGAAGGCAGTCACAAAGGATCAAATATTATATGATTTCCTTTGGGTGAAATATCTAGCATAGGCAAATCTGTAGAGACAGGGAGTAGATTACTGCTTGCCTAGATCTGGTGGAAATGGGAGCATTGAGGGGTTATGGCTGAGGGCCACAGGGTTTCCTTTTCAGGTGGTGCTTTGAAATTGATTCTGTAATCGTTGCACAACTTGGTGAATATACGAAAAGCCCTTGAATTATACACTCACATAGGTGAATTGTATGGTATATGAATTCAATCTCAATAAAGTTGTTAAAAACAACAGTGACACCTGAGGACCGGTAGGGGAGAAGGTTACTGGGCAGAGTGACAATAATGAGCAAATATACCCCATTAGCAACCCCCCCCCTTGACTCTACTTCCAAAATGTGTCCCCCCAGATCCTTTTAACCTTCTCTGTTCCCACCACTACCCTCCTGATCCAAGCCACTGGTATCTACCTGAACCACTAAAGTAGCCTCATAACTACTATACCATCCTTCTTCTCTGAAGGAGCTGAAAGTGTGGCGAGCTCATTTTCCAGAGGCCCTGTTTCGGGGCTCCAGACTGCCCATGCCCCTTCCCTAGGACCCCTTCCCTGTTTCTGCTGAGTATCCAGCTTATCCCTAGTCACACTGTCTTCCCCTGTGACACTCGATCACGACTGAGAGTGGTTTTCTTTGTAGCTCATGTCACCTGCTGAGGTTCATGTATGTCCTTTCTTGCTCACTCTCCGGCTCCTTTCTGGAAGGCAAGCTCCCTGCAAGCAGGGACTTTGATTCACAGCGGTATGTGCGGTGCCTCGTTCAGTCTCTCGTACACAGAAGCTTCTCGTACTCTTGCTTGCTGAGTGTGCGAAGACGAGGCAGGACGAGGACAGGGCGTTGAGGGCCTATCTCGCACCGTCCGTGGTTGGAATGCCACGGGGCACTTGTGGGGGTGGAGGGAGGTGAACGGTGAGGTTGCTGGGAAGATGGGTCCCACAGGGCTTTGCTATTTCCTAGCTGTGTCATCTTAGAAAAGGCATTTCATCTCTCCAAGCCTCTCTGCTTCTCCACTTTACAATGGAATTTTTAAAACCCATCTTGTGAGGGTTGAATGTGTACATTACATGAAAATCCTGAGGAAATCCGTATATTGAACATTGAATATTCTCATGTGCCCACAGGGGCTAGGCCCTGAAAATTCAGAGATTAAAAAAGGTGTGTTCTCTGTCCTTGAGAAGCCCATGTCTGGCAAGGAAGACAGACCCACAAGAAGTCATAAAAGGTGTCTCATATGATTGTTGCCTCAAGGCCTCTCAGCCAGAGTACCTGACTTCCAGTCACTTGTCATGACAGGGTGCCAGTCTGTGTTGTGTCTTTATTAGCACTGGGACCTCCTCAAGGACAGTGGCGGGCCTCCACCTCTTCCACAGGGCCTGTGGGGCCTCCTCGGGATCCAGGTACTAAGGAGGCCCAGCCTGCCTCTTCCCTTGAATGGGGGGCTCGGCTTGTCTTCAAAACCAGGGGATCAAAAATCCCAGGTCTCCCGACCTTGTACCCTGAGTTACAGAAAACATTTCCTTTTATGACAGGAGAGCTCTTTATTCTCCTTGCATCGCCTTTCCCGGATGCTTATTCAGTCAGGCGCCATTTTGACATGACTCTGCTCTCTAGGCGTAGGTTCTTTCCACCCTGCCTTTTCACTGCATCACTTCTCCTCTTGCAAACTTTCTCTCCTTTGCTAAAGTCTGTTGTACCCAGCCTTCATCGTCTTAAAAACCAACTGCTGGGACTCTTTGTGACTGGGGACTCTGCTTTTTACCCTTCCAGGTTCTCAGAGCTTAGCAGTGCCCACAGAAATGTCCTCTCTGCTCCCCAGAATTTTATCCACACCCTGTAACTGTTTGGAGGCACAGTCCGCGGCAGTGCGTGTTTCTCAGCTGCTTGTGACATCAGGTTGGGAACTCCCTTGGGATGCCAGCCTTTGTCACCTCATCACTTGGTGTGCCTGGCAGAGTGGACAATGGTGTATGGGATGGAGGTTTGATGGCTTGGAGTGACAATAATGTCTTCAAACCTACCCTCTTGCTCTCGTTTGGGTCTAAGTAAAAAATGCCAAATGAACAGCCTCTTCCCGGCCTCCCTCAAGCCAGCTGGGACCAGGCAGCAGCCTTCGGGGTGGCTAAGGAGGAGGAGGTGTGTGTTTTACTATCATACCTCCAGTCTCCAGTTTTCTCAAGGGCTTCATTTCTTTTGCTTGACTGGGGGAGCTGAGTGTCTAAGTAGAGTGCATTGTTTCCCCTGCTTCCGATTCACCTCAGGACTAGACTGGCAGCTGTGGGGCACCCGGGTGGTTCAGTCGATTAAGCATCTGACTTCAGCTCAGGTCATGATCTCACGGTTCGTGAGTTCCAGCCCCGCGTCGGGCTCTGTGCTGACAGCTCAGAGCCTGGAGACTGCTTGGGATTCTGTGTCTCTGTCTCTCTCTGCCCGTCCCCCACTCATGCTCTGTCTCTGTCTCTGTCTGAGACAGAGTAATAAACACTAAATTTATTATTTACTAAAGTAAATACTAAAAAAAAAAAATTAAAAAAAAAAAGACTAAACTCATTCTGGTGCTGAATTGGAAGTTTTGAGGAAAAAAAAAGAAGACCGGCAGCTGTGTCTGAGAAGAAGACGGTGCTGGTGGGGATGGAAGGAGAATGAGGGGTAAGTTTTGATTAGAAATAAATGGAAAAAATGAAAAAAAAAACTAAGGAAATGCATTATTCAAAGATTTACAACATGTTTGCTCAATAAACCTTTATTTATTGCCCAAAGTCTGATTTCTTTTGGAAGATTACCTTGGCAGACAGTCTATAAGTAACGGCAATGCAACAGAATTGGAAACTCGAGGCAAGGGGAGCCTTAGAAAGTAGTTGTCCATCTGTGTGAACTTTAAAAAAGTTTTTTTAAATATTTATTTTTTGAGAGACAGAGAGATGCAGAGAAAGAGAGAGACACTGAATCGGAAGTAGGCTCCAGGCTCCGAGCTGCCAGCACAGAGCCTGAGGTGGGGCTCGAACTTGTGAACTGTGAGATCATGACCTGAGCTGAAGCCAGAGTCGTAACGGACTGAGCCACCCAGGGGTCCCCTGTGTGAACTTTTAAACAATTTTTTTTTTTTTTGTGGGGTTGGAGGGTGATGCATGGAGGAATTATTCCCTTTGAAAGTCAGCAGGAATGCGATCGTGCTGTCCTGGGTTTGAGGCTGCTACCGTAAAATCTTCATCTTTCACCTAATTATGCCTGCTGCTGATAGCAGCTCTTGGGTAAAAAAAAGTTTTCTCCTTATAACTACACATCTGACTGCACATTTGTCAAAGTGTTGATCAAGGGCTCTTTCTTCTTTTAATAAATGTGATGTATCCATTCCAAAGCATTCCTTCTATAATTAATAACAATAAGATCCAGTACCTGTGGAGAGCGGAGACATTGAAGAAGAACCAGAAAAAATACAAGATGGTATCAGCAGCCTAACAGCAGTGCTCTCGGCCTTCTCTGGCCCCCGTGCAGATTGCACCTGCTACCCAGAGATCCCACCTGCCTGTGGGGGGCCCCTTGCTCCCTTCACGCTTCCCTTGGTTCTTTATTTTAAAGGAGAAAAAGTTGGATTGCAGTAAGAAGATAGATCCCATTTAGGGGGGATAAAGCTAAGATAAAATATTATACTTGCAAAACAATAATACAAGGAGTGTTATTTGCCCTGGACACTAGATTTTTTTAAGATTTGCTTTTGAGAAGGAGAGACAGAATGTGAGCGGGGGAGGGGTAGAGAGAAAGGGAGACACAGAATCTGAAGCAGGCTCCAGGCTCTGAGCTGTCAGCACGGAGCCGGACCAGGGGCTCGAACCCATGGGCTGTGAGATCATGACCTGAGGCAAAGTCAGATGCTCAACTGACTGAGCCACTCAGGCACCCCTGTACTTTTATGTAATGCCAACAGCTACCTTTTGTAGCTGGTGCATCACTTATACCATTTATAATAATAATCATAGCTAATATTTAGTGAAGCTCTCCCGGGGTCATGTGCTGTTCTGAGGCACTTCATGTATTTGATGGACTTCTCCAAAACACATATGGTAGGAGACTTGCCACATATTTTATATAAATTAAGTCAACTCTGGTCCTTCTGCTGCATTTTGCTTTGTGGGAAAGTAACTTGTTAGTATCTCTCTCCTTCCCTCCCTCCCTCCCTCCCTCCGTCCCTCCCTCTCTCCCTTTCTCTCTCTCTCTCTCTCTCTCTCTCTCTCTCTCTCTCTCAGGTCTTAACAGGACCTAAAGTATTGCAGGAGAAAGGCGCAAGAGTTCTCTGTGCATGAAACAGTCTGGGGTCCTTGATGAAGACAGTCACTGCTTGGTCACTTGGAGACCCTTAAATCTGGACAGCTCCACTGAGGGTATCTAGATCTCAGTCTATGTATTATATGGATTTATATACATTATGTTTCACCAGAGAAGCCTGACTAATACACTGTTCTTTGTGAGACCATACCTGGAATAACAAAGTCTTATTTGGAGAGGTCTCCAAGGAAGTGGGAAGTTTGCTTTTTTTTTTAGATCATAATGAGAACAGTTATTGCCTTTTTCTAGGGAGAGCCTAGTCTTCAGGAACCCAAACCTGTTTATCTCTTGGGGCAAGAACAGGAAATGGTTCTTTCATTCCTTTAAAAATAACCCCCATGTGTAGGAAAAATAACACTGCTTGCTCAGTGCTTATACTGCTATCCACACAGTTTGTCTCTTGTTCTCGCAATTTCTCACTGGGGAAGGGATGAACAGGGTGATCATTTCCTTTTTCAGATAAAGAAACTGAGGTCAAAGAGAAGTCAGGGAACTTCTCCAAACTGATCCAACAGGTTGTTCCTGGTAAGGTCAGGATTTACACTTGACCAGGCTGACTCCAAGCCCATCCTCTGGGTATTGCTGTGTGTTAATCTCAGTGTGCAGAAGCAGACTGCCTATGAGCTTCTAAGATAGTTTTGGGTGACCATACTGGCTTGGCCACCTCCAAAGTGCATGATGTGGGATACGCTGGGTGGCCTGACCCATCCCCTTCCCGGTGCCCACTGCCCCCTGGTCACACTAGCTTTCTTTCTGCATCTTCTTTCTGTCTCCATCTTGGGTGCTTTGCCCTTTCTCTTCATTCTTCTAGAAAAGCCCTCTCCAGCACATTTTATTGGCTGGTCTGTCAATATTGAGCCCTCTACCTAAATGTCCCCACCTCCGGGCACCTGGGTGGCTCAGTTGATTAGGCATCCAACTTTAGCTCAGGTCATGATCCTGTGGTTCGTGGGTTTGGACCCCGCATCGGGCTCTGTGCTGACAGCTCGGAGCCTGGAGCCTGCTTCAGATTCTGTGTCTCCCTCTCTCTCTGCCCCTCCCCCACTCACACTCTGTCTCAAAAATAAACATTAAAAAAATTAAGTGTCCCGCCTCTGCCCCAGAGCCCCTCCAACATGTCACTCTGTAGCAAACCGACTGCTTCCTCCCTTCACAGCACTTATTAGTGCTTGAAGTAATGCTGTTTGTTGGTTTCAGTGTTTATTTTTTATGTTTCCCTACTAGAATGTCTGTTCCTCGCGGGGCACCGTGTCTTTCATATTCAGCACCGTATCCATTCAGTGCTTGGTCCATACATAATGCATGCCCCCAAAATGTCTATGAAATTCTGGACTCACTGGCCCCCAATTTATTTTCAGGTGTAGTATCAGGATGGTATTATGAACTTTTGGTATCATTGCTAGAAATCGAGGGAATACGCACGTCTTGGTGCATCGCCAGCTTGGTGCTTGGTGCTCAATAAATAGTAGCTATTCTGGTGATCATTGGCTGCTTTTCTTTTCACTACCCAAGGGCTTGGAAAAATGTTTCGCTGAACGCAATCTTGGCAGCAAAGAGGTCCCCAAAGCATTGCCTTTCCTGCCCTCAGCCTTGGGGAAAATAAATCACATTTTCTATTTAAGGGTGATGTAACATCGCCACAGAAGAAACTTTATCTGTTTGGCCCTATCCATCATTTTTCTCTCCCCACCCCTCCCTGCCTATCCCTCCCTGGGAAGGCGCTCACATTTACCACGTGTGCCCTACCCACTGTGTTTCTGCCTGCCTTGGTGACTGATCTGTAGCTAACAAATCAGCTGGGATGGCAGCGTGGCCGCTGTCCCCTTCCGCCTCTGATGGAAGGTGCGGTTGCTCTGTAAATCATCGCTGGGAGCTGCAGGCTGGGTCCGCCAGGGCGCAGCTTCAGCCGCGCTCTGTTGAAGAGGCTGTCGTGTGCACTCTCCTTCAGGCAAGGTGGCAGCATTGTCATCTGCCCCCAGGATCAGGGCCAGCGCGCATGTGTGCTTTTGTGGCCCGTTCCGCTGCCTCCTTGAACTCTTAAATCAAAACCCGGCACAGCACAGAGGTCAGGAAGCCAGGGCTTCCAGGGGTCTTGGTTGGGCCTTTTTGTGACTAACGACAATAATAAAAGGATTGAAAAGGGATCTTTGAACATATTTTAGCAGAGAAAATTGTCACACGTTGTTGGGAACTTTCCCTTCCTTCCTCCACTCCATCATGAAGAATCACGTCATTTGTGGGATCTCTGGCAGGGCCACCGAGAGAACCCAGCCACACGTCCTGACGACGACGACGATGATGAAGATGATGAGACCTTACCGGGCGCCCTGCACCATTAATCACTTTCCATACAGTCGTATTTAATCTTCCAGGAATAATGGGCTAAGGAAGCAGGTCAGATCTTCTTTGGTGGGAATGCATGCAAAGCAGGAGTCCTGATTTTGAAATCTGGAAAGTACTGGGTGGAAGGGGTAGCGTTCAGCCAGTACCTACCCCAGCTTCAACCCTTTCACATAAGGTATGCCATCTGCCAACCTTGCAAATTAGGTCGCCTCTTCCCTACGTTTTTACAGGTGAAACTGAGACTCAAGAAGCCTTAGCAGCCTGTCCGAGATCACACCCAGTTGCTAAGTGGCAGACCCAGGATTTAAATCAGATTTGTCTGACTCCAGACTCTGGTTACGGATAGAAATGGTCTGAACAGGGTCCGTCTTACAAGTAGGCAGTCCGATGGGAAGTCTGCCTGTTAGAAGTTTTTCCTTCAAGCCTTAAACTTTTCTCCTATTCCTAACGCACAGGCAATGCACTCGCCACGCACCCCAGTCTGAGGGTGGAACCAGACAACCTCTGCAAAGCACCATGAAGCCGCGAGGATTGAACTATTCCAAGCTTTCACTTTATCACTATTCCAGCTTCTAAACTTGTCATCTTTATAGTCCATTGAATTAATAAGAGAAGCGGATACTCGTTGACATTGACAGAGCAGGACACTGCATATTATATAAACTGCTCTGTGCAACCCCATCTGATTGCTGTAGAGACACGAATTCATACTTTTCACCATCGTAACCCATAATCGTAACCCAACATCCATTCAAATTAAGGCGCTGTAACTCTTTTTAGGAGTGGAGAAAAAAATTCTTGCTGCTTTTTACTAGTTGATTTATTGGTACATGACAATATTGGGTATATTAAATTTTAATATTGGTGCTGTCTTTTTCACCGTAAGTCTTGTGCTGAGGAGCTCAGAAATTATTTCATTTTAAAAGGCACATTTATTGCACTGTATAGGCAGGTAGGTAATTCCTTCCTCTGAGAAGCTCGTGGATTATTCTCCTTCTGAGGTGTGAGAACTTTTGATTTGCACTTGCTGTGCTGTTTAAGTGCAAAGGAAGGGTGATTTACTGTTTCCACTGGCATAAATAATGTGCCGTTTGTTTCTGCATCATTTTCCAACACCCACTATTGATAGTGCCTCGCAGTTTACCAGGCAGAGAATTCAGCCTTTTACTGTAAATGTCAGGGAGAGAGAATGCAAAAACAGCCTTGGATTTCAGCCTAATGTTCCAGTGGGTCCCCAGTCGCACTGGAAAGAGACAATCCAGTCATGGTGGGCTAGTGCTACAAAGCACCTGTCCTTTCCAGTTCATTTCTTGGAACCATTAAAACCCTTTAGGGAACATGGCAACCGTCTGATCCTTACGGTAAGACCAATCCCAGGATAATTTATGCTTTTACCGAAGATGAGGCATCTCTTCTGTTCTACTTCTCACCCACCAATTTTCTCCATGCTTCCCTACTCTGACCTTTTTAAACATATGTGCCAATTTGTGAAAATATTATGGGGGAACTCTGGCATAGCACAACTTCCTGGGATCTCTACAAAACAGGTAAGACGGGACCTGTTTGTTCCTGACCCAACGTCCATTTTCTTTTTCTTCCTTGGCCATCAAAGCTGATTTTCTTTGGCGTGGCAATATGTTTGCCCTAGATACAAATTTCTCAGCTCCCATTACAACTTCAGGTGACCATCCTGGCTAATGAGGTGGAAACAGAGGTTATTGGGCAGACACTCTGGAAACCAGAACTGTGAGGCAGACGGTTGGTATGGGCTCATTTTTTGCCTTTCTCTTCCAACTTCTACTTCCTGTTCGATTGTGGACAGTTGGCTGGATCTCTAGTAGGTCTCCATATTGACAGAGGAGGCAAACTTCAGGTCTTGTAATAAGGATGGGGGGACAGAATCCAAGGCACCTGATGACTAAATGTAGCACTGTGCCAATCACATACCACCTACCTTAGGACTTTTCTAAGCCAGAGAACACATATCTACTTTATTTAAGCAAATATAGTCATGTCCTATTATGGGCATCTGGGGGAGCCAGTAGCCATATTGTGAGGACACTAGAGCAGTCCTATAAGGAGGTCCACATGGTGAGGAACTGAGGCCTCCTACCAACAACCAGCATTGACTCGTCAGCTGTGTGAGTGGACCATCTTAGAAATGGATTCTCCTAGCCCAGTCAAGCTTTCAGATGACCGAGACCCTGGCTGGCAACTTGCCTCTGACTTTCACGAGAGACCCCAGATAAATGTTTATTGTTAGTGTAAGCTGCTACAGCAATATATAAGCAATACAGATTCTAGCATTAGGTGTGTATTCTTACGTACATATTTTAAAGCTGATGTTATCAAGTGAGTAATGCAAACCACTAATATTCTGAAACCCTATAAATGAAAATATCCACAAAGGCATTTAAGTGCCTCCTCTTTTTAAGGCATCATAGTTAAATATGGTGGCAGACTTAATCACTTTTTAGCCACCCTTATGAATACAGTCGATAATTCTCATGAATTTCACATTCCACTACACAGGCCATTTTCTTAACTGACCGTATGTCAATTCAGAATTAGACTAAAAATCCCATATTCTACTCCCCTGCTTCCTCACTATTGTGGCCCCCCTGCCCTCAGTTCTGAAAGGCTGGAGTGACCCTTTAAGCCCCAGATCATAGAGGATTGAAGATTCCCAGACTGCTTCCCTCCCCTTAATGATAGTGTCTCACAGGGAAAACTAGCCTTTGGAAAGGAACATGACTTCCCAATTTCAAGTTCAATTTAACTTGGTGGGAATGAAACTGCCTTCCCAATTTACCGTGAGATCTGCGTGGTTAGCTGCCTGAGTTCTCTGCTGATGGGCCCCCAGCCCCCTTCCTGATTTCCATAAACACTTACTAAGTTTCCAAACACCTGGCTTCGTTTACAGCAGTCAGAACCTTCCTCATAGAGCACGAACCCCACCCCCCATCCTGAAACTTCCGTGATCTTTAATCTCTCACACCCCACAGTGACCCCTGAGCCCTGGAGGAGGTTGCCAGCTGAGCTGCAGAACATAACACCTAGGGTCTAGTTTTCCTTGAGCTAGAGCCTCTTTTAGGTTAGGTGCAAAGCTTCGGGACCGAGGTGTATTGGTCACTTAGTTATGATTCGCTATCACTTGTTTGCCTCTTCCTAGACTGCGGAGCATTTCCGGGAAAGCCCCCATTCATAACATCAGGGATGAAGGCTGTCGTGTCCACAGGGGGATTCATTAACCCGCATTTCAGACCTGCTTATTCCAAGATTCCATTTGTGACTCCATTTGATTGATAAATATCAAGGGCTTCAGCAGGGTAATGGCAAACTCTCCTGCTGAATTTACTCAAATCCCCCTGATTAATCCTGTCTGGCTGCCCAAAGCTATCATTATCACTTACATGCTGCCTTTTAATTTGGATTTTATTGCCCTCCTCCTTCTCTTCTGCCCTCTCTCTTCCTTTTGCTGTCCACATGCTTGCAGGTTAGAAGTTGAAGCCCCTGACTTGATTCTTGTTTGGTTGGATCCTTCCTTCCTCTCTTTCTTTCTTTCTTTCTTTCTTTCTTTCTTCTCTCCCTTCTTTCTTTCCTTCTTTCCTTCCTTCCTTCCTTCTTTCCTTCCTTCTTTCTCTCCCTCCCTCCCTTCTTTTCCTCCCTCCTTCCCTCCTTTCTTTTTTATTTTCTTAAGGTGTATTCAGTTCTGTGCAATGAGAACTTCAGAACCCAAAGAAGGAACCATCATTGGCTCAGCTCTATGCCAGAAGCATTTAGAAACTGTATGGGTATCCCCATTTTTTCCCCTTTTAAAGCTATCTAGGTGTGTGCCTTTATAATAACACCTTCAGCCAGGCAGACGCAGTTGAGTGATCTATAAATAGGGTTTGGGATTGACTGATCAATCAGAGCTTCTCCTGCTGTAAGGAGGGACTAGTGCACCTGTGTTCTGGTCTGTGTTCACTTGTCAACCTCAAACTTGAGCAGTTTGGAGACAGGTTTGATTTTTGAGGCTTTTTCTTTGGTTAGGGGTGGGGTGGGTGGAGGATGAAGAGGAAAATCTCATTAAGATATTGTTCTACTCTTGCCAAACAGGTAGTATAAAAGGACTCACTTGCTAGATACGGCCATTAAAGGGCAACTGCTTATTTTTCTTCTTTTCCAAATGGGCAGCATATTTTCTGCTCGCATCCTATGCCCAAGGTAGCAATCTGGAAGCAGCTTGAAGTCAATAGCAGCGAGCAATTCCAGTGTAATTTGTGCCCAAGCTCAGCTTGTGTATTGCAGCGACTCCACTCAAGCTACTATCAACTGACCATGTGAACACACACACTTACACATACAAGTACATGTGCAGATGTATGTTTTTTCTATCCAATGCTCTCACCTGTACCTTCTCTTCATTGTCAGAGGAAACAAGCCTGAACACACAATGGTTTTGGCTGAAATGAAGGTATTTGCCCTTGCTACGTACAAATCTGAAGAGATAGGAACCTTGAAGTAACAGGGTTGCTCTGCGGTCCATCTCTCCTGCCTCCGTGAGAGTTACCAACCTCACGAACTGGGTGGGTGCAGAATCCAGTAGTCAGCCCGTGGGAGAGAATGCGGTGGTCCTCCCAGCTGCGGCTAAAAAGTCCTAAGGATCAAGAGTGATCAATAACACTTTTTCTTTTCCCCCAGGTAGGCTTTTCTTCCTATACATCCTTCCAGTTGCCATTTTGGGCATCTAGGTTTGCAAGCCTTTGTCCACGTCCACTGGGACATCCGTGTTTGATTTGGGGAGAGAGAGACGTGCTGGGTGAACCTTTGTATTGATTCTAAAGGTCTTCCTGTGTAATACTTACAGACAGCTCTAAGGGCCTGCCTTGAATAGCTGCCCTTTATAGAACAAGATAATGCTGCTGATACCCTAGGAGCCCTTTCTCTTTCAGGAGCCACGATGGGGTACGCTGAGCTGTCTACCCTTATCTCTGCCCCAATAATGGGTCACTGCTCAAAGTTAGGCATACAGGCAGCATTGTCTTAAGAGCTCCAGCTAGAAGACCAATGTGAGTTGGGTGTGAATCCTAATCACCCCTTAGTAGCCGTGTAAATTTGGTCAAGGTTTTTTTTTTTTTTTTTTTTTTTTTTACATCTTTCTTAGCTTCAGTGTCCACATTCGGAAAAGTCAAGTTAGTACCCCATTTGTTGTGACAAAGTTTAAATGGAATCATTCATTAGATAGATGAAGAAAGAAGGCGACTATGGGGTGCCAGGCACTTTTCTAGGCGCTGGGAATAGAGGGGTTAATGAGCCAACAAATTCTGCCTTTGGTTACCGTGGTTACCAACTGGAGGGTAGCCGCATATGATACATAAAGGAGTCAGGACATGAGGTCATTACAGAGAGTGAGCAGTAGTATGAAGAAAATAAAACTCATAGATGTGTGAAGAGTAAGTTGGGAGAGGTGGGGTAATTCTACACTGGATGGTCCTGAAGGTTTCTCCAAGGAGGAAGTGAATGTAAACCCATGTAGCCCAGCGCCTGGCAGGAGTTAAGAGCACCACAAATGCTGTTCCATTGAAATATGTATATATACAATTATTTATGTCTGGGACAGCCAGTGGAGTTTGCAAGCTGATATTCTGGCATTATGATCATCTCCCCGGCCCTCTTTTCTTCAGCCTCCAAGCAATGGAGAAAAACAGTAAAGCAAAGTACTTGGAGAGAAGTCTTTGTCGTTCTTCAGGTACAAATAAGACATTGGCCTTGCTAGAAATCAGAGAATGGGCAGTCCCTGGATTGAATGTGCATATCCAAATTATCTTTGACAGGAGGCTTCACAGGAAGAGGTTTCCTCCCCGGATTCTGTGATATGCTGTGATTCCCTGGGTGTAAACAGAAGGGAGTTGAAATGGACTCATTCAGTGATCGTGAAGTGGGTCTTCCACTGTGGCTGCAAGAGCACTCAGGATATTGTCTCATTTGTGAGGAGGGAGAGCCGAGAGGCAGAGATGCCCAGGGAGACATTGAGACCCACTCCTCCAGCCCTGTTTTGGTGAACGGCTCCGTTACTTAGCCCATAGAGGAGCCAGGAACCATGGTGTCTGCGTGAGACTCTCTCTCTTGCATTCAGGTGGTCACCGACATCTCCAGGGTCTCCCCCTTTACTGTCTTACCCATTCTGTTTTCTCTCTCTCCACCCCCACTGCTATGGCCTCTTCTAGGCTTACGTCTACTCTCTCCCTCTGATCCGCTATAGGCTTCACTCGAAACTCTTTCCTCTAGTAGTTTTAAAAATGTTAAGATCTTTAGGGCAAAAACAAGGCCGCTTTCTCTTTTGCCTACTCTACAGTAGTGATTCCTAAGTTATGGACTGAGAACTCCTCCGAGCAACGGCTAAGGAAATATTGCAAGAGATCCTTGGATCTGTTGTCTGCGGAGTGGATAAGTAAGTGCCTTAGTCTGTTTGGGCAGCTATAACAAAGTACATAGGCTGGGTGCCCATAAACAACAGAAATGTATTTCTTATATTTGGGATGCTGGAAGTCCAAGATCAGTATCAGCACGACGGGGTTCTGGTAAGCTTCCTCTTCCGGGTTGCAGATTGCACACTTCTCCTGTCCTAACAAGGTGGCAAGGGCTAGGGAGCTCTGCGGGGTCTCTTTTTTCAGGTAATAACCCCATTCACGGGGGCCCCACCCTCACGCCCTAATCACCCCAAAGGCCTCACCTAATACCTTGATCCTGGGGAAAGAGGGTTTCAACATATGAATTTTCTGGGGCGAGGGGAAACACAAACGTTTATTTCATAATAATAAGCTTCAAAAATAGACGTATAAAGATTTTCAAATACATGTAAATACCGTTTTGACAATAAGATGCACATTTACTCAGAGTTGCCGAATTGAGTTTTTCATTGTATATTTTTAAAACCAATAAGTGCTAAAAAGGGATCTTTTCTCCCTTAGGGGCCCACGATAGCGTTTTCATCTATAAGTGGGTCTTCGGCCTTGAGAAGGAATCTTGGCCATCACTGAGATGAAGTACAGTGACAGATGTGTTGGGGCACCTGGGTGGCTCAGTCCGTTCAGTGTTCCGACCCTTGATAGTGGCTCAGATCATGATCTCACGGTTTGGGAACTGGAACCCAGCATCTGGCTCTGTGCTGACAGGGTGGAGTCTGCTTGGAATGCTCTCTCTCCTCCCCCCCCCACCCCTCCCGCCCCTCCCCGACTCACACTTTGTTTCTTTCTCTCTCTCTCTCTCTCAAAATAAATAAACTTCACTTGATCTTAGCCAAAAGGCCGAGAAGCGATCAAAATAAATAAACTTAAAAAAAAAAAAAACAAAACCAGACTGATGTTTCATTTGGCACCTGCTACAGCCCGCGGTACTCCGTAAATGTAAACGCCGGGTCAGACCAGCGCCCTGTGTGTGGGTTCGAAGAGGGACCAGGGGATGCTGCCCTCCAAAGCACTCGACAGCACTAGGGTCCCTGAAGTAGGTCGAGGGACATGGAAGCCAGCTTTCTGGCTTCTGCGGTGCTCATGCCTCAGGTGCAGAGGGGATCATCGAATCCGGATCCCATTCAGGCAACACGTTAGTCTTGGATGTTTGTGCGAGAGCAGTGTGCCGAACGGACACATCGGGCCTTTAGATGGCAGTTGTCACCAATTTGTATGCGTGTGAAGGCTGTGTCGGAGCTGTTTCCGCCTCCACTTGCTCTGTTTATGCAGCACGAATGTCTGGAACACGCAGTCGTGCTGCCGCTGCTTATCAGATACGCCATCCCAAGGTACCACGGGGAATAGCTTCATTATTAACATAATAAGAGGGGAGCAGGCTGCTTGTGGAAACTGTCTGCGTATTTCTAGAACTCGCCTTTGTGTTACGTGCCGGCTGCTAATTAGAACCAGGCTGACGGTGGCGGGGCATCAAAGGAGGAAACGATCCAGGCGAACACCACGGAATGTTAGGACGGCGGGCTGGGGGGCCTGGGCGGTTCAGAGTTTGCCTGCAGAAGAAAAGAGGTACGAGAAATGGAGCCTAAAGGAGAGCTTCCTACCAGGGGTTCGTTGTGGCCTGAGAAATGAGTGAACACACGCTTACCTCTGGGGAGACGCTGCCCGTGTCTGTCTGTCCTTCCCGTACATCTGGTCAGCGCGGGAGGGGGCCGTACCTGGGCTCTCTGATGCAGCCGGGAGGGTGCACCTGACTTAGCTTCTCAGAGGAGCCAGAGAAGCAGTACCAGGAGGGGAAGGGAAGGCCATTTGCCCCCTCTGGATCGTCTTTGATACTTTCATTACTGTGATCTTAAAAAATTACACATAATGCAAATATAATATTGCAAATACTCAAGGAATTCCCAAGTGCACAGATAGAAAATGAAAAGTCCCCCCCCTGTCCCCACTTGATCCCACCTTCCCCTCCAGGGACGACCATGCATATTAGTTTGTGGTGTATCTAGAGCCCATCTACTCACCTACACAGCGTCGCTTTTTCCAGTGACCGTATCTTGAAAATCTTGCCGTGTCGTGACATGTAATGCTAACACAGGCTGACCTAACTCGTTTGTCATAACCGCTGCGTAGTATTTCAGTGACATATGTATGTATTGTAATGTGTTTGATCATTCTTTTATTCACAGCATTTCTTAAGCCTTTGACGAAAAGCCTTAGTAGGATTCTAGCCCTGTATATTTTCTTTGTTTTTCTAGTTTCTTCTCTTCCTACATTTCTTGAATAATGTGCCCCCCGCCTCCACCATTTCTGGAAACAGTGAATGTACCTTATATGGCCAAAGGGCCTTAGTTTTTATTTTATTTATTTTTTTAATGTTTATTTTTGAGAGACAGAGAGAGAGAGAGAGAGAGAGAGAGCACGTGAGCATGGGAGGGGCAGAGAGAGAGGGAGACACAGAATCCGAAGCCGGCTCCAGGCTCCGAGCTGTCAGCACGGAGCCCGATGCGGGGCTCGAACTCACGAACCGTGAGATCATGACCCGAGCCGAAGTCAGATGCTTAACCAAATGAACCACCCAGGTGCTCTCAACAGGGCCTTGGTAATTACGGACTTGAGATGGGAACATCATGCTGGATTATTTGGGTGAGCTCGACGGTGGGAAGGGTGCTAGAGGGTTCAGTGAGAGAGAGAGGTAAAAACAGTGAGAAGATCGAAACAGAGGTCATGGTCATGTGGCCGTAAGCCAAGGGATGCCAGCGGTGTTTGGAAACTGGAAGAGACAGGTACCCACTCTCTCCCGGAGGCCCCAGGAGAAACCAACCTTCCCCGCACACCATCTTGATTTTTGGACTTCTGCTTTTATAAGCCACTACCTTTACTGTGGCAGTGTAAAAAAGCTGTGGTAACTTTTTACGGCACCACTAGGAAACAAATATACTTGGCTCATCTGGCTGTATTCTTTGAATAACTGATCGTTACCATTAAAGATTTTTTGGGGGGGGGAGAAAAAAAATCTTGGCTGTCATACAGATATAAAAATGAATACGGGCTACAGATTTTATTTAACACACGAGGAGACCAGACGGATGTTCTAACTGGTTCAAAAAAGAACCAAGTAACGTGACTGTCTCCTGAGAAAGAGTTGTTGAAACAGGAGCAAATAGGGGCCCACCTGGTTTTTGTCATTCGAGGAGGGAGGGAAGCCCGTGGAACTTCTCCCAGGTGGGACAGAGTTCGCAGCCTGGTGGTGGTGAATGAATCTGCCCGAGGGCTCAGGCCGGAGCTTTAGGCAGGAGCTGGGAGGCAGGAACGGGCTCCTTAGCAGGTGGGGGTGGGCTGGTCTTGGGCCAGAGGGTCAACCTGTTATATGGGAGAACTTCACCAGAGGGGAGGGTGCTGGTGGTCCAGAGCTGGTCTGTGGGAAGGGGGCCGCGGAACTGCAGGGAAACTTCCCAGAGAATGAGCACCCCAGGCCTCCGACAGATTGATCTTCGGCAGCCGCACATTCACCCAAATATAAATAAGCGAAAACTGAGGTGGGTTCTCCCCTGACAGCCTGGAGCCTGCTTGGGATTCTCTCTCTCCTCCTCTCTCTACCCCTTCCCTGCTTGCGTGTGCTCTGTCTCTTATATACAAATGTTTATTTAAAAAAAAATTAAAAAAGGGCCACCTGGGTGGCTCAGTCAGTTAAGCTTCCCACTCTCGGTTTCAGCTCAGATCATGATCTCAGGGTTCGTAGGTTCGAGGCCCGCATCGGGCTCTGTGCTGACAGCATAGAGCCTGCTTGGGATCCTCTCTCTCTCTCTCTCTCTCTCTGCCTCTCCCCTGCTCTCTATCTCTCTGAAATAAATAAACATTTCAAAAAAAAAACTTTACAAAAAGAAGTAAAAGGAGGAGACATGATCAATGGAGGTCTGAAGAATGTGCACATACATTGAACACAGGCAAATGCTTAAACTTCGAAACACGATTGTTCTACAACCTGCTCTTCTCACTGAACCGTATACTGTGGACATCTTTCCTTGTCAGGGGACAGGCATCTGTCTCTTCCTCCTGGTAACCGTGAGGGATTCCGCTGCGCACATGCCCCAGAATTTAATTCACTATTTTCTTACCGACAGGCATTTACGTTGTTTCAAAGTTTTCACTACAGTCAAAAAAGAAAAGCTTTCAATATGTCTTCTTGTCAGTTTGCTTAAAAACAATGGGCACACGCAGAGAAAATTCTGGAAGGATTGACACTAAAATATTTACTCTAGTTGTCTTTGGAGGTGGGGGGGGGGGTTTACAGAATGTTTTCTTTCTGCTTTACTTATTGCTGTACTCTTTGAATTGTTTTTTTTTTTCTACAAGCATGTATCATTTTTTCATAATTAGAAAATGCACACAGAAAGAGCTTTCAGTGTTGGAAAGAAGTGCAGCTTCATTGAAATTGTTAAGCTGTCACTGACATTCTGTTAGATGCTCAGGTATTTACATGAGAGACATGCTTTTGGCTTTCTGGGAAGGAGAAGCAGTTGGCAACTGTTGTTGCAGGGCCCAGGTAAAGAAGAACAGGAGGTTTTTTTTTTTTTTTTTTTAAATGTTTATGTATTTTTGAGAGAGAGAGAGAGTAAGAGAGAGAGGGGGAGAGCACCTGAAGCAGGCTCTGTGTTGAGAGCAGAGAGTCTGATGCAGGGCTCGAACTCATGAACCACGAGATCATGACCTGAGCCGAAGCCAGAGGCTTAACCAACTGAGCCACCCGGGCACCTCTGAGAGCAGGTGCATTTTAAGTGACATCTTGCCCAGGCTGGTAGGCATTTGCTAAATGGGGAGGGTGGCAGGATCTGAAGGGAGAGATGGGGTTAACTCACATTTTATTAACTTCGAGGCACTCACAGGGCAGCTGGGCTAGACGGAGTGGCTGGTTTCGCCTGAGTGGCCCGTCCGGATGTGAGGATTCCCTCCACCTTTGGTTCTGAGCCAAGACGCGGCGGGGGAGGGGAGAGCTGCTCTGACCAGGTCTGCAGGGGATTCCTGGGAGAAGGGGAGGTGGCCACCCGACGCCCATAGCACAGATGCTTCTTCTAGAATGAGTATTCCATCTAAAGGGGTTAATAATTTAACAAGTGCTCTCCAAATCCTAGAGCTAAACTCCTTTTCCTACAAGCTGCGGTACAAACTGAACGAGAGCACAGTCTGTGCGACCAGTTTTGTTTTGATGAAGGGGCTGCCCCCCTCCGCTAAGGGTGATGTGGAAAAGCAAGGCTCGGGTTGGGGGGATCCGGAGGGGATCTAGGGGAATCTAGTGCCCATGGGGTCACTCAGGAGCCACAGCCTTGTGCCAGGGCTGGGCACCTTTGCTGGGGAGGAACCCCAGCTCCAGCATCTCTGAGATTTGAGGCTGCCGGAGAGGTGACATTTCATTTCCTCTTTTAACAGAGGATTTGTGACATTCGGGGAAGGGGCAGACACCCCTCACCCAGCTGGAAGGGAGGGCCACAGGGGGAAGGCATCAAACACCTCCACAGCAGGCTTTTTCAGGGCTAAAAAATACCAGCAAACTCTGTGGCAAACAGAGGCGAATAATAACCATCATTTTAAGATAGCAAGATTTGGCCTTCGGGCCCTTTGCTTTCTCCTGGGTGCTGAAAATAGTTCTGGAAATGGGACTTCATGGATGGTTCTGAGCATCCTGCAGCTTCAAATAGCGGAGCAGTCTGCCCGGTGGGATGGCCCTTTAGCCTGCCCATCACCTTCTTTGTTTTGTTAGCATTACTGGAAAGAAAAAGGGTGAAAAATCACTTGAACAGTGAACAAATTCCTTTTCTGACATGCATTTGCCCAATGGGGTCCTACTGAAAGCAGACCGCTATCAGGAGCATGAAGAAAATACAGCAATTAACATGAATCTAATACAGTGTTTATTTCAGAGCAAAAACTCAAAGTCACGATTTCAGAGACTTTCCCTTTGATCCCACCTCATTCTCAGTGGGGATGTTGCTGATGGTCTTTGCAGAAACTTTCGAGTACACAGTGTAACTAATGGTTGTACAATAGACTTGGTTTCGGAGGCGTAACTTAAGGGCAGCGTTATTCATGGAAGAGAATGAGTCAACCTAGGGTGGAAACGCCCTTCTGGAAATAGTCGTGGCCATTTCCCGGGGAGCGAGTACAGATCAAAGCTCTTCAGCAGTCCTCTGGCTACAGAGCCCGAAGCCCCTCTATGCTGAGCATGGCTGGGTGCTAACCTTTGAGACTTTGCAGGAGCCCATGGAGGAACAGCACTTAAAATCCCCGCTTGGGTGCCTTCCCAGGATCCCGATGGCAGCGGCAGCTTGGGGGGCATTTGCCCACCACTGAGAGGCAAACCACCCTCTCCACCCTGCCAGTCCCCAATCCTCCAGCTCCTTGGTGTCTGTCAGAACCCAGGTTATAAAATCGCTCCTGCTGTCTTGGTATTTTCCTTGCTTTCTCTGGCTGCGCTGGCTTCGCCTGTCTGTTCTCCCTTCTTGCCTAAAGAGCTGTCCAAGCAAATGCCCTAATTGTAATGAATCACTATCCTAAATAACAGCCATGTGGTATTGTAAATGACAAAGGTCTTTGGTATTCATTTTTCAGGTTTGAGACTCAGCAGCCCTGTGAGATCGGCGGGGCGGCTATTACTATCTGCATGTAATATACGGAGAGATAGAGGTTCACCAGAGAGGTAGTGGGGTTAGCCCAAAGCCACACAGCCAGTGGGCAACAAAGTAGGAAAGCAAATCTGAGTTTGTCTGACTTCGAGCCACTGTCTATGTCCCTGGTCTAAACAATGATACACCATCTTACATTTCAATCACGCTGTGTCCTTTATAAACACCTTCACCTTACAGGATCCTACAACCAGTGGTCAGTAAGGAAACTAATTCAGAAAAAGAGAACTTTGATGGCCAAGGTGGAAGAGCTAGACAGCAACAGAATTAGGACGTCAACCCACTTCTAACTAAGCTACCGGCTTGTTAGAAGTTGGTTGGTTCTTGCTACCCGGCTTCCCATGAAAGAAGTAAATGTTATCAGTGCCTTTGTGGGTGCACTGACTGCATTTCTTTCTTTTTTTTTTAGTTTATTTATTTATTTGAGAGGGAGAGAGAGAAAGAGAGAGAGAGAGAATAAGCAGGGGAGGGACAGAGAGAGGAGGAACAGAGAATCTGAAGCCCAATGCAGGGCTCGAACTCACGAATGAACTGTGAGATCATGACCTGGGCCAAAGTCCAATGCTTAACTGGGCCACCCAGCCTCCCCCACTGACTGCATTTCTTAGAATCAAACATGTAACTGGAAAGAGAGGCTTCTGTATGACATAATCATTGTGGCTATCATTTATTGAGTTCTTACTATGTGGTAGGCACTGGGGTGTGAGTGTGTGTGTGCGTGTGTGTGTAAGTCCTCATCTAATTTAGTCTTCATCACAAACCCATGCAATGTGTACTGTATTTATTCCCATTTTACAGGTCAGAATCTAATAATGTTGAGGCTCAGGGAGGTTGAGTAACTGCCCCAGGACACACAGCACTAGTGGCAATATTCGACCGCAGGTTTGTCTAATATTTTACTTACCAATACACGGGTCATTTTCTGGTCTTGCTGTAGGCTCGAGGGGAAACTGATCTATGCTGGATGCGGACAGCTCCCTGTGGCTGATCCATTCTCAACAATGCTACCTGGTTATCTAACTATCATGAACGTCACCCTGATCAGAACGCTCGGACAGCTCCCACTGCTCACCAGATGAAGTGTGAAAAGGACCCAGCCTTACTGAGTGTCAGTTCCACTGCCTACATCAGCACAGCTAACTCCCTGACAGCCTGTGAGGGGAGATTTTATTCTTGTCCTGGTGACCAAGAAGTGGGAACTTAGACATGTTATATCACCTGCCTCCGTTACAAAGACAGTGAGCACTGGGGCCAACGTTTGGACATCTGTGTCATCCCAACCCTCAGAGAAGGTCTCCAACTTGACCCAGACCCTGTCTCCCACTGTTATGCTGGTGCCTCCGTGGCAGGCACACAGTAGCAAGCCCTTCGTGATTTTGGACTCCTACTGAAGGCTTAGAGAGAGTGAGCTTCGGAGGGTGTCCCAGCTTCTTCCTGCGTCTCTGGTGACACCTTCACATATTCCACACCCTAGAGCCACGGCTAAGCCCCCACTTCCCTTGTCCCAGCAGAGACGTTCTGCCCACACCTCAGAGTCTGAGGTCTCACCGAGAATGATAGGTTTTCACACAAAGACCTTTCCTTTCCTTAGCGTTGTTCTGAAGCAGCTGCAAAGAGGAGGCGTGTTTCATTTGGTTGCATGTCGGTTGCTGTCATCCGTGGCGCCCGGGCAGAGCTTTTGGCACTTGCGGAGAGAGAAGGACATGGAACTCCCCTCCACGCTGGCCACCTCATGGTTTTGGAACAAACAGGAAGAGAAATGATAAATATTTCAAAGCTGGAATGCAAGGTTTACAGCAGCACAGCCTTACAAATATACTAACACCGCTGCAAATCTCCTCTACGAGTGCGTTAAGGTGATTCATAAGAATAGAAAATTCATCCTTGTCAGCCAGGGTTGAGCAGGACGGATTACCTGTGGGCCCACTATTACACCTGTTCTTAGTACTTCCAAAATCACAGCTGACATTTATTTCTAATAAGTCATGGTGAAAAAGGCGAGATAGTTTACCTGTGCTAGAAGATAGAAAAGTCTTTTTTTTTTTTTTCAAAAACCATATCATTTTTTTTTGTGGGTTTAAAATAGATAAACCACCCAGGGAAGGGGATGTTCTATAAAAGCACAAGAGAAAGTTTTCCCTGGGGAATCAACAGGACGTGATGATAACCGGCCATTGCTAGGGTGCCTTTTTCCTACCAGGCTGCTTGCAGCTGCTGTCCACAGAATGAAAAAGGATAACGCCATTTGCGGCTATAGGTGCCAGGGCCAATTAAAATCACCGTTTCTAAAAAGTGTGCAGGAAGGCTTTTGGCCAGGCAGTTGCGGAATAACCAGGAAAGGGTGTGTGTATACGTGGGTGTGTTTGTAAGGGTGTATGTGTGTTTGGGAGTGCTCCCTTATCTTGACCACCTCACAAAGAATCTTCCTTGGTTTCTTTCTCAGTTCCGGCTCGGCTCTTGGCTCGGAACCATACCAGCCCAGCGGGCGAATGTACACCCTCCTACATTCCTACATTCTTAACTGGCTTGCTGGGAAGGTGAAAGGAAAGGAAGGCACAAACTCCAAGTCTGAAAGCATGCAGGGGTGGTCGAGGAGCAGGAAATGGACGCCCTCCCCCCCCCCCCCCCCCCCCCCCCCCCCCCCGCCCCCCGAGCCCCGGCGCCGTCTCTTGTCCTACACCATCGGCTTGTCAGC
>NW_026057582.1:15423938-15466226 GCF_023721935.1 Panthera uncia
CCCCCCCCCCCCCCCCCCCCCCCGCATTACTGGCGGGACCAAATGGTTGTGTTTTCTTTATGTCCATAGACATAGCCATTTACCAGCAATTTCTCCTCCAGGTTTACTTGAGCATATGGGGAAAGAATACATAATGTCGTTTGTATTAAAGACTACAACCAAACGAAATGGCCAAATGGAATGGCTAAAGAAATCATGATCAACTCATACAGTGTCTTGGCCAGGGACAGGCAAGGAGCCTTCCTATCCTACTTCTTAGCTTTTCATTTGGGAAGCCTCTGAGGTACAGATTCTGCCCCAGCCCCCAGAATTCCCCGGCAGGTTTGAGCCGCAGTTGCCCACTGTAGTGACCCTGCGTGGCGCCTTCAGCTCAACAACACGTCCTTCCCTCCTTCCTTCCCTTCCTCGTGTCACTTCCTCACTCTCTCCCTTGACAGTTTCCTGAAACCACCTCCCCAGGAAACTACGAGACGATGTCATACCCAGCTGTCCTATCCTTAGGGACGTATTCGCAAGTGATTTGCACCAGAAACCACAGCAGGGGCGTTTCTCGTGTCCGGGACATGAACACCACGGGGGGTCCACCATAGCCTACCCGAGAAGACTCCGGGCCACCCTCTTGCCAGTCCCAGCTCGTGTGGTGTCAGACCTGGTTGGCACCGAACTGTCTTCCCAACAGCTGGCTTCTTATTTCAGCTTAAACGAGCTCCTGCTCGTCAAGGTCTCCTGCTCTTTCAGTCTGGCCTCCAAGTCAACGCTCTACGCGCACCTTTTGTGATGTGAACCTCTCTTCCTCGGAAAGGACAGTCAGGTGAAAGAGAGGGTGTCTCACTTGGTTCGACCTCTGACTCCTGATTTTGGCTCAGGTCCTGATCTCACGGTTCGCGAGTTCGAGCTCCGCGTTGGGCTCTGCGCTGACCGCACAGAGCCTGCTTGGGAATCTCTCCCTCTCTCCCTCCCCCTCCCCCAGCTCTCTCTCTCTCTCTCTGTCAAAATAAACATTAAAAAAAATCAAGTGAAAGAGAAAAACTAGGCTTAAGCTCAAATGTCATTTCTGGATCTCTTGAGGTTCCTCTTGGCTCTGAAGGAACAGGAGGGCAAAGGACTCCACCCCAACGTCATCTGGTGGGGGCGGGGGGTCTGCGTCTCATGACAGATTCAAGCCTTCCCACATGCCTGTGTTCTGTAAGAGGTGAGGCTGGGATTTGGTGCAGAGAGTAAGCCATGGAATCTAGGCCCAGGCTGACGAAGAACACTTCCTACAGGTGCAGAGAACAACAACTGAGGTCCCGCAGGACGTTGCCCAGGTGACTTGGAGGAAGCCCCTGGCTACCTGAGAACTAGTGAGAGAAAGCAGCTAAGGGCTTCCGCAAGTTTTTAAAACCTCCACTCATGCCACTGTCAAGGATGGCCTCACAGGTGTCTGCTGAGCCCCTGTCACAGGATGAGAGGCACGTTTCTCCGGAGAGCTTCCCCCAGTGGCGATTCTTGGGGAACATGGCAAAGGTAAATACTCAAAACCCAGGGGGCAGGTGGTTCTTTAGACAAGATCATGGAGGATGCTGGTTGGTGTGGCTCAGAAGCTTCCCGACCTGGTGGTTACGAGTGAGGAAGGGATCTCTCCTCTCCCTTCACCTCTGTCTTCAGGTTTTAGAAGCTTTGTACTCCAGGGGCCCTTTTTTGGTGGCAGAAAATGGAAGTCCTGTGGCATCACCATGGCTCAGAAGTATGTGAACAAGGCTGCTGCCTTACGAGGTGGGGAGTGCGGAGACGTGGGTTCGAAGAGAGCATCAGGATGCTCGGGGATCGGTTCGAAGAGAGACTCGGATGCTCGAGGATCTCAAATCTGGATGCCTTGCTCCCTCCTTCCGTGCTGAATCCTGTGTGTATGAGTGTGAGTGAGGCTTTGTGTAAAAAAAAAAAATGAAGGATGGGAGGGAACTTTCGCTTTGACAAGGACAAATTGCCCCTGCTGCTCTCTCTTCCCACTGGGCCCTCTCCTGTTGTTTAGAAGCAGGAGAACGAGAACACAGTGTTCTACCTCTGCAGTTGTAGGCTCATTTGTTAATTTGAATCCAGTTGCTAAAAAACAGGCACCCCTAGGGGACACTTGGGCAGCTTTCAAGGACCTTGCAGCTTTGTGCCTTTACACTGGTGGCCTGTGCTCTCAGACTTTCTTGTTCTCTTTTTTGTTCTGTAGTTCTCTGTTCCTTGCTTTTCCGTTTCTTTAATATGTAAGTTTTATTGCAACAATGGACTGGCAGAGAAGCCGGGGTTTGCAGCTTGGTATTTGCAGTGGGCGGAAACCACCCCGGGCTTCCTGTTCCATGAAAATCTAGATGCCCTCGAGAAACAAAATGAACCAGAAGTCAATGGGGTCTTTGTGGAGAATCAACCTGTAGAGAGCACAGATTTTCTGTTTTGACATCTTACCACTCTGACCTTGCCTTATTCCATATCACCCAGGGGAGGCAGAAGAGTCTAGCATCAACGGTATGGACTTTATCAGCTACATGTGTATTTCTCTTGGGAAAATATTTAACTTCAGTGTCCTTATAAATACGTAAGACAGTAATATCTTTCCCGGGTAGTTGTGAGGATTTAATGAGATAACGTGTATAAAGTACTTAGAACAGTGCGTGACACAGAGGCATTTGAGTATCATCGAATATCGATTATCATCGAATATCAGGTGTTAGTTGATGCTACTCTTTCTTTGCTTTCTATTTGGCATATATTGTCTTTCAATTAATTATTACAGAGACTCCATGGTGTTTTTTCTCCCCAGTTTCTCTACCATGATATCTGATGGGCATCTTGAACGTAAATCATCTAAAACCTACCTCTGGATCCTTCCTTTATTATTCTCCATCTCAAAAAATGACAACCCCATTTTTTCCACCCCACCCCCCCCCTTTTCCCTTGTGTCCTGTATCCTCTTCCTTTCATTATCCGTTATCCAATCCATCAGCAAATCGTCTTGGCTTTACTTGCAAAATGTATTTGGAGCCCCGCCCCCTTTCCCCACGTCCACGTCTGAGCCCTGGTCCTGCGATGTCAGAATGGCTTCCTACCTGTTCTCTCTGCGTCTGCCTTGTTGCCCCTCCCCCAAGTCTATTCTCAATAAAGCACAGTCGATTCACACCCTCAGGTGGTGTCCCATCTCAGAGAAAACTGTATTTTCCTTACCGTAGCCTAAGAAATCTATATACATGTTCCCCTCTTGAGTTCCCCTGCACAAATCCCACATAATTTTTTAAAAACTTATTTATTATTGAGAGACAGAGAGAGAGCATGAGCAGGGGAGGGGCCGAGAGACGGGGAGACACAGAATGTGAAGCAGGCTCCAGGCTTCGAGATGTCAGCACAGAGCCTGACGTGGGGCTTGAGCTCACAAACTGAGATCATGACCTGAGCTGAAGTCGGATGCTCAACCAACTGAGCACCCAGGTGCCCTACAAATCCCACATAAGTTTACCTCCTTGTCATCATGTCCTATTACTCTGGCCCTGGGTCATTCCCCTCCTGCTACCACACTGACCTGCTAGCCTCTTCTCCAACACACCAGAGACTCAGCACCCACTGCCCCCTTGTCTGGAATGCTCTCCTCCACATCTTGCCTCGGGCTACTAGTACCCTGACTTCTGAGAGGCCTTTCCTCAAATGTCTCCTTCCCTGTAAGACCCCCTTTGGCCACCCTATTTAATATCATAGCCCCCCCCCCCCACTCTTTATCTACCTCTTGTGCTTTACTCTCTACATACCATTCATCACCATGAAGCCTATCTTTATTTTCTGTGTCCACAGATAAGATGTAAGCTCTAGGAATTTGTGTGTTAGGGGGGTGGGGTGGAGAGGAATTTCTGTCCTGCTCACTGTCATATCCCCAGTACTTAGAACAGCATCTGGCAAATAGTAGGCACTCAATTAATATTTAGTGAAAAAATGACTACGTTGATTTACAGTTTATAGACGTGACAACAGAATCTCTGAGAGCTCATGTAATTTATATCACTGGGCATCAATGAATACAAGGCCCATGTGAACCCTCCTCTGCTCCACTCTCAATCCTGGTATTTTACATTATACCGTTATCACTGTGGTTATCTATCTATCTATCTATCTATCAATTGAGCAACCGATCGAATGATCTATGTATCTCTCTATCTATCATCCATCCATTTACCCACCTATCTGCATATATGTATCTCTGTATTCTTTTTTACCCTACTGCCTCTATAGTGAAAGAAAGAAATAAATGTTATGGACTGAATTGTGTCCCCCTCCCCCATATTCATATGTTTAAACCCTAACCCCCAGTGCCTAACCCACAATGTGATTGTATTTGAAGACAGGGCTATAGGGGAGGAAACATGATTGTTCCTCTCCCCTTCTAAGGTCTTTGCTGAGACTCCTGCAATAAAAGATAAACAAGAGAAAGACAAACAGAACTTTGTTAACATGTATAATTCATGTATACATGAGGTACCTGGGAAGAGTGAATAACTCTAAGGTTTAGAATTCAGATTTAAATACCATCTTCGGCTAAGGATAAAAGAAAGAAAGGTGCATGGAAGCCAGTTATGGAAACCTTGCAAGAGAGAGTAAGATTTGTAATGCAGATTTAAGCCAGTGCCTTCTCCACTGATATGGTCTCAAGTTGTCTCTAGGGATTAGCCTTTAGGGAGGAGGGGAGGGACACCTTCGTAAATTATGTCCTGCTTCAAAACAAATAGAGGGAAGGCAGAGAAATTTTCTTATACCTGCTTCTTTTCAGTTGCATTCAGCTCAAAATAATCCTTATGCCAAAGTGGTTTCTTTTGCCACCCTTCAGGGCCTTTAAAGAGGTAATTAAGGATAAATGTGGTCATAAGAGTTGGGCCTTAATCCAGTATGACTGGGATATGAGACACCAGGGATATGTAAGCACAGAGGAAAGGCCATGTGGGGACACAGAGAGGAAGGAGCCATCTGCGAGCCAAAGACAAAGGCTTCAGGAGAAGCCAAACCCGCTGACATTTTCATCTTGGACTTCAGCTCCCAGAACTGTGAGAAAATAAGTTTCGGTTGTTTCAGCCACCCAGTCTACGGTGCTTTGTTCTGGTAGCCGGTGTTGATGAAGCTAGGGAGGCAGTAAATCTGCGTGCCCACTATGCGCTTAAAAGAAAGGAAGGGAGATTAAATAGTCTAGAGAAACAATAGGCTTTGATTTCCATGATCAAAAAGAACCACACGTGGGTAGCTTGAGCCAATAAGCATTCCACAAATGCATGTTTGTGGAATCCACGTACAAGTGAAATAGAAAGGGTTGGAAGGTAACCTGCAAGTGGTTGCTCTCGAGCTGCCACGTATGTCTTCTTTAAAGCATGGCTGGGAAATTCACAACACATGACGAAAATCCAGTTCTCTCTCCCGCACATTCGTGTGTCCTGTATCTGTGATTCATGACGCCTGTCCTTTCAAATGCAAGATGGCAGGCTGTGGGCTCCTCTCCAAGGCACCTCTAACTCAGTCAATATGCTATTTTCTGGAAAAGAATATTTATCGTTTTAACAGCTGTACTTCTACCTTCTTGGATTAAAAAAAAAAATTACCTGCATTCACAAATGACTTCCAGGGATTGGAAAGTAGAGCGTTGAAATTCCCAATTTAAAATATTCTACAGGTTTTACAAAACTGTCCCCAAACCGCAGGAGTTTTCCATTCTGGCTACCTCCGTATCCCTGGAAGGTTTGGGGAAATCAATAGCACTTGTCAGCATCCAGAGTTTGCCTGGGGGTTGGTCCAAAATTGTGTGTGTTTATGGCAACGCCCAGTGAGGACCAGCCTCCTTTACGTACCTGCTGGCCCAAGGAGAGCCAGTACCTACGAGATTCAGAACTCTTGGCAAGTTCTCCTTTAGTTTTCCTGAAACTATTTGTCTTCAAAGAAAGATTTGCTTTTGAAGGGTTGCTGATGATATTGCAGCGCTAAGCTCCCTGGGTTATTTGTTTTTGAGATTGCATATAAACTACTAACATTATTATGACACAATTACCAGTAAGTAATCATCCAATTGCCATAAACATGTCCCTCTCAAAATATTGCAAATTAATATTCATGCTTTCCTCAAATCCACCATTCTGAGCTAATGCGTGCCCACATAGTTCATCAAAATGTATATATGTTTTTTTCCCAGTGAAAGGAAGACTTATAGTTCAGTTCTTCATCTTGAGGTATGGGAAGATTGTTTTGACGGTAGCATTAGTTGCTCTGAGAGACAGTTTCCCTGTGAAACTGATGCAGCCACGAGAAATGAACTATTGCTTCCAGGGAAAGCATTTGCACTCCCTTAGAGCTATATTGTTCACAAAGCCTTTATAGTCATTCAATCCTGGCAGCTGAGAAGTCACGGCAACTACATGAGCATATGTAATTGTCATATGTGATGATAATCGTATTTGTAATTCTAAGAGTTGACGGGTTGGTCGCTGCGGAGTGGAGATCCTAGAATCTCACCATGAATAAATCGCTGTAGAGTCCTCTCCCCAAACCTCATAAATCTACAGAAAGCAAAGAAGTCCCCAAACATGCTAGGATGTAGAAACATGAAATGCACAAAGATGATTGGACAGTGAAATCTGGACCGAAAAAGTAATCCTAAGATGAGTTAATAGATTTTAAAATTGAATGTAAGCAAACTTAATTTCACTGTATACAAAGCATCAGATAGTGATACTGTTTTCTGCTAATCCAACAGGTTACATCAATGGTGATAATAATATACTAGCTAAGCCTGAGTTGATTCAAATTAAGGAAGTGATTCTAAAGCCCTGAGACAGATTTTTGTGTATCAAACACATATCTATAAATGCTTACACACCGTGGTGTGCTGGGCTGGTGAATGTTTCACAACTGGTTCTCTGAAAACTGAAAAAAGTCCTATTTTATAGCCTGTTTCAGTTTCTGTGGTATAAATACTCTCACCATGGCTGACTTCAAACTACCATCACGACATCACTGAGCACAGACTTGGGAAGAAATGTGAACAACTGGCCATGGTGAGCCAGAACGCGATGTGTCTAGCCTAGGGCTGGCCCTGCAGCTAACTACAAAATCGTGGAGACAAGTGTACTCAGTGGGTCACGTGACTTTGAAATTAACAAGTCTGAAATAAAATGTAACACATGTTGCTCTGATATTATATAGAGGGTCACTGGGCTAAAGAAGAGCATTGAGAAGGAATCCTAGCCCCAGCACTGTGATTGTGCTACCCCCGTCCTTCTGGAGGTAGCGAGACTTTGTGCAAATGATGTGGGATATGAAGTGCCCCAGGCCGGGGTTTAAATCTGCTCTGCTACTCCATAGCTGCAAATCTGTGGATGAGACCGTTTCTCCTAGCCTTCATTTCTTCATTTGTAAATGACGATGCTAGAAGCCTCCATGGATGGTTATCCTGAGGATTAGTTATAAAGCACAAATCTTCTAACAATGGGCTTGGCACATGGTGGGTTTTCGATATTCTTCTATTCTTTATTGGAGATAGTTGGGTTGCATTATATTTTAGGTTTCTCTCAATGTGTAAATCTCAGAAAAACATTCTATTATGTAGATTTTATTGGACAAAAGATGTTACAGTCCCAGGCATTTACAAAGTGTTTAATAAATACTGTTACTGGATGGATGGATATTTGAGATTCATATTATCTATTGTTTCTTCTCAAGCTAAAAATCTGTGAGAGGCAACTTTGACTCTTTTCTCTTTTTCCTTTTTTTAAAAAATGTTAATATTTATTTACTTTTGAGAGAGAGAGAGAGAACAGGGGAAGGGCAGAAAGAGAGGGAGATAGGGAATTCGAAGCAGGCTCTAGGCTCTGAGCTGTCAGCACAGAGCTGGACGCGGGGCTCGAACCTACGAACTGTGAGTTTGTGACCTGAGCTGAAGTTGGACGCTTGACCGACTGAGTCACCCAGGCGCCTCTCTTTTTTCTTTTTGTAAAACAATCATTCTCCACATTAAATAAGCTACCAGGTATTGATGATTTTTATCTCTTAAATATTTTTTAAAAACCTGTCCCTCCCTCTTTATCTCCCTATGCTGTGCTAGGTCAGTTCATCATTATCTCCTAATTGGTTCTCTGCTTCCTGTCTTGAACACCTCAAAACCATCCTTAACAAGATGGTCTGTCTCCAACCCAACATTCTAAGCAATTTGAGGACAAAGATTTATTTAACTTATTTTTGTCTCAAAGTCCAATATAGCTCCTGGCACAAAATATATGCTAAATAAATGTTTATTTTATTGCATAATGAATGATCCAACTTTTGGGAAAAGTAATTGGCGTAGTTTTTTTGTGTGTTGCAAATTTTCTTCCAAAGTGGCCTCACCTATGTTTCCTCATGTGTTTTCTCATATGTCATCAACTTTGTAGACCTTCCTACACTGTAGGACTTGTGTTTCAGGACTATGTACGGATCTAGATATTTCATGGCACCGTTCCTGCGCTGTGAAGCAGGGTATGCTATGGCCTGCCTCTGCTCCCCGGGCCCTGGCTGTTCTGGTGCCATCTGTAACTTTCCTGAGGATGCCCTTTCTCTCCCTTGGACTCTTTTCCATTCAAGTGAGGCTCTTTAGAGCCAGAGGTTACTGACAGAGCAATTAAAGTTTACTTCCTTAAATTAGTGCAGATTGGGCTAAATTTTACAGGGTCAAGGTTGAATACACTGAAACTTTATATGACTTTAGCTATCTGGAGTGGATTTCCGTGAGCCTGAATGAAAGCCAACATGTAAAGACAGAATTCAAATTAGGTGCTTCTGTTCCTTTTCTTTGGATGGTATCTCTCAACATGTCAAAATAATGCTGTAAAGGTGAAAATTCCAGTAAAAGTAGAGTAAGAAATTAGCATAAGTGAAAGATTGACAGTCACTCACTTCTTCCAAATTCTGAACATCCAGAATTACTAAATTTGGGATTTTTACTGTTGGTTTTACATACACACACACACACACACACACACTCACGTACACGTACATTCTTCCTGTCATTTAAGTAATCTCTGCACCCAACATGCGGCTCCAACTCATGACCCCAAGACCAAGACTTGCATGCTCTAATGACTGAGCCACTCACGAACCCCCTTCCCATCATTTAGAATTTTCCTTTAGTATAAGAAGTGACCACTTTTTTTTAACCCAAACTGCTTTGGTTTGGAACAGACTCATGGACTTGAAGTTACACACCCATAGTTTGAATCTGGGCTCTGCTGCTTATAGGTGTGTGCTACTTGAGTAAATCACTTAACTTTTCTGAATTTCAGTTTCCTCATCCAATATCAGTGGTAAGCATGAGGTTTTGGTGAGATAACATATGTATGCCCTCCATCACGGAGGGTCTTGAATACAATTGATGCCCCAATAAATATTAGCTTCTCCATTTTCCCAGTGAGATTAGGGAACTCTGTTTTTACTGCCTGAGACTTATCTTCATTTTCTCCACTCGTATAGACACCAGGCTCCCATAGATTTTCCCTTCTTGTTCTTCCATAGCCCTTACGTGCTTCATAACCATTAGACTGTTAAACTGTGGTGTATTTCATTGTTGTGAATCGCACCACTGGTCTGTGTCTGTGTGTTGGTGCTTATGTACCTTCTCTTCTCAACCAGATTTCAGAGGTCATGTTTATTTATTTCAGTATTGTCCTAGAGGATTTAACAAACAAACCAATCGGTTTCAGGATGCGCTGAAGTGGTATTTGATTGACTTTAAACTCTGAGAGGGGACCAGTGAGTGATGAATTAACACTTCGATTTCTGAATGTCTTTAAATAAAAAAACCATCCATTCTAAATCATTTCTACCCGATGGCAAAAAGCGAAAATATCAAATACGCAGAGGAATCTCTTCCAATTCATTGGTTCTGCTTCTAAGATTTTTACTATATAAAACTAGAGAATATTCTGTTTTCATTTAGTTGTTCTTTAGACAGCTCTGTGCTAGGAACCAACGGACTGAAGCAAATGGAACACCCCTAATATTTTTTGCTACCCATTTTTGCCCCATTTATGCTGTTTGTGTTTGGAATCAAATTACTGCCATCAAGGAAACCGCTAAGAGGGTCTGCAATAACACGGTGCTATAACGGGTTTGGATTTCAAAAAAAATTATTTGCTAATATAGGACAATGCAGTCACCAAGAGCTGTGGAGAGACACAGCCGCCTTCCTTTCCTTCAACCTGACATTTTCTTGATCAGACTTGACATGGCAAGATCTCAGATCCGATATATTGGAGAAAGGATTTGGCACCGTTGGCTAGAGTGGGCAGAAAAAGGGAGCCAGGAGCTGAAATGATTATTCAAGGTATGGCAGGAGCAGAGTTTTCTGTATGCAAGCCAAATGAAATTATTAAGGCTAAACTTCTCACTCAGCACTTAATAGGTAATCAATTTTCACTACCAACAGTGGAGGGTAAAAACCAAGGAAGGAATAATAATGCTGCTTCTTTACATTTGTGAAGGGCTTAGAGGGTACAAAATGATTTTACCTGTATTATTTCATGGAGTTTTCACAGCAACATGAAACTGACCAAGACACTCATGCATACATGCCTTCATTCATTCATTCATTCATTCCATAACACCTATTTGGTTAAGTATTTTTGAAGCCATCAACTATATGCCAGACTGTGTGGTGAGCACTGGAGAGAGAGTGGAGAATAAAGCAGATAAAGGTTTTAGTGTCCTCATTTCAGAAATGAGGAAACAGATGCACTAGGAAGTCACATGAGCTCTCGAGGTCACATGAGAACATGCCAAGCTTGGAACTTAGTGCAGTGATCTGAATCTTGGTCCATAAACATGGTCATGTGGAAAATGGAGCCTACTCTATTTTTTATCACTCAACTTCCATATCAAGTTCCTGTCTCCTTGGGCTGATGAGGAAGTTAACATGAGATCTGTTGTCTACTCCCTCCTGGTTCATGTGAAAATTCCAGGAGCTTAGATATTTCCATGGCATTGGGAAGGACCTCTGTTCATTTGTGTGGTGATACCACCAATATTCTTGTCTGCTTAAAGACATCATGAAGGCAATGCTGTTCTGGGACCTACAGCCTTCCTCCTTTGGAGCCAGAAAGCATTGTGTAAATCCCTCTGTCTTCTACATTTCCTTCCCCACTCCTTCCCCACTGCTTCTCCCAATGTCCTAATCTCAGGAAAAGCCTTATCCTTTCATGTTTCTTTAATATGTCTTTTCTGTGCCTCCACTTACCCCCTCACTCTTAGGCTTGAAGATTTGGACACAAAAGCATCTGTGTCCATGGTATAGCTCACCTCATTCTTCTGCTGAGGCCAAGAACACACAGCCAAACACCTCTCCAAATGGGAGGAAGAGAAAGGGACCAATGAAGGCAGAAATCGTCATACGCTTTAATCCAAAGTAATTTAGTGACATACCACAGGAGGAGCAGATCAGGACAGAGCCCTGTGGAAACCGACCAGCATGTGAATAGCCTATTTTCCTATGATTAGAGCTACAAATGCAGAGAAATCTGAAAATCAGCCCTGGAAGACACTGGCCCTCTCCATGGAGTTGAGGAGAAAGCCCCTAAAACTCCCAGCTCAGTTCTGTAAGTCAAGACTCGGAACATGTGAGCAGCAGAGAAAGAATTCAAAGTAATTAATGGGATCGAAGGCCCTGCCTTACGGTTTGAAATTGAAATAATAAAACGTGCATAGTTTTCCCAAGCAATTATGAACTGAAAAAGATGAGAAGTGCCAGCAATTCAGAGCAAAAGGATGAAATGAAATAAGCAACGGGAAACTTTGTATGGGAAGTAGCTGGAACCCATTTTCACAAGGGAAAAACTTTTAGCCTTTGCGATGATTTCCTTTCAGAAGAAAAGAAAGTCAGTTGTGCAAAAAAATTTAAGAAAAATACTTAACATGATGTGACATGCACATCCCCAGACTTCACAGCCGGTAGGGACATTTGAGAACACATTAATAATAACATCCTGATTACGATGGTTCTCCTCCCTCTCGCTGTTTTGGAGCACTTGAGCCAACAATGCCTTTTTTTTTTTTTTCTATGAACAATAAGAAAGGGAAGCTTCCATTCCTATCGGGTTAAGTTATAAACCAACTATGGGCCATACTTCCCAGAGGCACAGGGTCCAAATCTGGGTTCTGTCCAGTCACGACAGCAGTTGTACCTGGGATAGTCCTGCACAGGCCCACCAGACGGGATGGAGTAAAATGAGGTAGATGCTGTGGCGGCGGCGGAGTGAGGAATTTGCTTCTATTATTTCCAAAGAGACCGCGCCTCCAGTTTGAGACTTTTCCCCGGGGCATCTTCAGTTATCGGAGAGAAGATTCGTGTAGGTCTTCTTGGCTTTTTCCTCTGTCTGTCCCTCACGCCTAGCATCAGAAGATGGCAGCAGAGATCGCTCTCTTCCCACCGCTGGGGCTCCTGTCCTATCTGCCTGGCAGGACACAAATGTTCACCAGCAAAGGCAGGGCAAAGTCCTTTGCAAAAAGCATATTGATTTCATTCAAAGGAAAATAAATTCATAAACCGTACGACTGTATTCATCAGTTCATTTGGGGGGAATGTGAGCTGGGCGGCATGAAAAAATAAAATTCCCAGTAGCGGGTTTCGTTTGTTATCTCTTCCATATGTACGACTGTAATGCTCGCGAGAGGGTGAACACTGCTGAATCTGACAGCTGCCTTTGCAAGTACCCTTGCTGAACCCACAACCACTGTGTGGAGCTGGTCCAGGGCTCCTACTGAGGCTTTTTTTTTTTCCATGTAAACCACATACTCCAAATCTCTGACCCAAAACACCTGCATGGATCCTGCCTCCGTTTCTCAGTTCATTCTTTCTATTCTGGCCCTCAGCCTCGCTTCATACCCTGGTCCTGAAACTAAAGAAACTCATTCTTGTCAGATTCTACCTAGAGACGTAAAGGTGAGTGTGTGTGTGTGTGTGTGTGTGTGTGTGTTTGGGGATATGGACTGGGTGACCTTCTATTCTTCCAATCACTAGGAAAAGAAAATTCACCCTGGTTTGTTGTGGTTTCTTTTCTCCTCCACTTTTCCATTCCCATACTTATTGTCCAAAAGGGTGTTCAAATTATGCAAAGTTACTAACCATAAGTTTATATAAAGCCCCGTGACAAGGTAACAAGACGTGTACATAACACATAAAATATTATTTTTAAACTGTTCAATTACAACAGAATACCTGACTAAGCTGACATAATAGTGGGGAATTATTTTTTTAATGTTTATTTATTTATTGAAAGACAGAGAGAGAGAGAGAGAATCCCAACCAGGCTTTGCACTGTCAGCCCAGAGCCCAATGTGGGTCTTGATCCCACGAGCCGTGAGATCATGACCTGAGCCGAAGTCAACAATCAGATGCTTAGCCAACTGAGCCACTCAGGTGCCCCAATAGTGGGGAATTATTATACCACCTGTTGAAAAAGAAGGTGGATGCAGGCTTGGTTAATTCATCAGCTCAGTGATGTCTGGGCTCTTTCCCCCACCCTCTTGTCTTTTGTCTTGTGGCTATAAGCTGTAGCACCAAAATCTCTACCCTGTGATATCTAAAGGGACACATAAAGGAGATACTTTCTCCCACATATTTCCATTTTCCAGGAGAAAAGAATCTTTCTTAAACAGCATAGACTTCTGCCAGGTCCCAGTGCCCCGAGCTAGGTCATGTGACCATCCTAATCAATCACTAGCATATTGGAATGGGTTTACTTGAATGGGTTTATGCCAGTTAAGATCCTTACCCTGGGCATGAGGCTACTTCCCTTGAACACACTGCCGAGACTATGTGAATAATACTGGGTTTCTTTCAGCAGGAAAGAAGTGTGACATGGCCACTGGATGGGCAAACAGCATGATGTGCAAAAGTGCATAGTTGCGGCATGAGAGTCTTACTCAAAAGTATCTCTAAAGAACAGAATGAAAGAGAAATCCTCCCAGCGGGCAGGACTCTGAGCCATACACCTGACTATTCACTTTGCCTGGAAGGAGACATGGCAAGTGGCATGCAGCTAGGGTGATTCCTGGGCAGTGGGTGGTGCTTTGGCTAGTGGTCCAGGACTTGGAACAAACAAGGTTAGAGCATCAGTGACAAGAACGTTTGGGGGATGAGATATGTGGATGGACAACTCAGAATAGGCACAGAATATGAATATATTAGTGCCCATCTGAATGCTACACAAAGGACGACTATTGAAGAAGGGGCTTTCAACGATCATGTGGCAACAAAACATGAATGCCTAACCTGCCAACAGCAGAAACTAAATTCACACTCCTGATATGGCTCCATTTTTTGGAAGGGACGGCAATTTGTCCTCGCTACAATTCTTCTGACAGCACTGCCTCGTGTGGATTTTTGAAGTGCCTCATTTACCATAATGAAATTCCGCACAGCATCTCTTCTGACCAAGGACCCACATTAGAAGGAAATAAGTATAGCAATGAGTTTATACCCGTGGAATTCATTGGCCTTATACATACCTATAGGTATACAAATGTAAGTATACATATACTTAATTCATTGGTCTTATACATACGTGTTTATCACTCCAAAGAAGTTGACCTAATATAGCAATAGAATAGCCAATTAATAACTTGGTCATAACACTGATGGGTGAAAACACCTTTACAGACAGGGGTGATATTCTCCAAGGTGCAGAGCATGCTGTGAACCAACATGTAATGTATACAATATAATACCTTCTCATAGGCAAAATACATAGATTGAGAGCCAAAGGGAAGATGTGATAGTAACTTCTATCACTGTTGCTCCTAATGATTCAGTAACAATTCAGGTTTGCCTCCATTCTTGCCATTTGGGCTCTATTTTGGCAGTCTTCGTTCCCAAAAGAAGGCCTCTTTTTCCAGATAAGTAACAAGACTTCCATTGAATTAAAAACTTATACTCTACCTGGCCCTTGGGCTACTTATGCTACTGAACCAATAAGCAGAAAAGGGATTACTATCCTGCACTTGCTGAGATGATGATCTGATTACCAAGTGGAACTAGAGTTGCCAGCATGTAATGGAACACCAAAAATAAACTGTAATATAAACTGTGGACTTTGGTGATTATTATGTGTCAATGCAGGTTCATCAGGTGTAATATATATACCTCTCTGGTGGGGGATGTTGATAACAGGGGAGGCTGTGCATGTGTGGAGGTGGGGAGTGTATGAGAAACATTTGTACCTTTCTCTCAATTTTTCTGTGAGCCTAAAACAGCTCTAAAAAGTCATGTCTTTAAGAAAGGTTAATGGAAAACTAGAGTCACCTAATATAGACATAGATCCTTCATGAGTAAAGGCTCGCATCACCTTGACAGGTAAAGCACCTGTTAGCAGAGGTGCCGAATGAGGGCAAAGGGAATATGGAATGGACAGTGAGAGAAGTAGGTTACAAAACCCCACTACGACCATGTGACCAATGTGAAAACAAGGAATGTATTACATAAGGAAGAGTTATACATATTTTAGCTATTTGATACTTCCTTGTTTTGGTATGTTTTCATTTATTATTACTTATTATAATTATTCATTATTGTTTTCACCTTTTCCATTGCCCCACTGTTGAGCATACAGTTTCTTAATTGTAACATATCCATATTTTGATATTTAAGGTTATACGTTACTAGAAGAGGAATAAAGATTACCTACGGAGAAATAAATTGAATCGATCTAAGACACGTGTCTTCTCTTTAGGGGAAAGAGTAAGTGCATCTTCAGTTTTACAAGGAAAGGTTGCAAGGCAAAAGCGTGATGTTGTTATTACCTTTACTCAAAAGTTACATACGGATAAAAATGGTGCACAGCATTGCTGAGAAAACAAGAGTGGACTGTGGCTGATTGTCTGTTTCCTTTGAGTTAATGATTTCATTTCATTTGGATACATAAAGAGAAGTAGGATTGCTAGATCACATGGTGTTTCTATGTTTAATTTTCTTGAGGAACCTCCATACTGTTTTCCATAGTGGCTGCACCAATTTATGTTCCCAACAGAATAAGGGTTCCCTCTTTTCCACACACTTGCCAGCACTTGTTACTTCTTGTTTTTTTGATTCCAGCCATTCTGACACGTGTGAGATGACATCTCATTGTGGGTTCGATTTGCATTTCCCTGATGATTACTGATGCTGAGCACATTTTCATGTACGTCTTGGCCATTTGTATATCTTCTTGAGGCAAATATCTATTCATGTCTATTGCCCATTTAAAAATGTTTTTCTTTTTTAAAAGTTTATTTTTGAGAGAGAGAGAGAGAGAGAGAGAGAGAGAGAGAGAAAGTGGGGGAGGGGCAGAAAGAGAGGGAGAGAGAGAGAATCCCAAGCAGGTTCTGTGCTGTTAGTGCAGAGCCTGACACGAGGCTCGATCTCACGGACACTGAGATCATGACCTGAGCTGAAATCAAGAGTCAGACACTTAACTGACTGAGCCACTCAGGTGCCCCTGCCTGTTTTTTTAATTTATTGTTGCTGTGTAGAAGCTTTTTAGTTTGTTGTAGTTCCCCTTGTGTATTTTAACTTCTGTTACTTATGCTTTGGTGTCAAATCCAAAAAATCATTGCCAAGACCAATGACAAGGAGTTTTTCTTTGTTGTTGTTTTTTTCCCCCTGAGGATTTTTACAAGTTCAGGTCTTACATTGAAGTCTTTAATCCACTACAAGTCAATTTTTGTGAGTGGTGTAAGATAGGGGTCCAATTTCATTCTTCTGCATGTGAATATCTAGTTTCTACAACACCATTTATTGAAGAGACTGTTGTTTCCCCATTGAGTATTCTTGGCTCTCTCATCAAATATTAGTTGGCTGTATATGCACGGGTTTATTTCTGAGCCCTTGATTCTGTTTTATTGGTCTATGTGTCTGTTTTTATGTCAGTACCATATTGTTTTAATTAGTATAGCTTTTTGATATAGTTTGAAGTCATGTTTCATGCCACCAACTTTGTTCTTCTTTTTCAAGATTGCTTTGGTTATTTGTGGTCTTTTGTAGTTCCACATGAATTTTAGGATTATTTTTGGTATTTTGTGAAAAATGAAAGATGCCATGGAATATCTGTTATCAACTCAGCAACAACCCCTCTCCCCCCAAGGTGTATTCTGTGTCAGAGAAGCTGGGAACTACATTTTCCTTCACTGTACAGTTCTGCAAGTGAGAGGAAGTCATACAAGACACACAAGGCAGAATATTAGGAGAGGCCATTATGATTCTGTGGCAGTTGCTGTCCAGATATGGGGGAATATATTGAAGCTTCATAGCACACTCTTGAAAACAGCTCTCTTTGCTGTTATAGACTGAAAAAGTTGGTGGGGGATTTCCAGAGGATATGGAAAATTCCAAATGTTTTGCAATGAACTCTTGAGAACCTTGGTGTTTCTGGCTGATATTGCCTGTGGTGGTTTCCATGATCTTTGCTCTCCAAACTCTTCCAACTGTTAGGTAAGCCCCTGATTTTCAACATTGGAATCTTTAATTTCTGGAAAACTAAAATGGTTTCTGTTTTTTTTTTTTTTTATCTAATTTCAGTTGACTTAAAGATCAATGAAAGATATAACTACTATATTATGAACTACTATATCTATTTTGTGTGTGTGTGTGTGTGTGTGCATACATGTGTGAAAAAAGGAAAGTAAGAGAGACTTTATCATTTTAAGTTATAAAATAATATATCACTACTGTGAAAAGTGAATATAGAAATCTAGAAAAGAAAGTTTCAGTAACTTCCTTCTTTTTCCAAATCGTTTCTCAGTTTTAGCCACAGTTAAAATTTTATATTTTTGTGGCTCCTAGAATTGTTCTATGGATGCAATTCTATCTTTTGAACAAGATAAAAATGGGTTTATGCTGTATACATTGTTCTAAAGTTTGGTTTTTGGAGGGCGCCTGGGTGGCTCAGTCAGTTAAGCATCCCACTTTGGCTCATGTCATGATCTCATTGTTCATGAGTTCTAGCCCCACGTCGGGCTCTGTGCTGACAGTTCAGAGCCTGGAGCCTGCTTCACTTTCTGTGTCTCTCTATCCCTCCCCTGCTGGTGCTCTCTATGTCTCTCAAAAATAAATAAATAAACATAAAAAAAATAAAGTTTGCTCTTTGGGATGAGACAGTATTTCATAGCGATCTTTCCACATATGCACACGCAGTTGGTGCTACCTTGTTGTTTTTTTAGTTTAGTATTCTATTGAATGGCTGGGCCATCATTTATGTAGCCGTATTTACCACTGATGAGATATTCAAGTTACTAAAAGTTCCCTTATTATAGATAATGTCATAAGTGACTATTCTTGGGGGTACATCCTTGCATATCTGCCTGAGTATTTTAGCAAGGGAGTTACTTAGAAGTAGGCTTGCTGGGTCAAAGGACTCACATATATCAAATTGTGATGCATTTTGCCAAACTCCCTGAAGGAAATCTCAGTTTGGCTTGCAAAGATGATTGGAATTTCTCAAATAGCCTGAAATCATACATCAGACAAATTCCTACTAAAACCAAGAAAAGGGTTTTTGAATTTGATACGTAACGTGCTACTAACCAATAGCAGACTACCTCTATTCGGAAGGAAACTAATTTTTGAGGATCCTTTATATTTCCATTGAAGGCTGAAGAGCCCCCAAGAGGAATAAAGGTAAGTTTACTTCTGATCTGAATTCACCAACACTGGCTCTGTGGCTTATGCCTAAAGATCATAGTATCAGTCATTTTCCAGAATGCATCATGGACTGTGGCTGTGTTTGTTTCCAGCTTCTTGCTTTTATATTTGAACTGAACCATTCTTGAGACCATTACTCCTCAAAGGAACGTTGGACATCCCAGCTGGTTAATAAAGAAGTGATCTGAATATATAACACCAAAACTTATTAGTAAGAAGTGGGTGGAATTCAGTTCAGTTGCTCCTGTAAGCCTCATCCAAAGTAGCCTGATCCCTTGGGGATGGAAAATTTGAGCCAGAAATCTCATTACCAGATTTTTTTTTCTCATTAGGTACTTGCTGGCTCTAACTAGAGTCTGGCTAGTCCCAAAGAACCAGGATATAAGATCCAGATTTGAAATGAAGAGGAAGAAATGAATGAATGGGAACTGGCAATTATTGAATGCTCACTCTGGCCCAGATAGTTTATATAGTGTGTCTAAATTAGTATCCTCAACAACTCTATGTGGAAGTTGGCCACAATCCCATTTTTCCAAAAAGGAAACTGCAGCAGAAGGTACAGAGGTAAATTTGACCGACATCATCCAGCTAGTCCCTGACTGGCACAACTGGGTTCAATGTCAGGTCTGTGCAGTACCGGAAGCTATGTATCCCCATTCAACCATCATGCATCCTTCTGCCCTCCTGGGACTCTTGTGTGACTCAAAGGGAAGAGATGAACTGGACACAGGAATGATGAAATTTGGGACTGTGTTTTACGGTTTATGTTTATCATCTCTCTATTGTTTAAGTGAACCGCTATCTTCCCAGGATAAATTATCTTGACTTTTGAAAAGATCTTTTGTAATCAGTTTGTTGGTGTCAGCGATCCATGCCCGGATATCTTATTTATTTAAAGCAGGATTTCTCAAACTCAGCGCTATTCACAGTTTGCACGGAATAATTCTTTGTTGTGGGGGGCTGTCCTGAGTCCTGAAGGAGGTTTCGTGGCGTCCTTCACCTCTACCACGACATGCCCTAGTAACCTCTACCCGAGACATGACAGCCAAAAACGTCTCCAGACAGTTCTCCCATTTGAGAGCCACTGAGTTAAGCAGAGAGAGATCAGGAGAAAAAAAGAGAGAGAGAGAAAAGAAGTAAAATTTGTAAAGAACTGCTGTCAGGTTCCTAGTATCCAGTGCATAAGACTAAACAGATCGGGGAGCAGGGGAGCATTTTCAGCATGAAATGCAGAAAAACAGGTTTACCCTGACTTCTTGAGCACAAATAGGAAAGATGTATGTGCACTTAGCAAAAATGTAAAAGTGTTATCCGTATGGGGACTCTGGATAGGTGTAATCACCCCGGTCTGCATCACCATCTCTCAGGGAAGGAAAAGTAGGTAAACAATCTCAATTTCTAATTATTGAGCTGTTTAAAATACTGTGTCTAAAATACTGTGTTAAGCACAGGCTTAAAGTTCGATGTGCATTTCTTTTTGCTCCTAAGGATTTGATGTAATCTTGGATCTACCCTGAGAGTCTTTAACTGTTTCGTGCCAAGCCTACTGGGAGAGCAAGGGAATGGGCATATATGGCTGGTGGCTTCTAGGGAAGTAACATGGTGGAGTGGGAAGAACACTGGGTTGGCCAGACATCTGAATTCTGGCTTGTGGCTGTCCTTATTGAGATGTGTGCCCTGGGATGACTCATTTTAACCACATGGGTCCAATTATGTAAGAATGAAAAACCAACCCCGCAAACCGAGCATGCCCTCTCCTGTGTCAAGTTAAGGTGTGATAGATTGATTGCATTAATGTCCCGATCTCTTTGCCCACATCTAGACCCTTTGTCATGTCATTTTATAGTCCCCCCACTCTGATTCTGGACTCGGCCATGTGGCTTGCTTTGGCCAGTGGAATATTTCCCGACTGTACGTAGCGGAGGGTGAGAACGTGCTTGTCTGTTCGTGACTATGTATGCCCTCTGCCGTCACTGTGAAAAAGACACATCCTGCTCACCCTAGGGGAATGAGAGACACATGGAACCAGGTTTCCTCATCTTTCCAACAGAGGCCATCCTAGACTTCCCAGATCTGTGAGCAGGCTCCGCTAAGATCAGCAGAGAAATTGAGCTGACCACTCCAGATGTGCGAGCCTTAGACATTTATTGGTTAGTTGTTATACAGCATCACTGTGACCATGGATAATGGATACATAAGATATGTGGGATAATAATTTCAGGAGAAATGGGTCTTTATTTAGGAAAAGACTTTGATGAGCTTTCTTGAGTGTGGAGGCTGAGTCTACCCTTACCCCGAGGCAGCGTCTAGAAGGAGAAGGTGAGAGAGCAGGGGGGCAGTTGTGAGAGTCTGAGGGAAGCCTGAGAGAAAAGAGACAGAGGATAGAGAAGAGGGAAAAAGAGAGAGATTTGGGGAGAGAGAAAGGAGACAAGCAACAACACGGGCGCTGTCCCGGGAAGACTCAGTCAGTAGCGGTGAGGCAGGGAGGCCTGAGAGTCCAGTTACAGTGGTTGGTTGTTCTGCGGGCTGATATCACCATCCTAGGGTAAGTCCAACCTCAAGTAAAAGTCAGCTACACACACCCTTTTCTCTGCACTGTGTTTACCCCAAGCCATCATCATCAGATAGGAGTCATGGGACAGGCCTGAAAAATAGAATCAGTCCGAGTCCCTCCCTGCTTACAGCCTTCCCTGATCACCACCTCTTCCCCCTGGGCTCAAGCCACCTGGGCCACTTTTTGGCCCCAGTTCCTCTCTCCTCAGCGTCCTCTCCCTGCGTGCCACAAACACCCTCCCCCGCTTGCTCATGTGCCCTTGCCCTGGGTGGCTCCCTCTCGGCCTTCAGACCTCAACCTACATGTCTGCTTTTCAGGGAGGCTTTCTTCAACCATCCAGCCTCCGAGAGGCTCCTGGTGGTGCACCGTCTCTTTTCTTACTTGCTCTTACCACCATGACGTGATCACTCTCACTGTGTATCCTGGAGGCATGGCTATCGCTGCCATTCAATCTTGTGCTCTCCGAGGGGACAGACCATGGCCGGGTTGCTGGCTCTTGTATACTTCGTGTCTAACGGTGTGTGTCACCCAATGGGGAACCTGGTTTGTAGCTAGTGAGGAAATGAATGCACGAGCAGTCTCATGTGAGTGGTTCTCCGGCAATGGCCAGAAAGAGGCACAATGGGCTTGGCGTGTCAGGAAGGGACAGGTCATCTATAGGAAGGGAAACCCTAATCAGACCCACTTCTCTGTGGATGGAAACTTAGCGTGAGTGCTTCCAGGGAGCCAGCAGAAGAATCCACCGGAGGGCACAGGACAGAGCGCCCATCGACACAAGAGCCTGTCATTTTTATCCAAATGTTACGTGAATGGGCAACCTCAGAAGGGCGGAAGAACTGGGGATTCCCAGTGACGGACATACGGACCTCATGAGGCTTTGCATTTGGAAAGTGAGGGTGTTGGGGGCTTAGGCTAGGTGCTTGCTACAACCCTTCCAGCTAGAGGATTTTTTGCCACCACCTTAACATGGTGGGGACAAGACAGAGGGGCCGCTATAGGTGAGCAAGAGATTTTTACGGATTGACGGAAAGCAGGCAAGGGTTAAGACTGGTGAAATCATTTCACAGGATGGCGGGTGCCCTGGGCAGATGTTCAGCCCTGTGCTGATCTTTCCCTCTGCAGCACTCCCTCTGATGAATAAACCGGCTCCTTTCTCTGGCTGGCACTCAGTGCTTCCCTTTGTAAAGGAAAGAAAACTCGATGCGTGCCAAATGGTAGAATGCATTTGTAGCTCGACTATATGATATTTAACCATGATGAATTACTCAGGCTAACGTAAGGTTGACAAACCTCAGCTGTGCATCACACGCTCCAAAATGAAATAGAAATCAATGAAGCAGCTAAATGCCCCCTTAAATGCCAATCCCCTTTTCTGTCTAAGCCCCCTTCTAATTATTTCATGGAAATAAATGTAAGGAATCTTCATTATATATTCAGTTTCCGAATCCATTTTGCTCATTAGGCTGAAATAAGGGGTAGGTGAGGGTTTATTAGGGAGTAAGCATATCTGATAAGCATTAAATTACTTCTGATGGCTTTATGTATTTAATAGTGTTAGCAAATTAGCTTGGTCTTTGATCTAATGGAGTTGATGTTGATGAGGGCTGTGGATTTAACCCCGCATGTTAAACAGAATGCTGACCTGGGGAGCAAGGCGGGGTGACTGAAGAGTCCATGCCTGCTTTTCTCTCTTGTCCTTGGAAATGTTTCCCTTGTTGCCGGTTTCTCTAATTGCCTCCCTGTACATGACTCCCTTCCCCATTATCTCTAATCCTGTCCCTGAATGTCAGTCTTTGCGCTCTCAATTGCCTCCTGCAAGGTTGTACCTGATCATGTTGCACGGAATCAACGATCAGACTTTCCCTCCCTTATTACCTGTTCCCTTCCAGACTCCTCGATCTGCCACATGTCCCGCCATCTTCCTGGGACTCTGATTCAAAATCTTACTGTTATCCAGTTCAGCACGTACTTTTTTTTTTTTAATGTTTATTTGTTTTAGAGAGAGAGAGAGAGCACGAATGAGAGAGGGGCAGAGAGAGACGGAGACACAGAATGTGAAGCAGGCTCTAGGCTCTGAGCTGTCAGCACAGAGCCCGACGTGGGGCTCAAACCCACAAACTGTGAGATCATGACCTGAGCCAAAGTCAGACGCTTAACCGACTGAACCACCCAGGCTCCCCATCACAGACTTTTAAAAACTGCTCTTTCTGAGCCTAAATGTCCATCAACTGATGAATGGATAAAGAAATTGTGGCTTATACACACAATGGAATACTACGTGGCAATGAGAAAGAATGAAATATGGCCTTTTGTAGCAACATGGATGGAACTGGAGAGTGTGATGCTAAGTGAAATAAGTCATACAGAGAAAGACAGATTCCATATGTGTTCACTCTTATGTGGATCCTGAGAAACTTAACAGAAGACCATGGGGGAGGGGAAGGGGAAAAAAAAAGGTTAGAGAGGGAGGGAGCCAAAACATAAGAGACTCTTAAAAACTGAGAACAAACTGAGGGTTGGGGGGGGGTGGGAGAGAGGGGAAAGTGGGTGATGGGCATTGAAGAGGGCACCTGTTGGGATGAGCACTGGGTGTTGTATGGAAACCAATTTGACAATACATTTCATATTAAAAAAACCCTGCTCTTTCTGAGTTGTCGTTGTTTTTAGCTCACTCTCATGACTCACTGTGACACTGCCTCTTGATGCTCTCGGTGAGGAGAGTGTCAGGCTCTGGGTTAGGTGCTGTGGACACAAGGGTACAAGGCAGGGTTCCCGCCTCTCAGAATCACATAGTCTAGACAGGAACTAAATATGTCAACAGATAATTATAATCTAACAGGCATAAATGATTTATAAGGCGCAGAAAAGGTCACCTAAGAGTAGGAATGAGGGAGTGAGGGAAGGCTTCAACAAGATGACCCTGGACTTGACCTGGAAGGATGAGGTCAAGTATGCCAGGTGTTAGTGTTGCAGGTGGCAGGATGGCCCTGGTGCAGTCTCTAATTATCTCTATAGTGTGCATTACGGCTGTAGCATTCTGAGTATAGGGGGAGCCCTCTGGCTTTCAATTATCTCTGTGGTTTGCACTATGTCTTAAGCATTTTGAAAATAGTAGATGCAATCCCAACTTATCCCATCTTTGCTCAAGTTTCCTCCACTTTTGGGAGGATAGAGTCGCAAGTCAGGTGCAAGATACAGAAGTCACAGTTCTGGCAGGAAAAGGACAGTCCCAAAGAGACTTTCCAACACAGAGAATATTTACAGAGGGGAGGGCGGGGTTTAGGAAGCACCCAGTACTATGAAGGATATGGAAGTAATATAAAGATCGCTCATCACCTCAGGTCTCCAGGGGCAGAGGAAACAGGGTGTAAGGAAGTCAGCTGCCCACTTTTGATATAGAAGGTGTTGTCATAGATGCAGCTAATCTCAAAACCTCACCTGAACAAGAAAGGATAGGACAAGGAGTATCTACGTCCAGTCTTTCTCGTCTCCTGCCCCCGGCTGGCCAAACCCAAGCAGAAGCCGGTGGAGCAAAGGGGCCCTTTGTGATGCACAGAAGTCAGCTTCCCAGGGCACAGAGCAGGCAGACAAGGCAGAGGGAGAATCTCGTGGTGACAGTGGGGCGGGAGAAGAATGAAGACTAACCAACACTCAGAGAACACTTTTACCCCAAGTAAATGAGCCCCACCTCCAACTGGTTTGGCCATCATTTCCTGAGAGGCAGTTCCCATTTGTAACTTTTAAAAGAGAAGTGAAAAAGGACTGGTAGGAACAGGGTTGTGTGTAGACATGCTAAGCAGAAAGAGGGGTTTTTCTTTACTCAAAGAGAGAGAAAAGAATTAATCTCTGTGTCAAACCTACATGGCCGAGATGGCTGGCTGCCTATCTCATGACTATTCTCCACTCTTCTTTAAACATACTGGCTTTATTTGGTGAGGCAGTGAGCCCAACTAAAGGACGGCAGTTCTCAGTGACTCTTGCTGAAAGGGGAGAATGAGCAAAGAGCAGAAGTCATCACATCGACTTCCAGGGGGATCCCTTTGCGTGGCTTACTTGGCTGGGAGGCACCCCCTTTCACTCATTGCCCTTCCTTTCCTTCCTACCTCGAATCATGGCCTGTGTCCATCTTGTGCCCTTGGGGATGGATTCATGCCCTAAGGCTGGTGGGGCTCAATTCTCTCAATCCATGCTCTCTTTCTATCAGCCAAACACAAATTCTAATGGCTACACCACATTTAGATGAGTCAGATACAGGCACGACCTCCTGGCGGGGCATAGGACTTGGCAGCAAAGTAGCCATGTGAAGTCTTTGATCGCCTTGCATGTAGCAAGTGCTTGTTGTTTTGTTTTTGGAGGGGTTGCATGTTCTAGCAATAATTTCCTCTGCATATGACAGATGCATTTTCTGAACCACAAACTGGACTCTTCTGACAAGCACGAGCACACTTCGCGGAACAACAGGAAATAGCACTGGGCATTAGGACCAGCACAGAAATGAGTAACAGGCATACCTTGTCCATTTACAAGTTAATTCCTCGACTCGGAGATTGTGCGACATTTTGTTCCTTTGAAGAGTTCTGGTGAGTCTCTTTTCCAGGGGTCTGCAAACTCCTGGCCTGTGGGCCAAAGCTGGCCTGATGCCTGTTTTTGTAAATACAATTTTATTGGAACACCGTACCTAATCGTTTGACGTCTGTCTGTGGCTACTTTTGTGTTACGGTGGCTGACTTGCTGTTTGGCCCTCTACTGAAACAGTTTGCTGTTTCAAACCCCTCCTCTTGTCTCTCATGACCACATTTCATGTTTGGAGCCTTGAGCTCATTTGAGTTTTGGAGATGATGACTCAGTAGCTTAAGTTCTGGAAAACAACCGTATGAATATTACTGCAAGTTCCTGAGTAATTATTTCCTCCCACCCCCACCCCCAAGGAGGTATCAGAATATTTCAAGTCAATCAGTTACCCTGCCAACAATGCCTTAGCCGTAACTGATAATCATTTAGGGGTTTTGGGAAACTGATTCTGGTTTTGGACAAGATTAGGGTATACAGTTGCCTTGAGGCAATGTATTTGAAAGTTGTCATTTTCTACCAGGGTACTGTTTTAGGACAAAGTACTTGGAAAGGTGAAGGAGAATGGGCAGAGTGAACTCATCTGGGGTCAGAGATCAGTACCTAGCACATACCAACCCTTAAAGCCTGAGGGAGCCTGATTTGTTCTAATTTACCACCAATCCAAATAACAAAGCCCTAAGTTCTTTTAGGACCCGGGTTCTACCTGTTGGGTGATAAACTATTCAAAATGTCTCGATTCATTGATCAGATCTGAAACTTGGCTTCGCCAATTAATGGCTGTGTGACCTTGGGCAAGTTACTTACCTTCTCTGTGCCGTTTTCTTTTTTTGTAAAAGAAATATACAGGAAATATAATGGGAAATATAATAGTAGCTCACTATCAGGACTATTAGAAGGGCCAAATGAGCTGCAAAGTGTACGTATATGCTTAGAACAGAACTTGGCATATTTTAGGCACTCACTACATGTCAGCTATTATTGTTGTTGTTTGATTCAATTTCCTTTTAATCTCCTCAGGCCTCCGGTGTCATGCTAGCTCATGCTACCTAATGTAAGATAGTTCATTAGGCAATGTGGGATATGCTCATATGCTATTCATTTCAGTATTCGAAACCCAATCAAGCACATTTTGCTAAGTAAAGTCCTGTTCCGGGTCTCCCCTCTTTAAAAGTTATGGCTGTGTGTTTATAAAGTTGCATGTGTATCTATTCATTAAGTGAACCCACAGTTTCAGTTAACCTGGGGAACAGAATATTGATTTAAACCATACTTTAGGAGGCTTATCTATCACTTTGAACAAATAAAAACCTACATGAGATTGAACTTCACTGCATGAGACAGGAAAAAACATACTCCACTGAATACAGCCTGTGGTTGTAAGGCTGAGTTCTAGAGGTATCATCAATATATTGGGTTCCCGCTTTCACTTTTTAATGATCTCTGTCAACTCTGATAAAGATAGGCTCACGTTTATTGCTGCAGAATTTACCCTGTCCTGTTACTTTTTTTTTTCTTAACACAGTGAGTATACCTTCAGCCTGTCTCTATCCCAGCACTGACATGTCTACCTTCCAGATTTGTTAACATTGGGGAAATAATGTATTTCCAAGAAATTCTGTCTTATTTTAACTGTGGGTTTTGAGCTTTCTCTGTGTGGAGTTCTACTTATTTCCAAACCACTTTCACGGGGAGAAAAAGACTATGAGTCCTAAGCCCTGAATTTACCAGCTCCATCTTGCTCCGCCTTTTTAAAAAAAACTTTCTAATGTTTATTTATTTTTGAAGGAGAGAGGGACAGAGCATGAGCGGGGGAGGGGCAGAGACAGAGTGAGACACAGAATCCCAAGCAGGCTCCAGGCTCTGAGCTGTCAGCACTAAGCCTGATGCGGGGCTTGAACTCACAAGCCGTGAGATCATGACCTGAGCCGGAGTTGAACGTCCAACCGACTGAATCATCCAGGTGCCCCTTGTTCTGCCTTCTTTTGTCAGCTCCAGGGCACACAGCTAGATAGTTGGATCGAAAGCTTTCTTAAAGGGGCGCCTGGGTGGCTCAGTCGGTTAAGCGTCCGATTTCAGCTCAGGTTGTGATCTCACAGCCCTTGAGTTTGACTCACGCCTCGAGCTCTGTGCTGACAGCTCAGTGCCTGGAGCCTGCTTCGGATTCTGTGTCTCCCTCTCTCTCTGCCCCTCCCCTGCTCACACTCTGTCTCTCCCTCTCTCTCAAAAACAAATAAACAAAGAAACAAATGAAAAAAAAAAAAAGCTTTCTTAAAGTTTATCCAGTTTTGGAGCCAATCAGTCCTGAAAACAGCCTCTCCGGGCTGGTGGCAGAGGCTGGTGCAGACTGTGCCTCGTTTCCTGTCCCTAGAATGCTTTCTCCTATCCTTTTAGTAACAGACCCCTGGCTCACATGCTCATCTAACAAAAGACTGTAATTTCCCAGCCTCCTTTCAAACCGGGGGTAGGAGCCACACGGCTTATTTCTGGCTTACCGGCGTATGAGCAGAAGTGAGGCATGCCAGTTTCACGTTCTACCCCAGATAAAGGTCATGGTTCCTCCATGGTCATCTCCCTTTCTGGCGGTTGGAATGTACCAGCAGCTGGAACAGCCACATTGGACCACAAGGTGGGAACAACCCACTGAGAACACGAGACAACCAGACGGAAGGAGCCTGGGTCCCTGCCAGCCCACAGCTGCCAGCAGCCCAGGGCTCAGCAAGTTCAGATCATCCCAGGGAGAGAAATAAGCTATTTTGTTTAGCCCACTGTTATTTTAGCTCTTGCTTGAGCAGCTCAACTGGTATCCTCACTAATGTAGAATTTGGGATTCAGATGTATGGTGGTACCACGGTAAGACAGACTATGAGGCGTATTCTTCACAGTACTGGGCGGTAAAGACACAGATATTTCAGGCCAGAAAATGGGTGCTACTTGGCGTGGCCTGGAAAAGCATTTGCTTGCAGCATCTCAGAAGGCAGGCCTGATGCTCGCAGAGTACATGACTCCAGTAGAGTCTGTTGGAAAAACTCAGGATGTTGGTATGGGTTGGATGATTCTTCTTGCTTTGTGAACGGCCACCAAGAGACTAACTCAGAGAATGAAGAAATTGCAATAATGGGAAACGACACTACCCCGAGCCTTTCTCAGGTGTCTCCATAACGGCTGCTGGCCAGGCAATGGGAGCCATCCCGGCTGCGAAGGCAGATGACGGCACCGTCTTCCCACCCAGAGGCTTTTGTTCTAGGTGGCCTCAAGAGAGTCACCTTAAGGAGGAGAGAAGAGGGAATTAGGCAGAGCAGATTGAGCACAGGGGCCAAGATATAAACAGCAGAGCTTTTAACACATGAAAAGCAGGTCCAGAGGAGGCTTTTGGTTGTGGTTACTTATGCTTGGAAGTGTCTAGAAGCAAATACATCTTGACAGTTTTGAATAATGGTATTTCCAAAGAAATTGAAACACTGGTCTGCAAAAGTAGGTGATTATTCAGCCCCACATTTTCTTAAACATACTACGAGGAAAGAGACAGCAGCCCTCTGCAGCCCTCAAGAGAGAAACACTCCCCGGGATCCATTTAATATGAGGCCACGGAGGACCTTATCTATTGTCGAGGTTCTTTCTCCCAGAAAACCAGGAACGGCCAACGAGCCTATCCGAGGATCTTGTTTCACTGTCCAGCTGGATGTGAAAATCACTGTTGACACAGTTGCTTTGGTTTTCATTCATTCCTTTTCTGAATGGGAGTTTTTATTGCCCTTGTCCTGACTCTACTCAACCCTGTTGCTATGGAGACAATAACTTGTAGCTAGCTCAGACTGTGGGCATGCACAACAATCCTAATGGGGAGGAGGCACAATACTGAGAGTCACTACATTGGAGCTGCATTTGGGAGCTGCGCACAACTTTCGGCTGCCTCTCTTGGGGATGATGGTGTTCCATGCCTGGGAGGAAGGGAATGCATGAGCATCTGGTCGGCCAAAAGGTAGGCTTGTATCAGAGAATGCTGGCTTCCTCAATATCTGTTGCCTCCCCCACTTGTTTTTCTTTCAAAGTAGAATTTCTAAGATTGACCCCAATGTGTGGCTCCTTGGCTAAAGGTTACATTTTATGGCTTCCCATGCGGCCCAGTTGGCTGCTTGACTGGGTTCTGTCCAATGGTGCGTGAGTGGGAGATGGGGGCCAGAAAAGGAATAGGCATATTCTCCCCTTCCATTCACCCCTTCCTTCGTCTCTGCTGGCTGGGATGTGACTGTGATGGAAGGAGCTGGGACAGCTACCTTGGACCATGAGTAGATAGAACCTGCATATGGAAGGTGCGCAGCATCGGAGGTAAGGCACCCGGTTCCCCCACACGGTGGAGCCCGAGACAGCCCGGGACTGCTCTGCATGGACTTCTGTATGAGAGAAAAAAGCCCCTTGTATCTTGGCCTCTGTTTCAGCAGCTGAAATGGGATCCTAACCAGTTCAACAGAACAGTCCTTCCGAAATGGAGCTTGAAGAGCTGACTTCTCCGCCCCGGATCGGGACGGTGGGAACATTGACAGTGGCCTCTCAGATCGCCCTGCTTGCCCCTGCATGTTTCGCAGTGAGGACCGCTCCGGACGTCCGGCCGCCCGGCCTGTGGCCCCGCTGCAGTGACAGCGCGCCTGGGGGTGGTGATTCTCCGGCCTCGGATGGAGCGGCTGCTGGGAATGCCTGGTGTAGACGCTGCGCGCCCTGCCTGCCGACAGGCACCGTCTGTCCGAGCCGCAGCGGTACCGAGAGCTGGCAGGCCCGGAGCCACCTAATTGAAAAGAGGGCTGTGACCTCCGACTCCGCTGGAGGCGTCACCGCAGCTGCCGCGGTGCACCTGCCGGCCGAGCAGGGCGGCCTCGTGCTCACGGGCCCCGCCTCCGAGCTGTCCGAGCTGCCGGGTCGTCCACACAGCATGGCGCCAGTAGTCTGCTGCATCGCGGGCACCGTCTCTGCGCACGCGCTTCACGAAGGCGCAAGACGCCTTTGGTCTCAGAGCTGGAGGGGCTGCGGTGAGTTCTGCAATCTCCTCCCGCGGGTGTGGAGAGTGACGTAGGAGTCAAGGCAAGGGCTTCGGAAGAGCATCGTGTTTCCCATCGCAGGTTTACATTTTCCTCCTAATTGCGTCGGGCTCTGCAGTCTAATGGTGGAGAGAGGGCTCTAGAATCAATTGGTTTCGGGGGCGTCTGGGTGACTCAGTCGCTTAAGTGTCTGACTTCGGCTCAGGTCACGATCTCGCAGTTCATGACTTCCAGCCCTTGCATCCAGCTCCGTGCTGACAGCTCGGAGCCTGGAGCCTGCTTCGGATTCTGTTCCTCCTCTCTCTACCCCTCCCCTGCTCATGCTCATGCTCTGTCTCCAAAATAAATAAACATTAAAAAAAAAAAAAAAAGAATCAATTGGTGTCCTGGCTCTTCACAATGTGACCTCAGACAAGTTACCTCTGCTCTTTGACCCTTCATTGTATCATCTGTAAAATGGGGGTTTTTGTGCTGAGAATGACCTGCCTGAGCGCTTTTACTTAGGGTGAGGAAGCTCTCAGTAAGTGTGGAGTATCGCTTGATATCTTTATTATGATAACTATGCACTTCACCAGGGATGCAAGTTGTTAATTACAAATATCTTTCTGTTACTAAAACTGACAGCCAGAAACTCCTGATGATGATGACAGATTTATGAGGGAGGGGGGTGTGCAGGGCAGTAAAACAAATACCTTTGACATGATTACCTTGGAAGAAAGGTGGCAGAAAAGAAGTGTGTGCTCAGGCAATGAATATTTATTAAATACCAAGTTGGGGCCAGGCCTTGTTCTGGGTGGAGAGAAGGCAGCAGACCACGATGCCTGTTTGCTGGGGACATATTCTGGTGGAGAGCCATTCAGTAAGCAAGTAAACAACCATTTTGGAGGTGGGTAACCAACTTTCCTGAACTCAAGCTCACCAGTAAGGTGGTCCAAAACCCAAATTTGATTTCCAAAAGTCTGATCTCTGAGGCTTTATGCTACTCTCTGCCCCTTGACCCCTGTCCCTAGAAAACTCACTGGAATCGACGATCATGGGAATCTCTGTGTTACAGTTCATTAAGGAGCCAGCATGCACCCAGTCTCTTTGTTCCAAGCACCTGACAGACTATTTTCGGTAGCACAGCTCACTTAGAAGGCTCAGATCACAGTTTGATCCCCAGCTCAGGCTTCTATGAGCTGTGTGACCTTGGACAGGTTATGCAAGTGCTCAAGGGTCAGTGTCCTCATTGGTGCAAAGTGGGGGCAATGGGACTGACTTTGGACAGTGTGGGTACATGGTTCTGCTGACTCCCTAAACCTGCCCAGCGGACGTCAGCCTAAGTGCATTTTAAAAAGTGGGAAAGAATAGTGCGGCTCATAATAGAAGCACTTAGCTCGAAGTGAGGTTCTGTCTGCGAAGCGTTCCTGGGCTTTGGGGAAGGAGACAGTCGTGCACTGCCCTCACTGCGGAGCGAGCAGGGGCCGGGGCCAGCTAAGAGGCTGGACAGGGGTAGATGCAGATGAAAGCAGGGTGGCATCTAAGTAAAAAGATTCCAAAAGGGGATAGGGATTAGAGAGCTATTAAATGGATGGAGGGTTCACAAAAATAGTCTTTTGGAATAAATGGAAGCTCATTCAGACAGTGAGGGACATAATTAGAACAGAATTTGGGAAGGGATGTGAGATCCAAGGTCCCCACCTACTTGCTAGCTCATCCTTGGATGAGTGGGGCTGGGAAGGGCTACCCGCCGATGGTCACCAGCCCCTTCGGGTTGGGCCTGCACATTCTTATCTAGCTTTGCAATTACTCAGTTTGGGCCCCGAGCTTCACTTCTCGGGGTTCAGACATGAACATCCAAGCCCATGCAGTCCTGTTGACTCGCGTGATTGAATGAAGGTTTGCATTTATCTAACACATTCGTGTTTTGTTTTTGCATTGGTACAAGCCTGTCAACTATCCAAATTCTACTTCAGTTCCCTGAGATGGCTCAAAATGGCTGTTCCCGAGGGGACAGAATAAAATAAGGAGAAAGGGAATGGTCTCAGGGTCCAGAATTCAAGGCATGGCCATGTCACTGACCAGCTGTGTGACTCTGGGAAAGTCACGCAACATTTCTGAGTCTAAGATAGGCAACACAGTATCTACTTTGTAGGATTATGTGAGGGTTTGAGATTACAGATCAGTGCCAAGCTCAGTCCCCAGTTTGTAATAGGCACTTAATAAATAGCGGTTAGTCTTAAATTTAATTGAATATATAATACAGGGCAATATGAGTAGTATTCTGTTTAGGATCTATTTTATTTTATTTTTTTTAGCTTTAAATACCTGTCATTTGAAACCTTAAAAATCAGGCTGTCAGTAGTCATTGTGTGAGTCCAGCTAAGGGTAGAATTTGTTCAGTTTTTTTTTTCTCCACCACAGTTCTCTTTATTTTTAAGCAAATGTTATTATTATTTTTTTAATGTTTATTTATTTTTGAGAGAGAGAGCATGAGCGGGGGAAGCACAGAGAGATGGGGGGAGACAGAGGATTTGAAGCGGGCTCCATGCTGGCAGTGGTGAGCCCGACGTGGGGGGGGGCTTGAACTCACACCTGAGCCAAAGTCGGACGTTCAATCGACTGAGCCACCGAGGTGCTAGTAGGACCACTTAGGTCAACAACAATTCACTCTACTCTGCCTTGGTTTCCCCATTTGTCCCTTTCACTGTCACCCAAACATAATACAAGAGCAAGTTGCAGCCTCGAACATATTATGAGGACTGAGAGGTAGGCATCCATTGGCATCATGTAACGACTCTGAAATTTTAAATGAGCCATTTTGGTGGTTGGAAACGTGTCTATATGCAACTCTGATTGTTGGAATCAGCTCTTTCCCTGCCTAATAGTTATAACATTTTCCATCATGTGCTGAATGCTGGGGTAAGTGCTCACACGCACCTTTTATTTAATCCGAACTATAACCCTGAGTGATCTCTCAGGCTGGAGAGGCTCTGGGCTTTTCACAGGTCGCTCGGCTAGTAAATGGCAGAGCACGTGTGTCCCTGGGCAGCCTGGCCCATAGCCCTCTTCGATATGGCCCTGGAGGATTTTGGCGAAGGTCCCCTTTTCCACGATGTGGTTAAGAACCAGGGGTCTGCCACATCAAATAGGTTTTGAAAGTGCCATTTACCGCGATACCCTTGTCCCCCACAAAGCAAGAAGCCATGGGCGCCAAAGTCAAAAGGAGGCAATGGCGAGGGGTGGGAATAATACACGCTCCCATTTCTCTCGGGCACCGCAGAGAGGAAGACTCGGCTGCTTCCCACGGTGCTGGTTGCTCTGCACGCTATCTGCACAGGACAATGGGCCCGTCCGGCTATCTGCTCCAGTGACAGCCAGCCAGTCTTTTCAGGCTAATCACGCCTTTCAGCCCCTCTGTCCCCAGATCTCGGCCTCCCTTGCCTTCCGCTGTGGGAGAAGGGAGATGGAGGGAGAAAGCCTCTGGCCTTTAAGTGTCTTCACAGGACGTCTGCGTGGAGTGTAGTGGTGAGATAAGGGCTATTTCAGGCTGTGTCTCCTGCTTGTGTGAATAGCATGTGATTGATTTCAGAAAGGGAAATTTATTTCCCTGCAGACATATTTTTATCATTTGCTTGAATTCCTTGATGCCTTACTCACCATATGTATAGAAGAGTCAGGTCTCCTTCAGAGGGGGAAGGAAGGGAAAAATGGATAACACTTTAAACCTGAAAAAAAAAAAATATATATATATATAAAAGGCACTGCCAGATAAAATGTTCTGTGACCTATAAGCTTTGGAATGGGTCAGAGGGATTATACTGAGGCTGACATTTAGAAATGATGAGATCCGTTGGCTGCTGCCTTTGCATGGAGCGTGCCAAAGTACCTTCCAGAGCTTTCCTTCCGGGGGAAGCCTCCGTGAAGCCCCACTGAAGGGCGAGCACTTGAACCCCAGGGGTGAGAGCTAGACTTACCGGGTCACTTTGCGCTGACTTTTACAGGGTGAGATCACTTTATTTAGAGGGACCCATTCAATTCAGTTAAGCTCTCAAATTTATGTCCTCCTAAAAGAGAAGGCTTAGGAGAGGCTAATATAAATGGAAATGATTTCAGAGGGAGTGGCGGAGAGGAGGGAGCACGGTGGATGGTGGACAGGGTCGGAGGCGTGGGTAGAGAAACGGGAATTTGTATGCAATGAATTTCTTGGACACAAGCATTTCTTCTTCTTCTTCTTCTTTTTTTTTAATGTCTGGTGTTTCACATTTGGGTGGGAACAGAAATGCCCACTGGGACGGGTTAGTTCTGTGAGATTTAAAACTTGGGGCGATTTCCGGGACCGCTTAGTTACCCTGGTATAAAGTTAGTGCTTTGGTGATAACATCGACTGCGATGTGAGCGCCTTGGCATCCAACCCTGTGAACGGGGTGATAAGATCAGGCAGTTTTCAGACAGTAGTCATTTGCGTGGGTGGAGGCCCAGCAGGGGAGCAGAAAACCATCTCTGGCTGGTGTTTGAAGGTGTTTTTTTTTTTTTTTTTACTTCTATGTGAAGACCAGGGCATCTGACATTCTGGGAACATGCTTCTCCAGAGAGGCCGACCTGTCTCTGGGTTGGCAGGAGGCTGCCTGATGCCCCAGCTGGGCTCCTTCCCCAACTGCTCTCCGCTTCTCATCTGGCATCCTGCTGGGAACTGATCCGTTAGGACTGATCCATGGCTCAGACTTCCTCCGGAAGGGGGTAGAGGTAGTTCAAAAGCGTGTCTGCACAAGAAGCGCACAGAGAGAGCCGGGAGAGGGACTGCACATGAGGCAGATTAATTGAATAATCGAGAAGCCGATAGTCAATAAAGGTGAATGCAACCTTATGCATCTGAGACTGACTATTTATAAAGCAGGGGTGGTTTAAACATGTCTTTGAGGGTGAGATGTACACAGTCCGGTTCAGCTAAGTGCTGTTTAACCTGTCCCCTGGCCTTTTAATTCCAAAGTAATTATTTTGGGGTTTTGATTTTATTCAAACTGCATGCAATTTTCCTATCTTTCGATTCATTCTTTCTGGCCTCTAATCCCTCCTTTATCTTGTTAATCATTTTTATCTCTTTCTTTCGTTTGCTCCCTCAGATTGCTCTGTTTGTACAGGTTGCAGAGGACTGATTCTCTCTGCTCTTGGGTCTGGTGACTGTCCCTTGTGGTGGACCACTTTCTTGCCCTCTCCTGGATTCCATCCTCTGTACCTTTTCCCTTTGCTGACTTGAATCTGTATCCTTCTGTTGTTATAAACTGTAATAAACAGCTTTTCTGAGTTCTATAAATCCCTCTAGGGAACCAAGGGTGGTCTTGGTGGGGGGGTGGGGGGGGAAGGGAGGGGCAATCTCTCAGTGCAGGAAGATACCCAATTTCAACTCCATGCTGTGTGCTTGGTCTCCCTGTGGGTGTTATAATTTCAGCATTTAATTCAAAATATTTAGTTCTTATGTGTACTGTGATCTCTGTAGGGGACAACTTTCTTTTCCAGGGCGCTCACGGTGTTGTGCATATGCTAGTTTGAAGGAAGCGAGCGATGTTATCTGGCTCTTCTGAGATGGAAACAGGATTGTTGCCAGGTCTATATGCACCTCGATTGGCCTGTTTGCAAGCCCTCTGATTTCTTGCCTTGCAGCCCCTGTGCCTACTTCAGATTAATCCCAGCTTCTAAGAAATGATCCTTTCTTGGTCACTGCTTACCTTTTTTTGGAACACTCTGAGCCTGGCACATAGTAGGTTTCTAGGACACTCTTGATTTTTGTTTATGTAAAACCCCTTCAGCGCTTTAGTCTTTTTAAAACAGTTATATTTCTTGTTTTTTTTTTCTGATTTCCTTTGTGGCTCCAAGATTCAAAGCCCTAGACTCTGAAGCCCAAGGGCAGGCATAATGCCAGTTTCTCTGTGTGCACCAGTACCCAGCACAGAACCTGGCACCGAATCAGATAGTCGTTGAAGTCAGACGATCATTGAGCCGATCTGAAGACATACTTTAGAACACCCTATTCCCTGTAAAAGTGGAACAGAGCCTATCCCCTAAAATCTTGCTTCCTCTGAACGTTAATAATGAAGCAAGCAGGTAGAGAGGTTCACTGTCTTCCAAGTCCCACGAAAATAATCCTGCATCCTTCGGTTTTCTCTTTTATAAATTAAAGGATTTCACTCCTCACTGTCTTATGTCCAGTTGTGTGATCTTGTTAACCATCCCTTTCTGAGACTCTTCATTTACTGCTTTATGATGGTGCAAAACTGACATTCAGATGCTTCAATAAGGGGCTGATGGTAATTGGATGTAACAAGAGTATTACTTTAAGTGTCTTTTGAAAGCATGTAAGAAAACCTGTTTCCTTCCTTCCTTCTTTCCTTCCTTCCTTCCTTCCTTTCTCTTTTCTTTTCTTTCTTTCTTTCTTTCTTTCTTCTTCCTTTCTTTCTTTTCTTTCTTTATTTCTTTTTTTCTTTCTTTCTTCCCCTTTTGCTAGGGGAAAGGGTTGGCATCCAACCCTTTTTCATTTTAACTTTTTGAGTCATAACTGACATATAAAATTGTATGATATTTAAAGTGTACATCACAGTGATTTGGTATATGTATATATTGTGAAAAGAGTCCCCCAATCTGTTTTTTTTTTAACACATCTGTCAGCTCATACATTTATTTTGTGTGTGTGCTTGTGCGTGTGCGTGTGTGTGCGTGCACGAACATTTAAGTTTTACCCTTAGCAAATTTCAAGTATACAATACAGTGTTATCAACTCTAGTCAGCATGTTTACATTATAATCTGAGACCTTACTCCTCTTATAACTGAAAGTTTGTGCCATTTTTCCAACCTCTCCCTATTTTCCCTGCCTTCGAAACCCACTTTCGACTAGCTTAGGCAAAACAGATAATTGGAAGATGTATTCGAAAAATATTATAGAAATTTACAGAATCAAAGGAAGACTAGAGAATGGCTAGACTTTCCCAAATGAAAAAACCTTTTTGTTGGTAGCACCAGATCTCCTATTTCTAGCTCTCAAGAATTTGGAGATTGTTCTCCCTAGATTTGATTTAAATAATTGGAGGAGGTCCTCTGATTGACTGAGCTTGAGTTATGTGCTTACTCCTGAGCCCAACCTTCTAGCTAGGAATATGGGACGCTCTGATAGGCCAGGGTTGGATCACATGTTTCTCCCTTTGGACAATGCCTGTTATCAGAGACCATGTGACGGAGAATCAGTTATTATAATTTTTACACATAGTGGATTTTACATCCCTAATTATTTAGAAAAAGGTCATAGCATATGTTTTTCTTCAGAATTCTAAGTTGTTGACTCAGTGATATCTATGTTTCACAAATGTTGTCTCCTTCAAAGTTATAATTTAGTTTAGTTATTCTATATGTTATATTGGCCGAGCTCGCTTTGAATCACTATTTTGTTAAGTGGATTTCTTTTAGCTCATCCAATACTCTTCCAAAGAACTGAAAAGAAAAAAAAATCCCCTGCAACTCCTCCAGGATAATTTGATGGGCATTCAGCAGTCTGAAATACTGTGTGTTCATGCTAACTCCGTTCTTACTGCCATCACCCTATTGCCTGAGTTGGAGAAAACTTGTCTGCCATTTCTCACAAGGACATTTTGTGGGTGGAGGACTCCGTTAACACTTTGTTTGCTTATCACATCACTTGATTTATCTGAGGGTAGAAGGAGTGAGGTAGAAGGTTTGACAGGCAGTGACAGCTTGGCCAGTCAGGCTCAAATACCACTGGATGAGGATAAGCCCTTAGCCAAAGAGACCTTCCAAATACCATCAAAAGGCAGGAATAAAGCATGCAGACAGGAATGAGGCTCCCATCCAAACATTACAGAACCTCTGTCACACTTGAACAAACTCAAAACACACACGCGTATATGGATATATCCTTTCTCTTTATTACTGGTAACCAGAGAGCTAAGGGTGTAAGTTTAGCATCACACAGACTCAAGTGTTGACAACTTATTTTTACAGGGCAGCCTTGAGAAATCCAACAGAGGTAAACCAAAGGAGGGGGAAAATCATAAAGGAGGTGGGGGCGCACAATTTAATCCTTGCTATTGGCACTCACTGGCTTTTAGAACTCACTCCCTCCCACCTCATTTTCCACTATAAGTTGTTTTTTTTTTTTTTTTTTCTGATAAAAAAAGAATAAAAGCAGCACCGGCTGAAAGGGATACTGCAATTCTGTGTGTGTCGAGGTGCGGGGAGGATTTGGATTAACGTCTCAGGCAATGATCTTGGGAGCACTAGAGAGCGCTGGAAAAGCAGCGTGCTGTTGATTTCTTCGAGGTCACCTCTTTCTGATGAAGGAAGCACACAGGCTGTGTTGGTAATGGCCTAGAGCATGAACCTCCAGGCTTCTGTCAACACCAATTCAGTGAACTGGTTTAGGATTTGCCTTGCCTATTACAACAATCATAACCTGTTTTGGCTTCCCATGGCCAGCTCAGAACTGTGGAAAGAGCACTGAACTTGGAGTTCAAAATCTGGACCAATTCCTTGTGTTTTTGTTTTTTTTTAAATTTTTTTAATGAGACGGAGGCAGAGTGCGAGTGGGGGAGGGGCAGAGAGACAGAGGGAGACACAGGTTCTGAAACAGGCTCTAGGCTCTGAGCTGTCAGCACAGAGCCCGTCGCGGGGCTCGAACCCACGAACTGTGAGATCATGACCTGAGCCGAAGTCGGACGCCCAACCAACTGAGCCACCTGGGCGCCCCACCTTGTTTTGTTTTTTATTGGCACTGACTTAAGATCTGGGGAGCCTTACTCCCCTTCTCTGTAAAAACCAAGGGAATAATAGCCTTTTTCATGTAATCACCGGAATTGGGGGCAGCCGTGCACGGGAAATCACTTTTACGATGTCTGGAGCTTTACAAATGCAGGTGGTTATTGTTACTATTTGTGGCCTGTTCCTTTATGTCAGTTCCAACTCTGATAAGAAGATATTTAGCAGCAACTTCAGCTGAAACTCTGCCAGAACCCCTTACCTTTTGTTTCTCTGGGGTAAATGATTTTCTATATTACACCTAAAACATCTAGAAACACGGGAGACCATTCAGATTGTGAGAATGGGCAAACCCCCTAGGGAGGTGAGGTAGGAGTGTGTTACTTCCCACACATTGGACAAAACATTTGTTGGTTTATTCCAGTAGTTCTTAACCGGGGAGGATTTTGACCTCCCTCACCCAGTGCCCCTTTGGTAATGTTTGGAGACATTTGTAATCGACAAGGCTTAAGAGCTGCTCCTGGTAGAGGTCAGGGACACTGCTAGATATTCTGTAACACGCAGGACAGCACCTTATAACCAAGAATGATCCAGTCCAAAATGTCAATAGTGCTGAGGTTGAGAAACCTCCCTGTATTATGAGGAGACATTTTCTTTTTCTTTTTAAAGTTTATTCATTTATTTTGAGAGAGAGAGAGAGAGAGCGCACAAGCAGAGGAGGGGCAGAGAGAGAGGGAGAGAGAGAATCCCAAGCAGGACCCATGCTGTCAGTGCAGAGCCCGACATGGGGATCCATTTCAGGAAGTGTGAGATCTTGACCTGAGCCTAAATCAAAGTTGGAAGCCCAACCTACTGAGCCACTCAGGCACCCAGACGTTCTCCTTCCTTAGGATTCCTAGAAGGAAAGGTTTTGTCAGTTGGCAAGCTTCTTGAAGGTCAGTGGCGACAACCATGTCCCTATATATTTCCTATTTTCCTATCATCTCTGCTATAAAATACTTACTTTTTAAATGATAGCCTAAATCAAGTGATACAATTAACATGCAGTTTTCTCTCGACTATCATGCTGAAAAATATGGATGGCTAGTAAGACATCCACTTTCGAATACCTACGTCATTTGCAGTGTCTTTAAGAATTTTTATGTGACCCGTAAGGGTCTAAAAATAAGGAAGCCTTAAAAGTAAACATGCTCTGCCTTTATTTTTATTAGTTTTTATTAATTTACTATATTTGCTTGAGACATTCTTAATCTTTTATATAATTCAGATAGAAATGTGATGTCTCTAGTAAGAATTATGAAATTTCTTATTGAATAACTTTATTTCAGAAAATATGCCGCCACCTTAGATTTAATAGTAATGCCAATTAAAAAATTATTTTGACAAAATTTAAGCTTTACGAAAAATCTGCAAGATGACTCTTGCATATTCTGTATTCAGATTCCCCACTTATTATTAACATCTTGTAACATTTGCTTTGTCAACCTCTCTCTTTCTTATTCTCTCTGGATGCACCCACACACATGATTTTCCTTTCACACACATAATTGTTCTTTCCGAAGCACTGGAGAATAAGTTACAGACACGGTGCCCCATTAATTGCAAACACTTCCATGTATATTTCCTAAAAATGTAGACACCACTTTATAACCACAGTGTAGACCACAAATTCTGAAAATTAATGTTGATACATTATAACTTTCTTAGGTACAGACTTTAAGTGTTACTGATTGTCCCAACAATGCCCTTAATGACAAAAAGCCAATTTGGAATCATGCATTGCATTTGGCTTTCATATGTCTTTGGCCTCTTTCAAACCGGAAGATTTCCTCTGTCTTTTATTGTTTTCCTTGACCTTCACATGTTTTTGAGTACAGTATTTTGTAGAATGTCCCTCAGTTTGGTATCGCCTGGCATTTACTCACGATTACATTTAGGTTTGCAGTTTTGGAAAAACTAACACGAAAAGCGATGCTGTATTCTCAGGGCTCCCTATTATGCGGCACATAATCCTATTTTGTTCCTTTACGGGTGATATTCAGTTGGTTACTTGGTGAAGGTTGTAACTGCTAGGTCTCTCCACTAAAAAGCAACTACTTTTCCCTTTATATATAATAAGTATTTTTTTGGGGGGGGAATACTTTGAGACTGTGTAGATATACTTTTCTGTATTAAGATTTTATTTGTTAGTTTTAGCTTTCATTGAATGATTTCTGCCTGAATGAATGATTATCATAATGGGGGCCAAAAGGTATTTTGTCTAATCTATTATATTTTTTAGTTGGCTGTAGGAAAGGCCCTTTCTCTTCTCCTTATTTGTTTACTCATTTATTTATTTATATCAGTAGGGACTCACAGAGTCCTATTTAATTTAATGTGTGATTTACAATTACTTTAATTTATTTAATCTCAAGATGTCTCAGATTGGCTATGAGAACCTGGTCAGGCTGACTTCTGTGTTCCTTTGACACCATGTTTCGAGGCCTTCCTTAGCTTCTGGACTCATTTGTACTTTATCAGACCCAGCTGTAGAATCAGCCATTTCTCCAAGGAGAATAATATTTAGAAACCATGATCTGGACACATACTGTGCTTGTTGCCCCTGGGATGTCATTGCTTCTAGGCCCTAGCAGCAGACATGGTAGAAAACACCCATTTCTCCCTTCCTTTCCTTTCCTTTCCTTTCCTTTCCTTTCCTTTCCTTTCCTTT